>NC_142010.1:242406669-242755419 GCF_049901735.1 Notechis scutatus | reverse complement strand
CTGGAGGCCTTAAGTTCATGCTGTCAATTTTTGGCAGGAAACTACTGAATCACAGCAGTGCAATTTAACACTGATTTTCAAAAGGTGAAGAAATATAAGCGTATTAAATATCTGTATTGACACACATATAAAATTATAAAATCCCCTCTGAGTCCCTCAAAATGTACCCTCAAGGCCCACCATAGCCCCAATCTTTTCTACCACTATTATCTAAAATACAGTTATTACCATCTGAGGATAATGCTAGTACATATTCTTTTATGTATGCTGTAGTAATCCCAACAATAGATATTCAGTAAGATTTACAATGCAGTAAAATTCAAGACTTAGTTGGCAACTACATCTGTTAAATACATATTGGAGAACAGAAATATTGAATTCTTAAAATTAAAACTTTGTCATGCACAGGGATTGTTAGTACAGAAAGAGGAGGATTGCATCCAGACAGCACAGAAGAGAAACAGAATATTTGCTATTTAATTAAGGTCTATTTCCAAGTCAACTTACAATAAAAATAAGAATCAGAATAAATTATGCATTCATTCCATCACTACTTCTAACAGTTTTCCCACTTGCTTGTCTTGTCTGTGCTTTCTGGGGTTGTTGGAATTACACAGTCTAACAGCGCTTGTCATTTATCCACAATAGTTTATGACATCTAGTTTGAATCAAAGCTTTCTGCAAATATCAGTGTGATGCACATATTATAGGTAGCCAGAGGTGATATTCAGCAGGTTCTGACCAGTTCTGGAGAACCGGTAGTGGGAAATTTTGAGTAGTTTAGAGAACCGACAAATACCACCTCTGACTGGAGATTTTACAGTATCCTTCCTCTGCCACGCCCACCAAGCCACACCCACAGAACCGGAAATAAAAATATTTGAATCCCACCACTGTAGGTAGCCCTCGAGTTATGAGCACAATTCAGCCCCAGATTTCTGTTGCTAAGCAAGGAAGATGTTAATTGAGTTTTGCAATCTTTTATGCCACAGTTGTTAAGTGAATCATGCAGTCATTAAGCAAATCTGGCCTTGATTTTACTTGTCGGAAGTCAGCTGGGAAGATTGCAAATGGTGATCATATGAACCTAGGACACTGCAACTGTCATAAATACAGTTGCCAAGCATTCCAATTTTGATCATATGACCATGGGGATATTGCCTTGGTCAAAAGTGTGAAAAGTCATCTAGATAGCAATAGCAATAGACTTATATACTACTTTACAGTGCTTTACGGCCCTCTCTAAGCAGTTTACAGAGTCAGCCTATTGACCCCAACAATTTGGGTCCTCATTTTACCCAACTCAGAAAAATGGAAGGCTGAGTCAACCTTGCACCTGGTGAGATTTGAACTGCCAAATTGCAGTCAGCTGGCAGTCAGCAGAACTAGCCTGCGGTAGTTCACTCTAACCACTGCGCCACCATGGCTCATATCAGAGGTTATCAACCTTTTCTTCACCATGGACCCCCTTTAAATTGCTTTTATGGCCACAGACCGTGGCCATGGCCCACCAAGACTTAATTCCAGGTTTAAATCATAACAATTTTTCAAGCCTTTGCAGATCCCCTATGATGACATCACATGCCCCCTCCCCCCAGGGGTCTGCAGACCACAGATTGAGAACCACTGTTCTAGATTATCCCTTGCTCAAGTCAGGAGTCCCACATTTCCATTTCCATTTTTCAAGCACTCATGATTTCAAGATGCAAAGACCTGGAAGCAAAGCTTCATATGGTTCTTCTCTAGTAGTATGTCATTGCTTGTAACAACCATATATTATTACTAGCTCTATACCCATGGTTCACTACGAAACTATGTGATCGGGCTTAGTTTTGGGGGAAGAAAATAAGAGGGGGAAAAATTCTGCCTCTGCCTACCAGCATCCGCTGGTATTCATCTGGCTAGCATCCTGTCAGTGTGTCAGAGAGTTGAGGAAACTGAAACAGTATTTTCTATATGAGCAAGAAGGAGACAGCAAGGAGCCTGGGTGTCGTTTAGCTCAACTGTTCTGTACTAAAGCTGCTTGGTGCTGTGAAACTAAAACTAAAACTCCTCTCCTCTGTTTACGTTTTGCATTTGGAACAGATTTCTTTTCAAGTGGGGAGTGGGAGTATAACTCCTTAGCATCAGAGTGTGTTAATAATAATATATGAAATACTAATGCTCTGATAGTCATTTTGAAAAATCCTTTCTTAGTGAGCACCTAGAAGCCAAGAGGACTGGTATTTCACACACACACACACACACGCACACACACACAATATATATATATATATATATATATATATATATATATATATATATATATATATATATATATATATATATATATATATGTTTGTTTTCTTAAGTTTTCAAGTACTTACATGTATGGCCTTTCAGCTTTGTTCGGGTATTTTCCCACGTCATTATAGTTGTGCTTTTAAAGCACAACTATAATGACGTGGAAATACCAACAACTGCTTATATATATATATATATATATATATATATATATATATATATATATATATATATATATATATATATATATATATATATATGGATCTTTGGTTATTCGGGTTTTCTCCCGCGTAAGATTGGAAGTATCTAGGCAACGTTTCGATGAAGTCTCATTCATCATCTTCAGGCTTCTGTCTTCAGCTCTGTGCTTCTCAGAGTGATGTGAGCTTGCAGCTGCCATGGCAGATGAGATTCTGCTGAAATGTTGCTACAACTTTAAAAGCACCACTACTATGACATGGGAAAATACCGAACAAAGCTGAAGGCCATACATGTAAGTACCCATGAAAACTTAAGAAAACAAATATATATATTTGTTTTCTGAGGTTCAGCGTATTTAGGTTTGTGTATGTGGATCTTTGGTTGTTCGTGTTTTCTCCTGCGTAGATTGGAAGTATCTGAGCAACGTTTGATGAAGACACATGCCTGAAGATGATGAATGAGACTTCATCGAACGTTGCCTAGATACTTCCAATCTTTGCGGGAGAATCAAACCTGAACAGAATCCAGAATAGATAGATAGATAGATAGATAGATAGATAGATAGATAGATAGATAGATAGATAGATGATATATATATATATATATATATATATATATATATATATATATATATATATATATATATATATATATATATATATATATATATATATATATATATATATATGTAATGTTTTCTTAAGTTTTCGTGGTACTTACATGTATGGTATTCAGCTTTGTTCGGGTATTTTCCCACATCATATAGTTGTGCTTTTAAAGTTGTAGCAACGTTTTGGCAGAATCTCATCGGCCAGTGGCATGAGGCCAAAAGCACCAGCCTGAGGATGGCGAGTGGGACCTTGCCGAAACATCGCCAAGATACTCTTAATCTTACACGGGAAAAGACCTGAACACACCTAGACCTACATACCTGTACCCATGAAAATCTACGAAAACAAATAGATAGATAGATAAATAGATAGATAGATAGATAGATAGATAGATAGATAGATAGATAGATAGATAGATAGACAGACAGACAGACAGACAGACAGACAGACAGACAGACAGACAGATGTAGGGGTTTTGCTTTTATCTCAAATATATTGCTGTGTCCGCTGACTGACGAGTTCTCTCTCTGGTCCGCCGCCTGCGCGCGGGAGCGCCGATGGCTCCCATTGGCTGATGCCGTTTGACAGCCGGCTATAAAAGGAGCTGTCAAACGGTATCAGCTGTCGCTGCCAGCTGACTGCCAGTTAGCCTTGGCAGCCGCGGTGACCCTTTATTCAGTGGAATAAAGCCTGTTAACTTTGAGCCTGCGTCTGTCTCAATCATTACCGCCGCTCTACAACATATATATTCACAATTTTCCATTCCACTGCTAGTTTTGTAAATATCCAGCCACTTTTTTTTTCTTTTTTTTTTGTTCCTTGTCTGTTAACTTTTTGAATACAGGCGAGATCTTTTTAAAAATTTCCGAGCTGAATGGTTTAGCTTGAAATAAAAAAAGGAGTTCTAAACATTACACATGAAACATAATAAATGAACTAGAAACTGGGCTGACAGTGGACTCAAAAACATCTCAGTTGAAGGTATAAATTCATATTTTTTGTTCAGTCCAGTGCAATATCTTTTGGAGAAATGTTGACGTGGACCAAAGTAAGTCTGTGAAGCTACTGATACCATAAAAGTTTACATTTTTTGGAACTAAGCTGTCCCTTGGTGACTACATGGAGGATTTTTGTAGATTTCTTGGTAGCAATATAGAAGTGGGTTAAATGTTGCCTACTGCCAGGATATTTTTTAAACTTAGTCTAACCTACACACCTGGAATTCTCTAGAAGTGTCTAATCAAGGTATGAATCTGCTTGGACCCTGCTTAGCTTTTATTATCTAAATCATAAAATTATCTTGGGCAGCTACCTGAGCAATAATGAAGAGAGATCTTATTGATATTATTACTGCTCCAACCAGACTCACAACCCATTCACCTGTGCAATACTGGATGCAATAGTCTTCCAGAGAAATAATTGAAAGAGTTGCCTTTTGGAAAAACCAAAAAAAGAAAAGAAAAAAACACACCAAAAACCCATAGAAAGATAAAATGAAGGTCAAAGACAACAAGATAGTCACTCTGAACATTTACAGTATGGTGTTTAAAACCCTTGTACAGCAAGGAAAAATGAGCAGAGCTACGTGGAACTATGCATACTTATTTCATGTGCATTTAAAACCACGGGTTCTCATTTAAACTTGATTAGGATACATGCAAATTAGCCTTTTAAGTCCTTTTTCTTAAACACTCACTCACTATCTATCTATGGCTGCCCAACTTGCAATGCTAACAATCCTCTTCTCTTTTATTATCTGGGATTGCCAATACTTTTAAGGGACTCTTTATTCTTTTCTTTTCTTTTTAACAAATTTTATTCAGTTTTTCACATTAAAAACAAAAATCTCTTTTTAGTGGACAACATATTTCTGGGTCATCACCTTTACATACAAATATGACAGCAATTATACATTCATATATGCATACTTAATTCTATTATTACCTTTTCCATTCCAAATTTTCAGTAAGGAGAGAAACAAACACATTAATTCTAGCCTCTTTCATTAATCTCATTTGAAACATCTTTTTGTTTCATTTCAATTATTTCAAATATAATCCTTTAATATTTATTTTAAAAATAAAGATAAACAATATGTGTTTGCCTAATAATAATAATAATAATAATAATAATAATAATAATAATAATAATAATAATAATAATAATAATAATAATAATAATAATAATAAGTTACCAATGTCTCTCCTTGCTTTTAATAGTCTATATTAATTTATTAATTTAGTTGGTTCTTTAGTCTGTCATATTTCCTTTCCATTATTCATATTCCCTTTCCATATTCCCTTTCCATTCTTTTTATAAATTCTAGATTAATACAAATTTTAACACTAAAAAAAAAAACAAGTATAGGTTTCCCCCCTTTTACTGTTTTGAGTGTGACACCTCAATGATTAAAATATACCTTTATTCCCTCATCTTGATTCCCAATAAACCATTATTTTTAAGAAGTTACAATAATAATCATTACATCTTTTCATTTGGATTCCGCAGCATATTTCCCCCCCTTGATTTTTAATAAGAGTTATCAGTATCTATATTACCCTATTTTCTAAATATTTTTAATTGCAGAAATATTCTTATTACCCCTTGTCACCCTGCAGAATCCCCTTTTTAATTCATCAACCATTATCTCTGAAAAAACAATTTCTTTTCAACATTTTACTATTTCCGTATTTCTTTATTTCATGCACCTGTTTCTTACTGCTTCTCCTCCCCCTCTTTTCCCCATATCTTTTCTCATTCCAGTTTATATCCCTCTCTTTCTTAATATCTTCCATTCCCCTCTTCTGCTGGGTCTTTCTGCCTTTCCTGACTTCACAGGTATTCCCCCTTTAAATTGCCTTCTTAAATTTCAACTTTTTAACCTTCCTTCTTTCCCCACTTCTTTGTAGTGTTCTTTGTGTTAATTGTCTATTTAAAATGTCTTCTCCTTGAATCAACTCCTCCTCTGAAGCTCTTTCTTCTTGTTCTTCAATTGCCATTTCCATTTTTTCTAACACAGAGCAAAGTGATTCGCTTTTTTCCTGTAGCAATTCTCTCATATTTTTAAGTTCCATTTTTAATTCCCGAAGAGATATCATCATTACGCACTCTTATATTTTATGATCGTTAAAGTCCACACACAAAAAAACCACTTTTACTTTCCTTCTTTCTTCTTTCAATTTTCTAAAGTTCTCAGTTATTCCAGCCGAGGGTCTATACCAAAAACATCAATCAATCCCACAGTCAGTCTTTCCTTGCTTTTTTAAAAATTCTGGTTCTGCTTTCACTTTCTAAGGTTCTTACTTTGTTTCAATATTTCTTTAATGTTATATCCACACAAGTTCATTCAGAAACAGGATGCTTTCCCTTTTGTTTGGCTCAAGTTTTTGTCAAAAGGTGGCACTCTCCATTGTACAAACTCTTTGCCTTTTCCCCCCATTTTTTTATTTAGGGTTTTTCAAACCTCAATATTCCAGCACAGTCCAGTCTCCAATTTGTAAACTTTATTATTATTATTTTTTGACAATCTTAAGTCCAGCTTTATTTTATGCCTGTTTATTCCCAAAATATTTTAGTCCAATTTAGTTAAATCTTTAGTTCCAGCTTCTTCCTTTCCCGGTTCGAAGCCCCGCTTAGCTGTCAAAAATGTTTTCTTTTTTCCCCCCTGTCCCTTTGTAATTTCACCGCTCACTTTTCTTTTCTTAAAAATTCCATGTTACCTTAATCCCGGGGTACTTTTGTTTAGTTGTATTGCCCAGTTGTCCCGGTTCAGATGTTATCCACCTCTTTCTTCCCTCCTGCACAAATCTTAATCCAGCTGAGTCCTCCTCTTTGGGGTGGCCATTTTAAACCACCGCTGCAGTCGTCTTCGGGGGGAAAAAGACCAAGCCCGGGGGGGGGGAGATGCAGCTCCCCTCAACCTAGCTTGCGGCTTCCCCTTACTCTGCCGCCCCTCCAAGGCAGCTTCAGCCCCTTATTGTAATAATCGGGGCTCTCCAACGAAAGAGCACGGACCATAGCCGCAGAGAGTTGCGATCTACGGTCTGTCAGCGAGGAGGCTCAGCCTTCTTCCCCTAAGGGACTCTTTATTCTGTACACATTGATCTTGAAGAGGTTCTTTCCCAGATAATCAGTTCTATAACAGAATTGGCATTACTGATTACTGGAGAGAGGGTTTCACAAGAGTTCTAAGGCTAGAAGGTCATTGATTCAAACAATGCTTAGAAATGAGCATTCTTTTCAAATGTTTCCCATCAACCAGAAATGATACTTTGTGATTCCAGAAAGTGAATCTGAAAGTAGTGCAATAAAATGCAATTTAAGAGATTAAAACTCAAGGTTTGAGTTTTTCTTTTGCAACACCTTGATAGATGATACAGAGTCTAATATGTCTGTATATCTATATTATAGACAGTAACCTCTGCCAATATCTTTGATAACAAACTCATATTTTCTGTGACCCAAATTTATACAGTAGAGTTTATTTGCTTGTTTTAAACTGCCTTCCTTACCATATCTGAGCCAAATTGCAAAAAAACCGGTTGAGAACTAACTAGATGGCAGCAACAATACCAAAACCTCTCATTCTTTGCTATGCTCCAAGGGTCATCTGGATATCTGCAGCCCAAATATGGCAGGCCTAACTTTCTGGTCTCAACCTGTATCAGATTTTAAGTCACATTTTGCTTTGCCAATGATGGGAATGTAAATCAAATGCTGTCAAATGTTTGGGTAGACTGCTAAGCAACTATATCATGCTTCACACTGGATATAAATTATCTTCTCTCTTCCTGGATCATTCATCAAGCTAACAAAATCTGTGTCTACAGAGAACCTGGAGGCACTATGCAAAATCAATGGAAAGCAAACTCAATTTTAAAGACTAAATAAAATAAACAAGCTTTCAGTTTGGGTATTTAGAGGTGATGATTGGTCAGATTCAATGATCTCCTTCCTAGAGTCTTGTAAGACTACAAAATGTCTATGTATTAAATCTTGCATAATGCGCTCTGCATGCATGCCACTAAACAAGGTTCTTGCATCATTGCATATCAATCCAAGATCATTTATCAGTGTTAAGATATATTCATATAATTATATGAAAAATCAAACACTTCATGTGAAAGAAACTATTTTTCTCTTTCTTTAGACTCCAGACCTCCAGTTCTCCCCTAGATGGCATCAGATGGAATTCAAAGTTTATATAGCTCTTTGCTGACATCTAGTGGTTTTCTAAATTTTTGCATGGTGTCATTCAGACAATTGCATTTCAATATAAAAGCTGCATTATCATATAGAAATATGTCTTCTGCTTAGAAAAAAATCCTCAGTTTTTCTTGTGGTTAGTTTATAGTAGTCCACTTTGTAGACCAAGAGTTGTGTGACTGTCTTACAGCTCAGGAAACTTTCGATTCAAATCACATTACTAAACCCTATTTTTTACATCAATTTAAGGTTGAATTAATAGGATACATATCTCATAACTCAGTTCAGCACGATTAAAATCATGGTAAATTATAACACTTGCTTTGAATTCTCAGAAAATATAGAAGTATAACATGAAGGCTCCCTTAATACATCAGCAATGTTGAACATCCAAATTAGCATGTTACACCATGGAAAGAATAATCTCATTGCATAAAACTAGCCAAGAGTCTATCCTTCTTCCAGATTAATTAAGCCATTTCCTCAGGGCACCCTGAATGCCAGGTGCTGAATTTATCAATTCATCAAGATAAAAGGAGAAGGATGCCAGGATCTCATAGTATGAATTTAGTTATATAGCACAGCATGAAGACAAAAGGTCATGTCCTTCAAAATAGTACCTCTCTTTTTAAATATGAGTGACACAAATGGATATTCAATTTTCTAGGATTTATTACATGATGTGCATCATCAGTCCCTGTAGGAAAATAAGGGGGAAATTCATAATAATACTATTTTATTGGGTGCATTTCCCCCAGAATTTTGGACTGTAGTTCAACACCTATGGAAAGGAGCCAATTGGGAACATATCCTGTAATTAACTATGGCCTTGTAGTCTTACTCTCCAATCATCTCAGCTTTTCATTAGCATGTTGAGTACATAAACAAATCAGGACTTGTACATGGAAGGCACTGTTGGTATGCTATAATTATGAAAGCTTATTTTACAGTATTACAAAAATACAAAATGTTATTCAACATTGCAATGATTTACAGGGAAAATATCATGTATGTATAGATCTATGAAATGTATATGTTTTTTTCTATTTAACAATCCTAAAAGATAAAACTCAATCCTAATTTTAAAATAGTTAAAATATACTATAAGAATCAGTAATAAAATAATACATGTACATTCTATTTAGTTATGAAACTCTCTGGAAGGATCTACATTGTCTTGCAATTTGTTTCATTAATTCAAATCCAAATCTATTTCTGATTGCCCTTCTGGATTCAACTGAGTTTTGATCTGATTTTAGCAAAATCAGATGTTATGATGATGCAGCTAGTTATTGTGGTTGTAAAAATGACCTAAATAGTGGAAATGAGGGTATAATATTAAAATGCTAATCCAGAGATTAGCAACAAAATATTATTGGATTATAGGACACCTTTAGCTCCAAATTATGCCCCTAATTTAATTTTTAACTACTAAGAGGCTGAAACATACAAAATTTTAAAATCTCATGCAATTTCAGTGATCTCAAAAAAAGGTTAGATGAGATGATCAAAATCTTCACAAATGTTGTGATAAATCTTGACAATTTATAAGATTTATAAGATCTCAGACAAAAGCACCCAGAGCCTAAGTTGATTGATCTCTCCCATGATTGTTATGCTATACTGATCAATATTCCTAAAAATATAGAACTGTCATCAAATATGCCTTTCAAATACACTGAAATTCAATTTCTGTAATCCTCAAATATGGCTAAAGATTAGAAGATTATGGCAGGTGAGGTCCAGTGTAACTAGAAGATATCAGTTTGATGAAGACTGTTGTGATCATATAATGATCACAGGAGCCTTATTAAATGGTATGAAATTTTCTCCTGAGTAAATATGTACAGCATTCAATAAGATTTAACATCTCTGGGCAATTAATTGATCATATGCTCTCCTGAGCATTACTAAGTTACAGGACTAGTAACATGGTCTAGAACCAAACTGGTAGTTAAGGCACCAGGCTAGAAAGTGAAGACAGCAAGTTCTAATCCTGCCATAGCCATGAAGGCCAACAACAGGGTTGTTGTGGGAAAAATAGGAGGAGGAAGGTGTGCTGGATAAGTTTTCTACCTTGAGCTATTTGTAAGAATAATAAAGGCAGGATACAAATAAAATAAATAAAAACAAATAATCTCTTAAATGATGGCGACCAAGTTATTTCTTTAAGCTTTCAATTAATCTATAGTCTTTGAAAATCAATTCAAAGTTTTAGAGTACTGTATTTAAGTTAACTGGAGAAGAAGGGAGAGTGTGGTGAGATTGTAAACTATGGACAGAGGTTTTTTTGTATTTTAATTTGTACAGCACTCAACATACTAGCTACTTCTTCAGTTAACCAAACAATGCAATATTATTTTGCTCTTTTAAAGAGAAGCTAATTTAATAGCACAGTTATGCAATAACTTTGTTTATGGGCTTAGGAGCCTCAATTCCCAGCAGCATTCCCATCATGACTTTCTTTCAGGTCCTCAAATTCTGCATCATATCTCTAGGCAGCAGGAAATGTGCACACAGACCATTCTGACTTGAATGTCACACAGTTCCCATTAAAAATTGTTTTCCTAAAATTCAGCTTGATTTTGTCTTTTATTCAAGTGAGTTTTGCTCAATTTCATCTTGGCAAAAATACCTTCTGTTCTTCATGCAGCTACAGTTGTCTGGCACAGCTCATCTCAACCTTTCTCCAATGTCAACATATAAAATGTCAAGCTAGTGTTGAATTTGTTTCTTGTGTCCAGTCACGCATCCATTTCCCCCAAAAAAATCTTAATAATTCAGAGCTTTTCAGCTTACGTACTGTTTGATCCTATGGCTCGTGCTTTTTTTCAATTGAAATTAAATTTAAATCCTATTTTCTCATGTGATATATTGCCATAAAATAATTTTGGATGGACTCTACAGAAAGTGTTACAGATGGGAATGTCTTCTAAGATATTACCTATGTCATCTAATTTTGTCTCATTTGGAAAATTGATCAAAATTTCCTCCACCAGACCATCTAACTGATTAGTAAAAATGTTGAAAACTGTTGGGGTTTAGAAACTTGTGGCTTCTACTCAACACTTGCTTTTAGTTTGACAATAGCCTTTATTCAACAACTGCCTGTAACTCATTAAGGAACCATTGATGAACAGTTGATATATAATTTTCATGCTGGAGATCTATGAAATCATCAAAGCATCCAAACCAGGATTATACTTTCCTCCCCTCTTTTGAATCAGGCTTTGTCTCAGAATCATAACTATTATAAAATTCCCTCTTATACTTCTAGCTATTTATTGTTTTACCTACAAGCACATGGAGAACGTTCTAACTCTTTGCTGCTATCTGGAGTTAGATTTTTGCAGCCCAGATACGATAGCTGTATCCTTTGTATTAATTTTCTTTATATATCAGAATTCCAAGTCCACAAGTACTCAGATACTTGCCAGATCGTCATAACACTTCTCACAGGGAAATTTCAATGGCAAATTCTTTGCAAAGCATTGTTAATTTCTGAGTTATCAGATCTTGTTTTGTTCTCCATGCAGTATTGTGAGGATTAAAAGTTTCCCTCTTTTCTCTATTAATGAATATAGTTGAGCAGTGCATGTCCTCTGGTGTAGTAGGCAGGCGTTTTATATGTATTTCAGCAAGATCATATTAAAATGTTTGCTATTGTGTTGAGGATTGAAGTTCAATGTTACAGTTCACCCCATTGTTGCTTAGATTTCAAAATCTGCTTTAAAGATTATTGACTTTGTTCTTTTCTATAAATTCTCTCTTAAAATATATCACATGCCCAATACTCAATTTTCTCTCCATGGACTTTTAAAAGTTTTTTTTTCTTCTCTGTGACAAGGGAAATGGTATATTCAGATAATAAGCTTATCGCGTTTCAGATATCTCATCATCTATCTTCCTTTTTTCAATCACAAATTTCCATACCTCTCCCCATATATTTTCTATTTTTCCTTGCTAAATCAGGAATGGACCTCTCTTTTGAGTTTTGGGACATCCTGAAGGCAGCATCAAAAATGGAGGTCTGGCAAGAATGTCCAGGGGAAAAAAGAGAGGAATAGAAATTACTATTGAATCCATTGAAATACCTATTTAAATATATGCTTTACTTTCTGTTACAGATTTCAGGAACTGAAGAATAAGGCTTTAGCAAACAGAAATGCTCATTTTGCTACTACAGCTTAACACAGATAAGTATCGTAACTAGATGTTTTTAATTGATTAAGGTATTGCATCCCATCAAGTTGGCATTCAGTCTTACCAACTATGCAGATAGATATTCTCCAGGATGATCTGCCTATCTGGTGCTTCAGGACTTCCAATTGTGTATCCAGCATCACTGCAATTAAATCCGCCCACCTTGCTATTGGTCGTCCTTTTTTTCCTCCCACCTTATCCAGGATTATAGAATTCTGAAAAGAAGATAGATGTTACAGCTGTATCATGTAAAGGCAAAAACCACTAAAGAAGTTCACGTTACTTGAAAAAAACTGACTACAGTTGAAAAACGGGCTGAAGGGTTGAGAGATACTATTATTGACAACAGAAGCATGAACTTATAAAATTTAGAGCAGTGGTTCCCAAAGTGGGCAGTACTGCCCCCTGGGGGCAATTGGATGCCTCAGGAGGGTGCTAAGAAGCAAGGAGGCTGGCAGGTGATAACAGGTGGCAGGGGGCACTGGAGGTGGGCCCCTCGCAGGGCACAATTAAGGGGTGGGTTCTACCAGTTCTCTGTCTCTCTTTCCTTCTCTCAGGCTCACCCTATTGACTTGGTGCACCGCTCCGCTCGGACTTGCTTGGACAGGTCCCTCCGATGCATCAGGCTCAATGAGGTGGACCTGTGGGGCCGGAGCCTCGAACACGGCAGTGGCAGCGCGTTTGAAAAGTAGAGCAAAGCCAGACGTTTGAGGCGCCGGCCCCGCAGGTTCACCCCATTGACTGTTGCACCGGAACAGTGCAAGGGACTCAATGGGGTGAGCCTGCAGGGCCGGTGCCTCGAACGCAGTGGCAGCACATTGGGAAAGTAAAAAGAAAAAGGGATAGACAAAGAAAGAGGGGGGATGGAGGGAGAGAGGGAGGGAGGGAGAGAGGGGGACCTGATGCATCAGATTGAAATGAGGCCTAGTTTAGAGGTCATTTTCCACATTGAAACATCTTTGCCAGCACATTGAAACATCTTTGGCTTCTATTAAAGATTTTTGTGGATGAAACATGGCCAAGACTGTCAGGAAGCTCTCACATTTTGTTGAGGCTTTAAACAGGATCCATTGGACCAGATCTCCACCCTAAAAAATTACTTTTCCCCAATGTATTACAGTGCCAATTCTGAAGAAGGCAAAACCAAAATGTATTGGTAAATTACAAGGAGAACACACACACACACACCCTTCTAACCCTGCTGGAGCAGGGGATTGGACTAGAATAGATATCTTATTATCTTTCTCCTCCCTCCCTCCCTCCCTCCTTCTTTTTATTTCTTTTTCTTTCTGTCCCTTCCTTCCATCCCTCCCCCTCTTTCTTTATCTGTCCCTTTTTCTTTCTTTCCCTTTTCTCTTTCTTTTCTTCCTTCTCTCTTTCTCTCTCTCTTTTCTCTCTCTCTCTTTCCCTCTCTTGGGCTCAGACTATTGACTTGGTGCACAGCTCCGCTTGGACTTGCTTTGGCAGGTCCCTCCGGTGCAGGGGTTCAATGGGGTGGACCTGTGGGGCTGGGACCTAGAACGCGGCAGTGGCAGCATGTTTGAAAAGTAGAGCAAAGCCAGAAGTCAGTAATTTTTGCTGCAAAGAATCACAAAAGCTTCTGGGCTGTGCACAAGAAGGGGTACACATGTCAATGCAATTCAGCAACATAAAATAAAGAAATACAAATAAAACAAATCAACAAGAATCGGAAAAGCATCTCTGATTAGATTCTATTCACTACTAGAATCTAATCAAAGATGCTTTGTCGGGTTTCCAGTTTGCTAGCCTTCGGCGGCGGCAGGGATTTGCGACCGCGCGATCCCTGCTGCGTTTGCCGCCAAGGTTCCACCGATCCATTTGGATCTGGGGGATATAGCTGCCCTGTAGAGGCAGCTGAAGATAGGGGATCCGGCAAGGGGTTTGGGAGTGTCGCAAACCCCTCCCCAGCCGGCTAAACTCCCTTTCCTGAGGCGGAGGAACGGCGGTCAGTAATGGCCGCCACGAAGAAAGCTGCAGCCGGGTAAGCAAGTGCAGGAGGGAGAAAGCTGGAGAAAGTGAAAGGTGCTTTTAACCGGGACAAGACGGGAGAAAGTGATTTGGAACCTTGAAAGCTGTTAAGGATATATTGTTCCTTGTGAGAGCCACAAGCTGCGAATACCCTAAAGGGAAAGTTTTTTTTTTTTTGTTCTACTCTCCTTCCTAAAGTGACAGCGGGGAAAAAAAAATCTTTTTGGCTGTGAGTGGGAAGGGAGAGTGAAAAAAAAAATCAGAGCAAAATTTGAAAATAAGGAGAAGATTGCCTAGAATTGCAAAGAGTTTAAAAACTTCCAAAAATATATTTGAAAAGGATTTGTGATTACTTTAACCTCAGAAAGAAAAAGTGAAGAAGAAGAAGAAGGTATTTAAAAGAAACAGTCTGTTTGGATTGTTTAGTGATTTTGGAACCTTTGGAAATTATTTCTGATTAAATCATCTGGGTGGTTGTTTGGAAAAACTTTTTCTCTACACAATGGCATCATCTGTGGATGGATTGGAACTTATATATCAAAAATATGAAAGAGAAAAACAAGGAGGGAAGATGGACTTGGCACTATTTTTCAATACTTAGAAATGGCGGTTTATATTTATGCAAAGCAGAATGAGGATGATGGGGACAAAGAAGAAGAAGAAGCCATCTTTGATGAAAAAAGGACTTTGGAGACGGGAAAAAGCAAGAGAAAAAGGAAAAGAGGTCTTTAAGATTTGAAAAAACAGCCCAAAAAGAGAAGAATAAGGTGAAAAGGGGACATTATGTTAAGAAACAACAGAAAGGGGAAAGCAGAATAAAAGGGAGGTGGAGAGACAAGGGGTTAAAGAGGACAAGGAGAAGAAGAAGCAAGGGAGAAAGGAAGGGATGAGAAGCTCTAATGGTGGGGAGCAAGATATTAAGAAGCAAAAGTTTTTCAGAGATAATGGATAGATCTTATTGTTAATGGGATTCTAGAAAGGTACATAAGATTGCATTTTTATATCTGTATTTAGAAGTAATTATAGAAAATTAGAAATAATATGTAGCTTAAAATGTGATAAAATATCTAACATAAATAAGTGAAATTTTTGTTAAGAAAAAGAGAGTACTGTAATGAAATATGATTCAAGATTGTGATGTGGGGGTAATAATTGTGGAAAGCATAAGTGTTCCCACAAAGGCATGATATTCAATTGAAATAGATAAAATGTTTAAGATATAAATGATTGTTAAAATTAATGATTAGAACATGGTATACTAGCAAAATCTTTTGTGAAATGAGATTTGAAGTAGAAGAAGGAGGAACATTTCAACGAAATATTGAGCTATAATATGTGATGTGGGGGCGATAATTATGGAAAATAGGGCTCTCATAAAAGCATGTGATTTAATTGAAAAGTAATGAGTTAAACATCTAAGATATGAATGAATATCAATACTAATGAATAGATTTGTATTATTTTTGATAATATAGTATAATTTTAGAATGTACCAGACAGAATCCCAATATATGTTATGTATTTTATATTAAGTACTATAAATATAAGGGGAAAAGATAAAGGCATCATACTCCATATAGTGTACAGGAGAAGTATTTCTTCTTTTTTTTAAAAGAAGAAAAATAAATGATTGGCTGGAATAGAACAGACAAAGAATAATAAATATTAGGATATGAATTGAGAGGAGGAAAAAAAATTGAGAAAATTTAAAGGAGAGGAGAAGTTATATAGAAAATTGAAAATGTTAATAAGATATGAAATGGTATGTAAAATGAATATGAAATTGAACTTGTGTCTGTACCAAGAGTTTTAACCGGGACTAAGCAACTTTCAGAAAAGAGATTTTTATGTTTTTATGTTTTGTGTTTATGTGTATTTATGTATTGTTTGTCTTGAAAATAAAACTTGTTTTAAAAAAAAAAAGATGCTTTGTCGATTCTAGTCCAATGAACTGCTCCAGCAGGGTTAGAAGGTTGTGTGTGTGTGTGTGTGTGTGTGTGTGTGTGTGCATGGCTGTCAAAACTCCAAAAACAGGTCACGTAGCTCTGGGGAGGCCAGTCATAAATTAGAACACTTGCTAAGCAACCGGCCATTAAGTGAGGACCACTTGTATTTGGTTTGCCAGTCACCTGGTCACATCCACCCCATCACATGACCACCAAACCACACCTACCCGGTCATGTGACCACCAAGCCATGCCCATCCAGCAAGCCATGCCCACCCAGTCACATGACCAGCAACCCAAGTCACATGCCCAGCTAGTCATGTGACCAGCGAGCCACATCCACCCAGTCACATGACCAGCAAGCCACACCCTCAAATTAGGCCACACCCATAGAAATTTGAATCCCACCCCTGGGTGGGGGGCACCGAGGATGAGTTTGTAGCACCAAGGGGGTGGTGTACTGAAAAAGTTTGGGAATCACTGATTTAGAGGAATAATAATGTCAGGTCAAGAAGGGTTGGAAGTGATTAAATGACTGAAGAGATTATTTAATGTTAAGCAGTTACAGACATTAAGAAGTGACTTGCAGTGAGAATATTGCCTATTTACATGCAATCAAACAGATCTACTTAAATCCTGTCTAAAATCTCATATATTAAGAAAACCAACCACTGATTTTCATCTACAAGTGAAAGCTTTTCCTCTTGTATGGCACATTAACAAGTTATTTCTCCAAGAGATCAATGAGAAAATTTCTGCATCATTAATGAATTTGAAAATCAAACATTTTTTTGTGTGTAAAAATTGTAATGCTTTAATCAGTAGAAATTGTAACAGGAAAGGAAAGCCTTGGCTTGACATAAGGCACATCCTATTGACTTCAAGAATCTTTAATGATTTTTTTTTTAAATCTCTTGCTTAAAACTTCCAGACCCCTTAAGTTTTTCCAAATGTCCTGTTTCAAAAAATAAAACCTGCTTCTTGTTTTACTTAATCTTTCTAATCCCAAAAATGATTTTGGAGAATAGAATATCAGATTCTTTTTTTTTTTTTCCTAATTCGCATTTGTTCCCAAATTTAGACTAGGTTAATGAATTATTTTTATGTTTCTAGATGCATTATATTTTATAATTCGGTTAGGAGTATATTTTGGGAAAAACACATAAGGTGCCATCCATTGCCAGGGAATAAAAAAGAATGCAATAAATAGCATTAAAAAAAATTAAGTTCTGCCCCTGGAATAGTTTGAAATACCAATTTGTTTACTTTCTCACTTTATCAATCACAGATCCCATTTTCTTTTCAGAATAAATTTTGAATCTGAGTAATGTCAGTACATATGCCAAAACATGACTGACAGGACAGATAACGATCACATACAAATATCTCCTTGTTGAGTGTTTCATTTTTTAAACGCATGCATTAGGATATGATTAGGCATCATTATGAGTCATTTAAAATTGACTTTCACCAGATCCTGAGAAAAGGGCTGGACAGATCTCTCTCTCTCTCTCTCTCTCTCTCTCTCTCTCTCTCTCTCTCTCTCACCTGTTACGGTGATGTTCAAAACAAGGGCAAGTGAAGAGAACCAGCAGTAGTGATCTTATCAGGAGGAATTTTCTCTTGTGGAGAGACAGTTCTCTATTCTTCATTTCAATTGATGTATAAAGTTAACCCTTTATTTGCAGAGTTGGGCCAAGAGCTTATCTAGCTTATACCTCAGATAAAAAACTATATAATCTCTGACTTTATCTGCTGAAGATGTTACCTAGCCTGGTAATGAAAAGTTTGGAAACCAACCCACAAGCTTGGAGAACGAACCTTCAATCTCACTCTCAATCTCTGAATAGTTTACAATGATGGCATATTGCCCGTAACAATCTTGGTCCTCATTTTACATTTTACAGCCCTTTCTAAGTGGTTTAAAGAGTCGGCATATTGCACCCAACAATCTGGGTCTTCATTTTACCAACCTCCAAAGGATGGAAAGCTGAATCAATTTTAGGCCCTGTCAGGATCAAACCCCAGGCTGTGAGCATAGTTTGCCTGTATTCTAGATCACTGCGCCACCAGGGTTAAAATGTGTTAGAAATATGTGTCTTTATTAGATCATTGTATTTAATAAACTTTATTATAAAATAATATAGGGTAACTCTGGGCAGCTTAGTTACTTATAGTTATAGTTCTATTCCTTTTGAATGTATATTTCTTGACATATAGACCTATATAGTCTGGTATTGTGTTTCCCTGAAAATAAGACCAGTTCTTATATTAATTTTTCTCCAAAAGATGCATTAGGGCTTATTTTACAGTTAGATCTTATTTTGGGTACTAAATGCATCCATCTGACTGATGATTTTAACTGAGGCTTATTTTGGGGTAGGGCTTATATTGTGGGGTAGGGCTTATATTGTGAGGATCCTGAAAAATCATGCTAGGGCTTATTTTCCAGTTGGGTCTTATTTTGGGGAAACACAGTAATTCTAATAATGTCCCCAAGTCAGGAATAAAATGTCATATATCAATGACACACTAAAAAAGATGGGCCTGTGTAAAATTTTCTAGTATCAGGAAAAACATTTTAAACTTTCATTACTGTACATTTACAATTGTTCATTAATTCCTGCAACTCAACTTACTACTCAAAACCAACATTCTCATCATTTTTAATAAAGCTGCACCTCTTTTATCTTCACCGGAAACTAAGATTTCTCCAATTTTTTTGTTCCACTTAAGCAGATGTATTTGCTCCTGACATGTTTTGGCAGTGCGTTTGCCCAACCATTATGTGTGAAAAGATGAATTTCCCCACAATTACACCACTTTTTGCAGTTCTGGTTCGATTCCAGAAATGAAAGGTGATCCCTTAGTTGATCTTGACTGCCAAAAAAATTTTCAGTATAAAAGCTAAAAGATACAAAATGTTGGAAATCCTTGTTTACCTTCATTAAGTGACCTCTCGGGAATTTACTGGCAATAAATTGAACAAATTATTTTTCTTTCCATTTCATCCTCCAAGAAACGTCAACTTTTCAAACTTGAGTCCAAAACCGTTGTTTCTGTGAAGCCTCACTGCATGGTTTTGAGTAAAATGCTTGTTTGTATACAATTTCAAACGACTGTAAAAAGTAAGACCAGATGAGAACATGAGCACCACAATATCAGTTATTATTCTGAAGCAAAGTTAAATTCTAAGCCTCTCATAAACTTTGGTTTCCATCCATTTGTACCACTGCTATGTTGTGCAGTGTCTTTGCACATACAACACAGGTTCACTTTATTTAGAGACAATTTTGCTGAGTCTTATCTTCAGTTTTTCTGATTTCAAAAACCATGTTATAGCCATGAAACCATCTCTTCAGGTTAAACATTAAACCAACAAAAGATCATTTTTCTTAAACCATGACTAAAAAAAAAATGCTTCCAGCAGACCAAAGAAGACATGATATTTTGTGAAGTATAATATAATGGTATAATGATATTTGTACCTTTATTAAAATGACAAAATAAGAAAAAAATGTTGACGGTTCTATGTGAACTAATGCCAATACCAAATGAAGTGTTGGAAGTAGTAGAAATTCTGGCATAAGATTAGTTGCAATTCAGAATTTTGACATAGGCTCTTCTAACTGAACGCCTATTATTTAACTTTATTTGGAAAAATAAAATATTTGACAGACACAATATTGTGGAGACAACAAAACTTTTACTTTGCCTTTGAGGCTGGAAGGCCTAATATTATTCAACAAGTACCCTCTTGGTCAGCCGACTCTTTAACATGTAATTAAAGACATTTGAGCAAACTTGGTGGTAATAATGGTGGTAATAATACTAAATCTTTTAAAGGTATTAAAGGAGTCTACCTTGTTCATTTTGGAACAGGAGGGATGTTACACTATATAATGAAATTTCCTTGCAAAGTTTTAATTACATCTGAAGTAGATTCCAACTTGGATCAAAGTGAGGTTTCTATTCACCTTTATCTCTAGGTTATTTCTTTACCGCAATCCCAATAATTCCTGGTAGGAAATTGTTTTCTTGAATTTTTGAAGTTTTTGAAGATAAGGAGAAGCCTTGTGCTTCTTTTCTAAATATGTACACCTTTTCTGCCCGCTTACTGTACCAGATGAGACTTGTTTCTGTCTTTTTCTTCTTTGGGTAAAAAAAAAAACCCACATGCATCCAGCATGAGTTTCAAGTTTTTTTTTTTAAACATTTGGGGAAAGCAGTAAGGGAACATGATAATTTATCATTACAATAAATAATATAATTATAATATAAAGTATAATTTATCATGATTGATGGCTAAATATGTGAGGTAAAATTGAGGAAGAATAGGAATTCTTCCTTTTTTTATCCCATTCTCAGCATGTCTTTATTATGTATTAAATTTTGTTAAACTATTTCGCAAAAGACAAAAGAAGGGGTACATATAAGAACACTAACAAAATTAACATAACTTCAAAAATGATAGTCATGATTATCATTGTCAATGGAAAAGTGCCTTGAAAATTATGTTATCAACAAGACAAGTTCAAAAAATATGACTGTAACTATATTATTAGAAAACCTTCCTTCCTTCCTTTCTTCCCTAATTCAATTGTTGACAAACACATATAGCATTCATTACAGAAAATCAAGTGTGGATTTCTTCTTCCAATGTATGATCATGCTTTTAACTTGTGCCTGAAAAATGCAACATTCTCAGTGTTTTGATAGATTCTAATACTGGTATAAGGTCAAGAAAAATACATGGATTTTTAGTACACGGTGATCAATTGATCTCAGTTTCTTCTCATTGATGAGTGTTTAAGTTATCTTCCTTGGAATTCTGCTTCAAAGATGAGCTGGGGACCATTTCTTGAACTGGTTGAAAGTGAAGTGATTTGGAACATAAGGTACAATCTCTTAAAGCAGAACTAATAATCCTAGAAGATGATGTTTTGTTTTCCTTAGTATTTTTTAGTTTGGTCAGTCTCTATGGCTTAAGTATTCTCAAGTTGAGTCATTTTGTTTGGAATATCGGAGGATGCTGGAAAAATATTGATGATTGGATTTAGCATTTGTAATAATTTCCTACTAGTTAAGCCAAAGCTGGTATTGAAATACAATTAAGCCTCCTGTGATCTGTAGCTCCCTGGCTTCAGTTAATCATTATCCTACAGATGACAAATTAAATGAACATAAGCAAAAAAAGGGGGGTTGTTGAAATGCGCTATACATACTAAAATTTTGCAAATGTCATCCTGGGCTAGTGAGTTTGAACAAGTACCAAAATAAATCAAGGGATGAAACTGCCAACATAAAAAGCATTGCCTTTTGTGGTAGTTGTTTAAAAGCAAGCTCAGCAAACCTTGAACCAAAAAGGTCAAGGCAAGCAGGGTCTATAAATTTAAAAAAAAACACTGGAAGCTGAGAATGAGTGTCACTGAATAGAACAATTTGTTAGTATGTGTGCTTTTGTAAACTGAGTTCATTTTATCGTATTCTGGCAAGTGTCAGACTAGTAATTCTGGGTCATACTGAAGAACAGTTATTTGTTTACTTCCAGCAGAAACTTTAATGAGATGTATTGTGATCAGGCAAAAACATGGTGCAACTGTGCAGCTCTCATTTTTAGGATTTAATCCTATAATACAAATTTCTGAGTACATTTTTATTTCATTTTGTTTTACTTCATTTAACCATACAACATAACTTATATCATTTGGTTAAATAATTTATCTTCATAATGAAAAATTCTCCCAACTTTTAAAGTTTAAAAAAAATCCAACATTAATGCAGATTCCTAGTTTGATGAGTTGATTCAGCTGGATATTGGCCTTTTTTAGCCTAATGTACTCCAGGTTTGGCATCTTAGTAACCAATTGGATCTCCTTCCTTTTCCTCTGATACTCTCCAAGTGTATCACAAACGAATATACAATAAATATTTTAGATAAACTAGATAAAAGTACAGTTGTGAACCAATTCTTTATTTTTTTTCTGAGAGTTCTTTAATAATTATTGTTAAACACTGAGATTTTTATTTTTATTATTCACAGATGTACCAATCCTCTGAACCAGCAGCTATATTTACATGTTTGCTTATATCACTGACAGCAGATTAAGGAGACTTAAAAATCCCTTAATGAATTCCTCCACTCCTAAATCTTAAATCAAGTTCTGTACTAAAGAGTTGGCATCTCTACAGCCAGTTCCTCATTGCCAATGCTGCCATAGGATCCAGCCCTTTTGTCAAAAGACAAAAACACTGCTGTACAGTCATGCTATAGTTTAATTAATATATGACAACATAATTTATGTATAAATGGGGAGAAATTGTGGCACAATGGTTTGATGATTATGCTTTTAACATGTGTCACCCCTTGGCCCCACTTCAGACTCCTTTGACCACCTAATGCTTATCTTCTTCTTCCTAGCATATTCCCGCAGGGGCAGGGTCTGCTTTTTGGATCATTGAGAGCTACTTTGCATGGTCAGCTGCATCTCCAGGGCGTAGGCCCACAGCTTGCATATCTTTGTTAATGGTGTCTTGCCATCTCTGTTTTGGATGTCCGTGAGGTCTCCAGCCATTGACTTTTAGTTGGTAAACAGTCTTGGTCATGGTGGAAGGTGCTGCTCTCTAGACATGTCCATACTAGCAGGCCTTCTCTCGTCTTCTCTGTAATTGATGCCACACCAAGATGTTATCAAATGGTGTCATGTGTGATGTGCTCAAGAAGGGAGATGCCCGATATCCAATGGAGTATATGCATTTCCATGGCATGGAGATAGCTTTTGGTCCCTGTTGTTGCTGCCCAGCATTCAGTGCCATACAGTGCAACAGGGTGGATGGTTGTCTTGTAAATCTTAGACCTAAGATGGGTTGACATTCATTTGTTACATAATGTTTAACAGAAGCCACATAATATACCACATGTAAAAGCTGCTTATCCCCTTTCAGTGAGTGGGGACTATGCTACTAAGACAGGCTGGTAGAATCCAAAGGGGAAAAAACCTGCTAAAATATTTTTGCACCATGCTAACCTAACCATTTTTTTCTCTTCTTGGCTATACTTTGAGAGGGCTGAGGCTAATGCTATGAACCAAAGTAGATATGTATGCTGCCATATATAAATGCTGTGTATGTGTTTATGTGTGTCTGTATGTATACGTGTATGTGTGGTACATACTATAAACTATCCAGAAGAACCAGACCTTGGACAAAAGAGTCTGACAGTTCCTCAAAGACAGCCAAGATGCTACAAAGCATAAAGAGGGAAAATGTCTATGAAATTTCTCAATCTTAAAGGTGTTGGGTTATTGTTGTTTTGTTTTGTTTTATTTTAAAGACAACTAGATTATTTTTTGAGGAAGAAGAAAATGTTTCACTTCCCATCCAGGAAGCTTCATCAGTTATACTCTCACACCATTCAAACAATCTTCATCAAAAAGTGTATGGCAAAATGTCTATGAAAATTCTCAGTCGTCCAATCTTCATAAACATTTAGCTATACATTTTGGGATGAACTGATAAAGCTTCCTGGATGAGAAGCAAAATGTCTTTTTCTTCTTCCTTAAATCAGTCCAGTTGCCTTTTCAAAAAAAGAAAATAAAAGAAAACTTAAAAAACCACCTTTGAGGCATAAAAAAGGAAGCATGGCATTGGGCAACCTGCTATATACCCAGGAGCAACCCTTAAAAGTTCTGTAAGACTGAGTCAACCATAGGACCAAAACAGATCCTGTAACAGGTCTTAGATATAGTAGAGCTGGTTTCATTCAAGCAGTTCTAAATTAATAATCAGGCTAATAGGTTTAGTAGAATCAACTACAATTTCAGATTAGTCCCCATGAGTTGGCAGGACTTTCAAAGTGGCAAAATATCCAAAACTTTGCTTCTATTGTCCTGGCTCCTGCAATTGAGATAACCAGGCCTTACCTCTCCTATCTTCCCCTGTATTTTGCAAACTAATGGGGGAAAATTATAAGACAAAAATGCATTATATAGAACAATCTATATAAGCACATATTGATTGGGTAAGGAAACCAGACATAAGAGTAAGATTTTGTTTTGTGAAGAAAAGAAAACTGGCAACTCCAGTAGAAAGTGTAAAGAAAATGAATTGCCTTCAACAGTCATTCTCCAACAATTTGTTTTCATGGGAAGAAATGAATCTCCCTCCCTCCCCCATTTTTTAACAACCTTTGTTACCTGTTGAAAAAAAAACTCAGGGCCTTGTTTTTAGTGTATCCAATGTTCTATGAATTTATAAGGGTGTTCTCCAATAAATTGCTCCTTCAAGATTTAATAAATCTGATGGGGAGGTTATTTAGCTCTTCTATACAGGTTACTAAGAGTCATAAAGAGAAGGTAACTGTAATAAATAAAACTAATAAAACTATTCATTTCCTGGAATACTGGAAAAGATGTCTAACCTCAATGTTACAAGCAAGCAATGTTCGCTGTTGCAAAATGCATGTTCTCTCAAAGGGTACTTTATCTTTTCAAAATAACACTTAGTTTAGGTGGGTTCCTGTCTGCTAAGAAGTTATCTCAAACTATTAACCCATTTCAGATAAATAACTCTTCTGCCCTATAATCAAGCATGCCGCTGAAAGACTTCACCTTCAGGAAACCATCTTGCATTCAGTACTACCATGTTCCCTTCTTTTTTCAGTGGTGTCATTAGCACTGGTTTATCTGCTTCATATTCATGCCAATAGCAACATGGCAGAAAACATTCAGATTGTAATTAAATATTTATTCATCTTGTTTATTTCTAAACCACCCGTCTCCCTTAAAGAGGTGCTCGAGGTTGTATACCAGTGGTGGGATTCAACATTTTTTACTACCGATTCTGTGGTGTGGCTTGGTGGGTGTGGTGTGGCTTGGTGGCCTGGCAGGGGAAGGATACTGTAAAATCTCCATTCCTTCCCAACTCCTGGGGAAAGGTTTCTTCAAAATCCCCATTCCCTCCCCAACCCACTAACCTGCTTTCCAGCTTCGTTCTCCTGTGCAGGGCAACAAAAGAAGACCCAACCAATCAGATGGGACTTGGGAGGCAGAGAATAGATGGGGGACAGGCCTTTCAGAGGTGCTATTTGCCAGTTTTCCGAACTACTCAAAATTTCCACTAGTGGTTCTCCAGAACTGGTCAGAACCTGCTGAATACCACCTCTGTTGTATACAATATAATATTGTATACAATATAATAAAGTATGTCTGTGGAGATTCTCAGTCATTCGGGTCATAGTGCTTTTTCAAAAGGCAATTGGACTTTCTTTGGCCAGTTGCCTTTTGAAAAAGATCCTCTGGGATGACCGATAAGTAAAACAATATAGAAAAATTAGCATTAAAATTAAAAATTAAATTTGTGTTAAATATTTTAAAATTATAAAATTATGACAATTAAACATTAAAAGGGGGGAATGCTATTTAACGTTGGATTATTACAGATAGAGAGGGCTCTCAAGGGACTAGCCAGTCCCATGTAAATATAAATGTACAACATTATACATTTTAGATTGATCAAGTGCAGATAATATCAAGGATGAATGATGGATGTGTATGTAGGACAGTCAGTAGCACAACACACCATCACCATAATTAATAGAGACAATATATAGAAGAGAATATTTGTAGTTCGGGTTTGAACTGTGGAGCCCTTGGTGCTCTCTGAACTTGGTTGCTTTAATTCAGATCTGCATTAAATTATATTATCTAGTTTGATAATGGAATGTGTTCCGGACTAGCAGGCTTGAAAGCCTGCAAAGCGGATTGGTCTGCTAACAGCGGGTCGTGATTGGTCGCTCCAGATTGATCCGATTGGCTAGTAAACGGGCTGCCGCGATTGGGCAAACCAAGCGCGGCAAGCTCAAATCACTGTCATTGGCCGTTTAGCCGCAACCAGCTCTATAAAAGGGGCTGCTGCGGCTAGGATAATTTGCTCAGATCGGAAGTCACTAATAAAGAGCTGTAGTTACTTTCTGAGTCTCGTCTCCGTCCTTGGACCCATCCTTCCAGACATAACACTGGCGACGAGGATGGGATCCGGAGACAGCAGAGCTGACTGAGCACTCACCGAAGATCAACAGAGCACGTGGCTGACAGCACGCAGACGTCGGCAGAATGGCCAGCAGCGCTATACCACCCGCCCCGTTCGATCCAGCCAGCGAAGACTGGGACTCATACATGGACAGGTTTCAAATGTTCCTAGAGTCCAACAATCTGAAGGATGCCACTCCCAGCAAAAAACGAGCAGTTTTCCTGACACATTGTGGACCCGCCATCTTTAAAATGGCCAAAGCGCTTGCAAAACCGGCTGAAGTCAAATCAATGGACTGGGATACCCTTGCTCCCATCCTTCGCAACCATTACACCCTGGCAGTACCGACTCTCATCCGCAGACACGAATTTTACCAAAGGGATCAACGCGAAGGTGAGAGCATCGGGGATTTTGTAGCTGACCTAAGGAATTTAGGCAGTTTGTGTGGCTTCGCAAATCTAGAAGAAGCCATGAGGGATCGAGTTGTCCTTGGCCTACGAGACCCAACGGTCCAAAGCAAAATCATGGCCAAAGGAGACATCTCCCTCGCAGATTCCATAGCCGATGCCACTGCAGCTGACGCCACCCGTAAATCAGCAGCACGGATGCGCCGGACAAATGGGGCCAGCCGCCAAGCCACCAACGATATGGCAACGCCATCAGAGAAATACACATCAGCCACCCATCATGAAGACATCGAATCCTCATCAGATAGTGAAGAGGAAGAAGTCCACAGACTCCGGTCAGAGCGCGAACAACGAGACCAGCGGGGTCGTAAATCAAATTTCCAATGCGCCGGATGTGGTGGAAACCACCCACGATCCGAATGCAGATTCCTAGACGCCATCTGTCGTTTTTGTGAGAGAAGAGGGCATATTGCTAAAGTATGCCGAAACAAAAGAGGATCCAGTCCCAAACGGAAAGAAAACAGTCTCCGACAAACAGATGGCACCCCCACCACAAATCGGGACTGCCCAAACAACCAGTGGAGCCAGTACAACAGAACCCGGAAGTTTACTGGCGCACCCAGATGGGAAGAAGCACATCAGACTATCACCATCAGCCACGCTTCATCCTTAGACACCAGAAAAATCCGTGTAGAGGTCACCATTGAAAATCGACCGTGCATCATGGAAGTGGACTCCGGGTCTTCCCTATCCATGGTCTCCTGGAAAACCCTGAAGCAGCTGATTCCCAACATCCGCCGCCAGGACCTCAGCACTCAGAGGCTTATATTAAAGGACTACCAGGGCAACCGGATTCCGGTCGCTGGTTCCAGTCATTTCCAGGTCTCCTTCAAGGACCACACCGCAATACTACCTCTCACCATAGTTGACAGAGACCAACCCAGCCTACTGGGTCTACAGTGGTTCGCGCCATTAGGAATCGAAATGGCAGGCATCAATCAGACTGTAGACGAAGACTGGGAAGCGGCCCTCGTCCGGGACTTCCAAGAAGTCTTCAGTGAAAATCTAGGCAAGTACAAGGGGTCCCCTATCTCTTTTAA
Source organism: Notechis scutatus (assembly GCF_049901735.1). NCBI lineage: Eukaryota > Metazoa > Chordata > Lepidosauria > Squamata > Elapidae > Notechis > Notechis scutatus. The sequence goes on along the minus strand of NC_142010.1, from coordinate 242,727,446 downwards.
TCTCCGCCCTGATATCGCGCCCATTCGCCTAAAACCACGCCGAGTCCCTTTTGCTCTCAAACCAAAAATTGACGAGCAACTGGACAAACTAATTGCACAAGGCATGTTAGAACCCATTGATCACGCCTGATGGGAGACCCCAATTGTAACTCCCATAAAACCTGACGGATCTTTGAGAATCTGTGGGGATTACAAGGCCACCCTCAACCACGCGCTACAGCAGAGCGCCTATCCGGTACCCATGGTCCAGCATCTCCTTCACTCACTTGGGGGTGGCAGAATATTCGCAAAGCTTGACCTGGCCCAAGCTTATGAACAGTTGCCAGTAGATGCTGAAACTGCCAAAGCCCAAACCATAGTTACGCACAGAGGCGCGTTCAAATGTAACAGACTCCAGTTTGGAGTAAGCGTAGCACCAGGCATCTTCCAAAGTCTGATGGAAAGGTTGTTGCAGGGCATTAAAGGGGTCGTGCCTTACTTCGATGACGTGTTAATAGCCGCCCCAACAAGGAGTCAGTTAGAAAAACGACTGAGAACAGTCCTACAAAAGTTCCAAGACGCTGGCCTCAAGGTAAATAAGGAGAAGTGCCAGTTATGCACTGAAAGGGTTGAATTTCTTGGTTACCTCCTTGACAAACAAGGAATTCACCCTACAGAAAAGAAATTGGCTGCCATCAAAAATGCCCCGAGACCACAAAACAAAACAGACCTTCAAGCCTTCCTGGGACTCATTAACTTTTATAACATTTTTCTACCCCAGAAGGCGACCATCGCTGAACCCCTTCATAGACTCCTCGATAAAAAGGCTTCCTGGATTTGGGGACGACGGGAGGAACATGCCTTTCAACAAGTAAAGGATCTTTTAACTTCGGATGCAGTGCTCATCCAATATAATGAAACACTTCCATTAACTGTGACTTGTGACGCCTCACCTTTCGGGGTAGGAGCCATCCTGAGCCACGTCCTACCAGAGGCGCCTATTGCATTTTTTTCAAGAACTTTGTCAAAAACAGAAAGGAACTATAGTCACCTAGACAAGGAAGCCCTCGCTATCATATCTGCAATCAAAAGGTTCCACGAGTATGTGTATGGGAGATCATTCTCCATCATCACAGATCATAAACCATCACTTGGCATCTTGGCAGGCGACAAACCTACTCCACATATTCTATCCCCTAGAATGACACGATGGTCAGAGTTCCTAGCCGCCTACGACTACCAATTGAGGCATCGCCCGGGGAAAACCATTCCCCACGCAGACGCTTTGAGCTGCTCTCCATTGCCAGAACTCCAAGATGACCCGGCTCCCACACTATCAACACTACAAATTGAGACACTTCCCTCACCTCCACTAACAGCTCAAGACATCGTGTTGGAAACCAAAAAAGATTCATGCTTGGCACGAGTTCTTGGCTGGGTGGAGAGGGGATGGCCAGAAATCGAACCCAACGAAACCTTTAAACCCTTCAAGAACAGACAAACAGAACTCTTCTCACAAAAAGGGTGCATGTTGTGGGGAGACCGAGTGGTCATAACAGCAAAACTACAAAAAAAAGTTCTACAATTGCTGCACGATGGGCACCCGGGCATCGTACGTATGAAAGCACTGGCGAGGAGCTACGCCTGGTGGCCAGGTATGGACAAACAAATTGAAACCTGGGTTGCCACCTGTAGCAAATGCCAAGAGACATGCGCGGCCCCGCCGAAAGCCTCACCAGCCGAATGGGAAACGCCAAGGGGTCCCTAGTCACGCATCCATATCGATTTTGCGGGACCTACAAAAGGGCATACTTTCCTAATAACAGTAGACGCATACTCTAACTGGCTCAAGGTTAACAAAATGAAGACTACCACCACAGATGCAGTCATCAAGAAATTGAACAGACTTTTTGCAACGCACGGGTTACCAGATGTCCTGGTATCCGACAATGGCCCTCAATTTACCGCCTTAGCCTTTGAACAATACTTAGCAGACTGTGGCATACGACACGCATTGACATCACCGGCCCACCCGGCGGCGAATGGTAGAGCTGAACGAATGGTTCAGTTCACAAAAAGAACTCTACAAAAAATGGAACAAGGCAACATCCACGATAAAGTCACCAGGATGCTCCTTCTCCAGCATATTACACCAAACAGTACGACCAACAAAGCCCAGCTGAACTTCTGATGGTCAGAAAACTCAGATCGCCTCTAGACTGCCTACACCCTGCATATACCCCGGAAAAACCCCTGGGCTCCAGCAGTAAACACCGCGCCTTTAAGGTAGGAGACCCTGTATTTGCAAAGAACTTTTCAGGTGACCCATTGTGGATCCCTGCCAAAATAACTCAAATTACAGGGCCCCGCTCCTACTGGCTAGAAACCACAGATGGGAGAGTGTGGAAACGCCACATCGACCAGCTGCGATCCAGGCTGACCACATCTCCCATCAGTGACCCCTGTTAAGCCTGAATTCCCCAACGAGTGTTAAGGAAAACAAACTAAACAGAATGTGTAGCGTAGTCAGATAGGCAGACAGGTAAATGTGTGAGATAAGTTTGTATTTTAGTTAACACGCAGTAAAAAACAGATACGCTTGTGCTATCAAAAATATAGTTTATTCCATTAGGAATTATAGCATAGTCAAAATAAACGGTCCATTAGTCATGTATCATTTCAGTCAGTCCAGTCGGGGATACTCAATTTGCAAAATCCGTGTTGTATAGCCAATGTCAGTTCACTTACAATAAATCAGTCCGTATTATCTCTTCTCTCCATTGAGAAATCAACACTCCTTCTCTCCTCCGTTCCAGTAAGGAAAAATGCAGTCATCAATCCATCCAGTAATTAGGGATCATTAAGCCAGAGAGAGAGAGCTGCAATTGACTTGCTTCTTTTATGGTGCTTTTACAACCACACCCTTAATTACATTCTTGTAGTTAAAGTTACACACACTTTAACCAACAAACCATGATAACTTATTTATTATTTTTTTACCCAAACCAGTTAGGGTAAACAATGTTATCCCTAACATTCTCCCCTTTTGGGTAATAATAATAATATAATAATAATATAACCATTTACACCTTTAAATCATAATTGTTACAACTCTCTTTAAATTTTACTACACCTTGAGCTTTTGTAAACTGGTCTGCAATGTTTTCTTCCGTCATGCAGTACTCTAGTTTAATTAGACCATTTTTCACAGATTCTCTAACATTTAAGTATCTTAAATCAGTATGCTTTGATCTAGTTTTTACAGCAATATTAGTAGATAACTATATGGCTGCCTGGTTGTCCTCGTACACAATAATGGAATCTTTAACAGTTATACCCATGTCTAATAATAACTGTTTGTACAGAATTAAGTCAGTGCATAGTAATGACAGACATGAAAATTCTGCTTCCATCGTGGACAAGCTGATATGCTGTTGTCTGATTGACCTCCACTCTATTAGTGTTTTACCAAATAATATAGCCATCCCAGATGTTCATTTTCTAGTGTTTATGTCAGTTGCAAAATTTGCATCTGCATAGGCACTAAGAATCAAATCACCTTTTGGCTCTAGATACAATGCATGGTGCATTGTTCCTTTAAGATATCTTAAAATTCTCTTTAATGCTTGCCAATGACATTGATGTGGATCATTATTAAATCGTGCCAGCTGATTAACACTATAAGCAATATCTGGCCTTGACCAATTGCTTATATATGACAAGCTACCAATCAAAGATTGATAGATTGTCTTATCGAATTTGGGACTTTGAGCATCAGTTTGGCAAACTTCCTGACTCATTGGAGTCTTTGCCGGCTTACAAAGTTCCATTTTATACAATTTAATTAATTGGCAAATTTTATCTTCTTGAGATATTTTAAATCCATTTTTGGTTTTGTTAATTGTCAATCCTAGATACTTTTTAATTTCACCTAAATGCTTTAATTTTATCTTTTTGGCTAATAATGAAATAATCTCAGTAGCTTCATTATTGGTATTAGTAATCAAAGCAATATCATCTGTAAATAATAACAATAATGACACCGTTCCATTATTTTCTCTTTTAAACATACATGGATCTGCTAAACCAGATTTAAACCCTATATTGTTTAATTCTTTCACAATATATTGGTTCCATTCATAGCCAGATTGTTTCAATCCATATAGACTCTTTTTGAGTTTCCAACAATCATTGCTATTTGCTTTATTATCATTTATACCAACTGGTTTTTTCAAATATATTGTATGCTGCAATGGTGCATGTAGATAGGCAGTTTCTACGTCTAAATGGTTAACGATATAATTCTTCTTAGCTGCCCACACTAAAGCTGCTCTTAAAGTTGTAGCCTTTAAATTTGGTGCAAATACCTCATCATAATCAAATGCATTTTGATTAAAACCTTGAGCTACTAACCTAGCCTTATAAGTAACTGTCCCATTATTTCCAGTCTTTACTTTGAATATCCATTTGCACCCAATGGATTTTTCTCCTGGAGGTAATTTGGTATCTTCATATACTTTCATTTCCTTTAATGAATTTAACTCTTTTTCCATTGCCTTTTTCCAATTCTCCTGATCCTTTACAGGATACATCCTAAGTTCATCTATACTAGTAGGAACTTTATTTACTTGGCAAACTATACTTGCCTGATACCTTTCAGGTGGTCTGGTTACACGTGTTGTGCGTCTAGGTATTACATGACTTACAGGTGGACTTTCCTTTATTTCCTGTTCTTGATTATCTATCTCTTCTTGATCAATTATTTCCTCTTGTTCTGGTTCTATTTGCTCTTCGTGGACTTCTTCTTTAATTGGACTTTTCTTATAACTAGTCTTTTCTTTCTGCTTCTTGTAGGGTTCTATAATTACATCATTATCTGAATCTTGCTCTAATCTATTCCATCCTATATGTTCTAGGAATTGTGCACTAGCACTGCAGTATACTCTAGATGTACCTTGTTCCCAGAATCTATAAGATCTATGGTTTGATTGATATCCAACAAAAAATAATCTTTTAGCTCTATGCTGTCCTTTGTTTCTGAGTTGTGTAGGGATATGCACCCATGCTGGTGCACCAAATGTGTGAATGTAACTTAAATCAGGTTTCCTACCATGCCACAGTGTGAATGGTAATTCACCTGTTGTTGAATTAACAACATTATTTAATATGTGATTACCACACATTATAGCTTCTCCCCACAAATTGTCAGGTAATCCTGAATCTGACAACATAGTCCGTCCCATTGATTGCAGTGTTTGGCCTCGTCTCTCTATAAAGGCATTATGTTGAGGCCTATATGGTGCAGACTTTTTATGTTGAATACCTGCCATCCTAAGTCTACTCTGGAATTTATTATTTGTAAATTCCACACCATTATCTGTTATAAGAGTTACTAATTTCTTTTTAGTTTTCCTCTCTGCAAATTTTAACCAATTAAAGAAATTTAGATACGTTTCAGTTTTTTTCTCTTCGTTAGAAAACAGAAACCATACCTAGAATAGTGGTCCATTATGCTTAATATGTATCGAGCACCACCTACACTTGGTTTTTTAGGACCTATTATATTGGCAAATACTACCTCTAAAGGCTCTTTGGTAGTAAATCCATCAACTCTATTTGCCGGTATGACTTTGCTTTTGCTTTGATTGCAAGCAGAACATTGCAAATACTTATTACAAGGTTTCAAACTTATTCCTTTAGATAGTTGAACAGTTCTCTTAATCATTTTAAAATTTAAATGACCTAGCCATCGGTGTAACAAGTGAATACATTCATCATGAGGTTTCTTATTATCATAAACCGTGTTAGCCACCTCTAAACCATTATCATTTAACACATACAATTCACCTCTCAAAGATGCAGTAATTTTCTTACCTTCTTTTTCAATTAAGCAATCATCTCCCCTAAAGGTAACTACGTATTCTAATCTAACCAACATTCTAACTGAAAGCAAATTAAATTTAAGTTGAGGTACATATAACATTTTTACGTTCTCTTTTATACAAGAACAATGTGCAATACCTTCACCTTTTGCTTTCATTTTCTAGCTGTTAGCCAATGAGATATGCTGTGAACTCATGGACATTTTTACAAATTTTTTGTTATCATTTGTTATACAGTGGGATGCTCCACTGTCAACCACCCATAAATTATTTTTTACAACTCCATTACTATACATGGCTAACTCAAAATTTTTATTTTTTCTTTGATGACTTCCAGTATTTTGACTTGCATTCTGGCGCTTTGCTTTCTTACAAAATCTTGCCAAATGTCCTCTTCTTCCACAATTAAAACACTTTTTAATTGCGTATGCAGTAGGTTCATTATTTTCCTTTTGAGGTTGCTCCCTCCTTAACTGATCTCTTTCAAGCCTTCTTCTGGCCTCTTCAATCAATCTGCCAGTGATATCAGTTAAAGTTAGGCTTTCTTTAGGTAAAATTTCAAGGGAAGTTACGTAGTCATCAAAACTTTCATCTAATGAAGATAGAATTATGTAGACCTGGTGTAGTTCAGAGAAAATAAGTTCCTTCTCGTGCAGTTCTTGAAAAATGCTTTTCATAGTATTCAAATGACTCAGCATATCACCATTCTTTTGGAGATGCGTCCGGAAAAGCTTCCGTATTAGATTTATGTGAGCACCAACGTTATCTCGGACATAAATCCTCTTCAGTTTTTGCCAACACCCAACAGCTGTTTGCTCTCCGCGTATATGAACAAGTTGCAGATCAGATAGTGTTAGTCCTATGATGCAAAGAGCTTGTTCATTTTTCTGTTTATAGTCTTCTATCTTTTGACTATCTTCCTCATTTTCAGTATCCCATTCCTCTACGTTTGGTGGGTTTTCAATTATGTTCCACAGACCTTCTCTTCGTAGAAGTAGACTACATTTCATAGACCATGAAACATAGTTTGTTCCATCCAGCTTGGATATAAGGGACAAACTTTGTAGACTGACTTGTGCCATGTTTCAATATATGGATATAAAACTATAATTAATAAAAAACACAGCTGTCTGTTTACTGTAACGTGTAACAACACAAAATCTCACTTTTTACATAAACCTGTTTTTTATCCTAGTTAAACTGACTTTGCAGTCTCTGGGCCCATAACCAGTGTTTAGCCTGAATTCCCCAACGAGTGTTAAGGAAAACAAACTAAACAGAATGTGTAGCGTAGTCAGATAGGCAGACAGGTAAATGTGTGAGATAAGTTTGTATTTTAGTTAACACGCAGTAAAAAACAGATACGCTTGTGCTATCAAAAATATAGTTTATTCCATTAGGAATTATAGCATAGTCAAAATAAACGGTCCATTAGTCATATATCATTTCAGTCAGTCCAGTCGGGGATACTCAATTTGCAAAATCCGTGTTGTATAGCCAATGTCAGTTCACTTACAATAAATCAGTCCGTATTATCTCTTCTCTCCGTTGAGAAATCAACACTCCTTTCTCTCCTCCGTTCCAGTAAGGAAAAATGCAGTCATCAATCCATCCAGTAATTAGGGATCATTAAGCCAGAGAGAGAGAGCTGCAATTGACTTGCTTCTTTTATGGTGCTTTTACAACCACACCCTTAATTACATTCTTGTAGTTAAAGTTACACACACTTTAACCAACAAACCATGATAACTTATTTATTATTTTTTTACCCAAACCAGTTAGGGTAAACAATGTTATCCCTAACAACCCCAACCACGAAACCAGAGGGGGAAGGGAAACCAGGGGTTCTGAAATTGAACCAACATCTGGCATAGAAGAACTAACCCCACGATCACCACATCAAAGCCTACAATACTCACCAGCTGATGAAGAGCCTTGGCAATTGATCGTCTCACCTAGTAGCAGCAACCGAACAGGTTCAGCGAACCCTGAGAGCCCAAGCGCTGGCAACGAAGGAGGCGTGTCAATCATCCCGAGGTCACCTGAAGGGAGTCACAGCTACGGAACCAGCTCACCGTTCCAGGCAATTCCAGCGAGCAGCCCGTCGGAACCCGAGACTGAGCAAAGACATTTCGAACAGCGCAAGTCAGGTAGACAGGTGCGAAGACCCACCTACCTGTGAGACTACATAACCCCACCCCTTAGACGGAACCTAGAGGGGAGGGGTGTTTTGGACTAGCAGGCTTGAAAGCCTGCAAAGCGGATTGGTCCGCTAACAGCGGGTCGTGATTGGTCACTCCAGACTGATCCGATTGGCTAGTAAACGGGCTGCCGCGATTGGGCAAACCAAGCGCGGCAAGCTCAAATCACTGTCATTGGCCGTTTAGCCGCAGCCAGCTCTATAAAAGGGGCTGCTGTGGCTAGGATAATTCGCTCAGATCGGAAGTCACTAATAAAGAGCTGTAGTTACTTTCTGAGTCTTGTCTCCGTCCTTGGACCCATCCTTCCAGACATAACAGAATGTCTGCAATAAAACACAGGAGCTCAGAAAGCATCAAGAACCCTAGACACAGGAGATTAACGGCACATTAACATCATGTACAGTCACAAAGTTGATGTAGCCCAGTTTTTCCAGTTTAACACCATTTACATTTCAGCTCTTCTATGTACTTCCAATACTGGGGGGAGGGGAAACCAGATGCACCCGGTATTTTGTTTATGAAAAAGGCAGAAAATTAGGGACCAATTAAACAAGATATATGAATAAAAGAATAACTGCATGTCATGTTTGAAGGTTGACTCTTTAGATGAAAGTTCAACTAGATTTCCCTCTTCTTAGAAATCAAAGTTCATTTGCAAGTTAGTGAGTCATGTGCAGAACAAGGGCCTAGCCGGTCAGTTGAGAGACACTTCTCATTTATCAGTTTCTTGACACTGAGTAGGTGTGGCTTAACAAAAGAAAGCAAGAACAATACCAACAGCTGCATGGAATCTTTCCACAATCCAAAGGTGAATAATTAAATATAACTGAAGCCCCTTAGGAAGCTATGAGTCACCAGCCTTAGAGCAATGGTATCATGTAATGTTCAATAAGAGGGAAATGCTGTAAGCATGCCCAGACACACTCGGGGGAAAGAGTGAGCTGCACCCGAAAAATATAATGCAAGGAGTCACGAGAAAGGCATTTCCATGTTTGTTGAATTAGGAATCAGGTTGTCAAGTTGCTTTACCTTACAAGTGAATCCACATTTCTTGAGAACAAACCAGGGATTTGGTGGGGAGGAGAGGTTGGGGAGGTTGAAAGTCTCTGTATAGTCTATATGTCTTCTATAAAATATATGTTTCTATATGTGTTGTATAAAAGCAGTCTTGAAAACTGAAAAAGTTATATAAATGCCACACCTGTGAGGCAAAATCCCATAGCACCTGGGCTGAGTCAGCAGTAGAAGTAAACAAGAACCTATCACATACATTCCTCAAATCCAAGGGTTTCCTGCATATTCTTCTTATGTCAAAACCTGAGCATTATGGTTGGCACAGACTAAAAACCTAAAGCCTTGAGGGACAATTTTTTTTCCAACATCAATGAAACTAGGAAGACTAGAACATTCATTGAGATCAGTTTGAAAATCCCTCGAAGGTATGATGCTTATTTTAAAAAGGAACTTTTTTTTACTAGACAGATTTGTTTTCATTCCTGTAACCATTTGGTCTCACAAAACCAAAATAGGCTGAGAAACACCAAGTTCCCAAGACCACCCATAACTTCCACGGAATTTGGTATGATTACTGCAATCATGGGATATGCTTATTTTAGGAGCTTCACAATCCATGATGTGCCCTTAAAACTAGTAACAAGTTATCATGGCATAAAATGTATAACCATATTTGAAGTGTAAAAGTTATCCAAATCAAGGTTTTTATTTTTAATGCACGGTTAAAAGTCATTTTATGTAAAGTGCCAATGTCCTGGCTGAGCTTCATGTCAAAGGAAGGAAGGGAGGGAGGGAGGGAGGGAAGGAGAGGAGAGAAGGAGGGAGGGGTTACCAGCCACTATATCAGCATTTGATAAAGTGAGCTGCAGCTCACAAATCTTATTTTTTAATAACATTTATTATTCAGAAAAGGTGCTACCAGATTCTTTCTGATTATAACAAGGACGAATAATTCTCTTTTTCTTCCCTCCTTTCTTTTTGGCCAGAGGGCTACACAATTTTAAAAACTTTTTTTGACTTTAACGGAAACAACAAGAGACAGTTTTTGGCCACACCTGGCATTTTTATAACCCAGCAATTTGCAAATTGGAAATTATACATCAAAGCAATAAGTGGCATGCTTATGTAGGCTTGAGTCTTTTTAGGTTATGATTATCTATTCCATACTCATGTTTCAAAGAACAATGGGTTTAAGCCTTCACATAGCTAAACCTAAGGTAATGAGGATCTCTGTAACATACCACAGAAAGAGATTGTTCAGAACCAGTTCAAACTGCAGAAGTGAGAAAGACAGCCATCTACACAGGTGGCGGCACCTGCTCAACTTCTCTGAGCTGAAGCTAGGTGGAGTTGGACTAGTAATAGCATGGGCAGAAGGGGTCAACAAGGACAAAATGACAAAAGCAGCATCCCCTTTGAATCTGCATTGTCAAATCACCTGTCTCTACAAAAGAGACAGTTTGCTGTTCAACACTACGATGCAGATTTTGTCATCTGCCTGCAGATCTCCATGCTGGTTACTGTCTCAATAGAACTCTTCAAGTAATAACTGGGCTATAAGCTTAGAGCCATGTTTTTCAACCTTAGCAACTGGAAGGCATATGGATTGGAACCCCCTGAAGGCTGCATACTGGCTGAGCAAGTTGAAGCCCACACTTCTTATAGTTGCTAGGGTCAAGAAACATTGGGCTACACTAAGAAGTTGAAAAACCCTCCTGGGAAAAGGGAATGCCAAACCATTTCCAATGTTTGAGGTCTGTAAGGGGCGTACATAAATGCACAATCGTGCCTACCATCCCAATCATATTGTCCCTATATTTATATGTTTATATGCTCATACTCAAGTTTATTCTTATACTTATTATCTTGTAAGTGATTGACAAATCAAATAAATAAATAAAATAAAAATAAATGTGTCCATAAAGTCATCAGAAATCAAACTCTACTTGAAGGGGACGTTACTTTTAGGAGGTAGTATCTCAATAATAGTGGCTTTATTTCCCATGTAACCAGATCATTAGCCATTGCTGACTATTAGTGACTGTAATTTTGAAATCTATAGTAACATACAACAAATTTGGTCTAGCTTTAGCCAATTCACAGACAGGTCTTGAACAATTAAGAACTCTTCTCTCTCCCACCCCATACATATATGTGCATATTGATGAATAGCTGTTTCCTTCCACCTATAATAAATATAGGCTCTCTTTTCTCCTTTGTATAGACTCTCCTTCTCCTTTTGTGGAACATGTGTTATTCTTTCAAGTTTCTATGCCCTTACAGGATCATAGACATTGCTTTTCTTCTGTGTAATAACTACTGAACGTCAGCATATATCAATGCACACTTAAGTTTATGTGGTTGTACGTAGCCTATTGAATGCTGCTTGAGGGCAACAGTGTAAGCTATGAATATGAGGTTTTAAAAATGAGATACATCAATGTGTGGAGCTTAGCTAAGCCTAAACATATTCCCACTAGGATTTGTGTACAGTCTGTAATTAAATCTGCAATGCTCTAATTAGATGAATGAAAGGAAGTAGAAAAACATCAATGAAACCGAGATCAGCAAGGACAGGGCAAATTGAAGTTGCAAATCTGGTTTGATCCTAGTTACTAGGTAATCATTTGGATGATTATATAAGTGACTAATTAAAGCCAATAAAAGAAACATCTACCCCACACAAGTATCCATCATTCATCCTGTCACCACTTGTTTTCATATCACTGTGTTGTCATCGGATCTCCAATACTTCTCCTGGATTGTGACACAAAGTTCTGCAGCTGTAGTTCTGGCAACCTATTATTCCAGGAAAAAAAAGGCACTGAATACCAAAAACAAAAATCATGTTTGGAATGCCATAGTACCAATGGAGAAGAACCATGTGCCAAAAAGTAGCCTTGCAGGCATGTACTAGTTGCATATGAAAACAACTTTCTATGTTTTTGTTGCTAGACAACATCTCCTTATTCCACAGCTAAACTTTTCCAAGTTAATCCTAGGAGAAGAGTGGTGAGGTTTCTTTTCTGAGATAGGCAAATATTATCGGTTCTGTTTCCTTACAGATTAATCTGTTTAGTAAACTTTAATATTAAGTAGTGATTGGGTCAATATTTATCAAATTCTTGGGAACTTCATTGACTGAATCTTTCCTGAACATGGAGGCCTTGACTTTGTTCATATCCAGAAAAGGTTCAGTCAATGAACATGCTGGTATCTTTATCCTTAGACTTCTGCAGGGTGATTTAACTGGATCAAAGCTGTAGCTCAGCGGTGTCAACTCAAGACCTGCGGGCCAGATTTGGCCCCTGGGGTATTTAGATCTGGCCCACAGGGCTGCCCTGAAAACAGTACAGGACCGGCCCGCAGTGCCTCTACCAGTGAAAACAGAGCTCGGGAGCTCCGTTTTCACTGGCAGAGAGTTGCAGGAAGCTGTCATAGCCAAAAATGGAGCTTGGGAGCCTGTTTTCACTGGCAGAGCACTTGGGCCACCACAGGTGCTCCCAGCATGAGTGACATTGAGCTGGTCATACCCACCCTGAGCACGTCTATCCCAGCTCCCCAAAGCCAGACACAACACTGATGCAGTCCTCAATGAAATAGAGTTTGACACCCCTGTTGTAGCTGATACAAAATATGCCAATGAGTCTATTTTCAAGAAAATCCTTGATGGACAGTTTTAAAGAAGCTGCACCAGCTCTTTATAGTCAACCAGTTAGGCTTCAGTCTTTTAGCTGTAATATTTAAGCCGCTAAATAAGGTAGGACCCCAGTACATGAGCACCTTTCCCAGTGTGTAATGATATTAAATTTTGTAACAGATGACCTCCATATCTCCAGGCTGGGAAAGGGATATATCAGAAAGGATCTTCTTGTAATGGTGTCCCAGCTTTACAATATTATTTTTTTCTGGAAGTTAGGATGATGCCAGCAGGCTTTTGGCACCAGATGAAGATCTAGCTTTCACATTGACACAAAGGTCTTGTCACCCACATCCAGACCATGCCCTATTGTTCCCAATAAAAGGTGTGCCTTTCCATTATTAATAGTATTTATTCTTGTAGCATTTACTGTTTGATCTCATAGATTCTAGGGGTTATAATCTTCTAATAATAGGAAACGTGGCACTACTACTGAAGAACATCCAGAAGTTTCAACTGGTCCAAAATACAGCAGCACAGGCAGTTATGTATGCACCTGGAAGAGCATGTATCACTCTTCTACTCTGCAAGTTGCATGGCTGCCAGTCTTACAACCTGTCCTCAAAGTTATTACTTCCTTCCTTGCAGTCAGATTTTGTACTTTGAATGTCTGGTAGCCATCTTGCCTTTACAACTAGTTGCAGCATCCCATAGTCATGTGACTGCCTTTGCAATTTTTTGCCATTTTCCGGCAGAAATGTTGAGCTGCAAGAATAAATACTATATATGATGGAAAGGTACTACCAAGTCCAATTCAAGGTGCTGATTTTAATCTTTAAAGCCCTTCACAGTGCGGAACCAAGTTATCTGAGGAACTGCCTACCAATGAGCAGTTTTTGCTATTTTCTGCCAGAAAATGGCAAAAAAATTGCAAATTGCAGCCGCGTGACCGTGGGATGCTGCAACCAGTTGTAAATGCAACATGGCTAACAAATGTACAAAATGTGACTGCGAGGGAGGCAGCCATAACTTTGAGGACAGATTGTAAATAGCTATTTTGAAGTCAATCACAACTCAGAACCATCTTTAAGCCATCAGTTGTCAAGTGAGGACCCTTCATAAAGCTTTTAATAAATTTTTTATGCACTTATGGCCTTAGTTCACTGACTGTACAAGTGCCAAAGCCCTTATTCTCCAATAACTGAATAACTCATATTCAGAAGTGCAGTTCTTCATCTTACTGCAAATCTATTGCGGGTGTCTACTGTTCATTGTCACCTGATTTAATATTTCCTTTCCCCGCTGAATGCATGTTACTTTGTGAGCCTAAATTCAGCAAGTCTTCTGCAAGCAAGGTGCCCTAATTTGCATTACTTCTAGCCGATAACCAATTTATACAGTAAATTGATATCATAGCTAAACAGTTCCTGGAATATTTGCTATAGTTTTTGCACTCCTAGACAAGAGCCAAGTACCCCTGTTTCCTGATTCAATTAAACTATTGTTCCATTAGTAGTTTTAATCATCCTCCAGAAATGCACATGATTTTCCTTATTTTTTTTAAAAAAAGTGGGCACCTTCTTTTTATTATTTGAGTAATAAAAGGCCTTCTCGAATTGATATTCTGATTCTTTTCTTCCTGCGGCTCAGACAGTTTTTTTTTGCCTTTCATCCCCATCCCCCCTTTTTAGCTTTGACAGAAGGACTAGACTAGGTAATCCATGCAAACAGCTGCTGCCTGCAATGTGATCTCCCCCCACCTCCACACCAAAATTAACAAAGAGTCCTGAACCTGTTCCTTGGTTTTAGATAATGTTGGGAAACATCTCAAAGCTGAAACCTGACAAAAGATGAATGCTACTGACAGACCAGCTGTCTGATCCACGAGTTTCAGTTTTTAGAGGTGCTCCGTACTAATATTAAGCCAAGCATATGCATAGATGCACCTTCCTAAAACTGGTGACTGGAAACTGTGCCTGTCACACAGGAATCTACATAGTGCAATGTATCAGTTGGATCTATTGAGCAAAATGAATAACGGAATGTTGTTTTCTGACTACCTTCCTTCTGAAACCTGATGTCTGTATTTATAGCAGAAAATCTGAGAACCTTTTTCATCAATTTTCCAAGAGATGGTAATTCCAAAAGTACTGGTTTTTCAAGTGAAAACTAGTATTTGGGGTTTCATGAAATAGAAGGGATGATCCTTGGTTAAATACAACTGTTAGACGATGGTGACAAGTGGGAGGAGGATAAAGGAGGATATTTAACTCAGAAGAGCAGAGGCTGGAAACAGAAATGCCTGCCACTTTGCCTCTGAAACAACACATTGGATGCAATCTATACTGTGGGGTGGCAGACTAAAGTCTGGATCTTCGCTGAATGCTCCCTATATCCATTCAGACAATATGAAGGCTCTGACTGAAAATGGACACAAATAATGAAGACCAAAAGGAAAATGCACCAAAAGAAGCTGAATGAATGCCAAAGGGCTCTAGCCCTGCTTCAATAGCAGACATGGCATCTCTAGTACAACAGTAACAATACAATCATCGTAAGGCTTGTATCTTTTGATTCAGAAGAAAAACACAATGGTTTCAGGAGAGCCAGTGATTCTGTCTTCTACCTGCTTTTGTAGGAAAGAGATAGGTTGGCTTTTAGAGTCCCAGGGGGTGTCAAACTGGCAGCCTGCAGGCCAGATGCATCACAGGCAGGCCACGGCCATCTCAGCACCGTGAATGGGGAAAATGTTGTGAAACGTCACGTGACGGCAAGATGACGCGGAGAATTTTACACCCATGTTTTAGAATTTAGACCATTGTACTGGTTCAGTTGCAAGAACCAGTATTTTGTCTTCTCCTTCCAGGTGCCCATATTAAGAATGAATCCTGAGTGCTTTTAGTTACGTTTTCATTCTTCTTTCTGTATCGTTTGTGTGTGTGTGTGTGTGTGTGTGTGTGTGTGTGTGTGACATCTTTTGGAGCTGAGAGTCTCTTATTACTGCTTACACTTTGACAGCTTTATCAATTTAAAAAAATCCTCCACATGAACTCATTTAAACTGTATTTAGGAGTGCAACTTGTTATGGTCAGCAACAGCGTGAATTTCAAACATGAATAATACAGTTCTACAGGAAAATGGGATGAATTCTGATAAACTGTAATATGAGATTTCTTCACTGTTAAGATGGGAAAGGCAATTCATTATTCATATCAGTTTCTTGAAAGATAGCTATGTTTTGGAAATGGGATGCAAAATACAGAAAACAACAACAGAATTTATCTGACATTTCAATCTGGGTATCTTTACCATAGTCACTGCATGCCACATGATTTCCAATTTATGGCAGAGAGTTTCTCTTAATATCTTATTAAAGGACTTTCAGCATGATTTTAAGTGGTTTCAGAATAAATAAAGCATTTTCTTTGGTCCTCTGTAAACTCAGACTGATAATTAGACATTCACATATCTAGATATAATATTTTTTTCTCCAAAAGAGCAACCTAAAGGTTACTTGGTGTTGATTTGACCATCAAGATAATAAAGACTTAAGAATAAATACTGAATTCTTTGCCAGATTTTATTGAAATTGTCTCTTAAGACACTATCTTTTGGTCTTAGTCTAATTAGCCATGCATTATGTTTTCCAGCCTTAAAAGATGATTCAGATGTGTGTACATTGCTCATGTAAAACATCAGGTTGATGTCTCAACATTAAACAGAAATCAGTTCTTAAGCAGATCACTCTAATTTCTTGCAAAATAGGGTGATTCAGTTCTCTATGCTATCCTCAGCACCCTGAACTTGTACTATACAATCTCTTACTGATTTTTCTTTCTGGATGTGAACTGAATCCCAGTTCCCTTTATGCTACCTGATGTACTTTGTCACTGTAATTTCCAGACCAGTGATAAGCTTGTTTTCTCAGCTCCTGCTCACAGTTGATTTGGGCTGCTCCCATTCCTTTGCCCCATGTTCCACCAAATATTTCCTGAAACAATTTCTGCAACAGATTGACTTTATGTCATTATTACTGCCTGGCTTTCTGAGAGATTCTATTGTGAATGGAAAAAATCAATACCTATAGAACCATCCACACTCCATTTAACATCTTCTAGAACATTTTTTCACAGATTTAGAACCCAAGACACTATTTTCTATATGAACATTAGAACCCCGGCAGTAAGTAAACTATTACCTTGGAATAATCTGTATGAAAATAGTAGTATTTATTATTGTTCCTAATTAGCCATCTGATATTTTGATTTCACAATCAAATATTGCATTAATAGCCAAGTTGTATGTACTCAGAAAATCTGCAGCAACATCTAATTTTCATTATCCCTACTTAGCTGTAGTAGATCACTATTTCCCCTCCTCCTCTGCCCTTGGAAATAACAGAAAATGGGCTGAATGTTTCTCTTACATTCTGGGAAAACTCTTAATAATAATTCTAGCTCACAAAAATACATTTGATGAAGTTGTTTACAGCTGTGTATTAGGGAACATTCAATTATTATGAAGACTCAGTTTCTATCAGAACATTTAAATTATCAGTCCATCTAATTTGCAGGTCTCTTGAAAACATGGATAAGGCCTAATGGCACCATGACCAAAACAAGCCTTTCTAATGGAGCTTTCACTTAGATACAGGCCTAGACCATCTGGGTAAGAAGGAGGCCTCATTGTTGATCATGTTTTCATCTTTACTAGCTTCTTCTTAACCAAAACACTTGACTCTCTGGACAGAGAAATGAAATTTCAACTAACACGCATTAACTACATTATTTATCCCCTACCTGGCATTAATCAGTTTATTCCAGAACTGACTTTATGGTTTTGCTTTTTTTGCTTTTTGCATTACCACAATCAGTCTATTGGTTCCCTATGATCAAGATGGGAAAAGCCAATCCATATCCTGATTGTCTCATTTTTGAATTACCATAATAGCCTGTTGCCTGGATTACTTGAATGCTTCTGACATCTAATATAGAAAATGGAGGGAAAAAATGGAACTTAGTTACTATATATGTTGAGAGCAGCAAGACTATTGTATGCACAAAAATGGAAGGACACTTGGATTCCTACCATGGAAGAATGGTTGCAGAAGTTGATGGAGTTGGCTGAAATGGCAAAACCGACTAGAGTGGAACACTGTTTGTGACCAAATCTGGTGATGACCAGAATTTTTGCTTCTGTTTTGCTTCTGGTCATGAACAGATTTTTGGGTGGCTACCAAGCAAACCTGAAAATTGCCACAGTGATTTTCCCTGCTGTGGTGATTTCCCCTTTGGTGCCATTTTTTGTTTTTTTGGTCCTCGCATGTGTAGACGGTTGTGCTTCCGGTCATGACCAAATTGGGTTGCGATTGTAGTCCTGGAACAGATTACGGTCATGACTCAAGGTTCCACTGTACTTTGGTTAAAGAAAAGTATATAAGTACTTTTGTTTCCACATGGAAACCGCTTCTGAACTTCATACTCGATGTGAAAAAGAATGACTTTGGGTTGTACAGATAAGACTGATAGATCTTTATAGAAATGACTTGTTCATTCTATTATGGAAAAACAAAAAGCTGTGATTTGATGTTAATCCCTTATTTTACTGTAACAGAGACAGTCAGAAGTCAATGCTTCTTTTTCTCCCCCCCCCTATCTTTCCTCCCTTTCTTCCTCCTTTCCCCTTCCCCCTCATTGCTCTTCTATTTACTTTTGTATTTTGTATTTTACAATACTCTATAACTTGCACCTCCTTGTACCATAACAATATCACAGCTGTCACACTTTTTCCATGTACCACCCACTCTCAAAATCAATTTGCAATTGAACTATAATTGGAGACAGAATTGTCCAAATTTTAAATAACACTAAAATAGTTTTCCATGTATGGTTTTTTGTGAATACCAATGCTTCATGTATAATATTATTGGTATGTAATTTTACATGCTTCAGGCCATTGAGTTGTATATGATTGTACCGTTTAAGTTGTACTTTTAAAGAAGAATGCAATGTATTATTTACCAAATCATTGATTTTGTATTTTATCATGTAGGTGCAGGTATAGGTGCATGAAAAAATATTATTACTATTAGTACCATGTTTCTCACAAAATAAGGCCGGGCCTTATTTTTTTTTGACCCCTGAAAAAACGGCTAGGCCATCTTTTCGGGGGTGACTTAATTCCCCCCCCCTTGCATCCTCGGGTGGGCAGGCGGCAACAGCTTGGATGTTGACCTCAGCGTTGGTGGAACACTTCGTATCGGAACACCTTCCATCACCGTTGCTTTCCCTTCTCCCTTGCTGCCATGGCGTTTAGAGCAATGCCGTGGTATTTGGCGCAGCCACATGTGGCCAGCCAGAGCTCCTCCCTGCAACTGGAGCCCGGCGGAGACACTCGGCTTCAGGCGCTCCTGTCACCACCTTTCCTTTTCCTTCGAAGGTAAAGCCAATTATTTTAAAAACGACGCCCTACTACAACAAAGCCTCCCCTGCCCGAGAGGCAGACCAACCCCACGTGGGGAGGCAAATCTCTCGGGGCCGCAGCGCAGGATCGGCCCACCTCGGGAGAAGCGCCCAGCTGCCATCCCTGCCTCCACCCCTTTCATATGGATATGCATTATGATGCTGTTTCATAATGTCCTCCCCTCATACAACCTATCTCGCAAAAAATAAGGAGGAGATCCTACCCTGGGTTCATGGAGAAAAAAACAGGATATAAATCCACAAAAAAGAAAAAGAAAATTAGTTAAATTTCATTCAATTCTACCCCTGCCTCCACTTAAAGGCATTTTAAATTATGCTTACAGCTTGATTGGAAACTTTTTGTACTTGTAAAATGCTGAATCTGGCAATGATATATAGTTAGCACTGTTGCCTCACTATCCATCAACTTTGTTTTGAAAAGTATCCACTGAAATCATGTTTCAGCTTTTAAAAAATATTCTTCCAAAGAACAACTTGTGCCCGAGCCAAAAAACATCCCAATCTCTCTTTTTCTCTTATAAAATACTGAAGTACAATGACTTTATCCTTGCTTTTCTTTCTTCTTCTTAAAGCAAAATCCAAATAAAAGTCTAGCTCTATATGCTTCCAAATTTGGACTAAGCAAGTTGCCATAGTCCTTGAAGATTCCATAATTTTCAAGTAGTGTTTGTATGTTCAAAACAAGCAGATGTTTTGTAAAATTTATTTGAACAGGATGGTTTCCAACACTATTAGCCCCTTCAGCTCTAGATCTATATTACTGTATCACTTCTTGGCAATTATGACCTCTTCTTTTCAGTTTGTATTCCTGATATGTTCATTCTAATTTAGGCCTATCTGATTTACACTGAAAATATCTGGATGACCAGTAGATGGCAGAAAACAAATTTAGAAGACTAATATCTTGCTACCATCTAGAACAGGGGTCGCCAACCTTTTGGACCTCAGGGACCACCAAAGTCATAATTTTAAATCTCGTGGACCACTAATATGAATTTTGCTGATGGTGGCTTGCTGACATTGGTGGGAAAGTCGGACCCATATTCCAGAGCTTCAATAGTCACAGGACTGGCCATCTGGTCATCCCAGAGCAGCTGCTCCTCCACCTGGGTGCACTGGCCTGCCATGGAGTGGAAGAGCTGTTCTGGGATAACCAAAGACCCAGTCTTGTGACTACTGCAGCTCTGGAATATGGGACTGACTTTCCCACCAACATCAGCAAGCCACCCCTGGGCAGATTTCCCTTCCCCGCCATTGGTCTTACCTTCCAGTTCCAGCTCACATGGTAAGGTTTGCTCTCGGCCGAAGGGTGAGGGCCAGCAAGTGGGCAGGCCATGTGGTTGGCGCAGTCTTGTTTTCCCATGCAGCCTGGATTAATTGCTTTGGGGATGTGCTTTGGGGGGACATTTCTCTGTGGACCACCAAAATTTTCTCATGGACTACCAGTGGTCCCCGGCCCACCAGTTGGCGACCACTGATCTAGAAGACCTCTACTTTCTGTAGCCTAGATCTATCCTATTCGTTACCTTAATCCTTCCACATGGTTTCACATATGCCATGCCTTCATAGGTCATGTTCATACCTAGTTAACTGCATCTTGATTTATCTAGGTACATGAAACACAATGGGCCATAAGCTAAGCACATGCAATGCATTCATACAACAAACCAAATATCTCATTGGCTGATATACATATATTCTATGATCATAAACATAGGCATAACCTTTACATAGGTTAAGTGAATGAGAAGTTGTAATATAAGAGAGTTAGGTATATTTAATTAGTGAATTAAAATCTAAGCTAGGATAGCATCAGCTTGAATTAAAAACTAGGCTATGGTAGCCTCAAAAGTTGAATTGGAGACATTACAAATATCTAAAGTTCATAACTCGACCGATTAGATTGTAAACTTTCTCAACATCAGTAAATTACATTAATTCCCAATTTATACAGAAAAGTTAGTAAAACAGATATTTGTAGCACTGTCATTATCCACAGTAAAATCATCTGGAACGTTTTGCATTGAGTCAATGTCTCATTACTATTTGGGATCACTGGAGGAGCAGTACAAACTGTGTTCTTTTCGCTTGATGTTTCATTTGGTCATAGTAGATCAGCAAAATCAAAAAAGAAAATTTTTTCAAGACATATTGTTAAAGGCACAGAGAAGATCCAAATTGTGTGTATGACAAAATAAAGTCTGAAAGAATCCAGAATATTTACTGTAGCTAACAACCTAACTTTGTTTAAATAAATTTTTAAAAATGGACAAATTTTACACTGCCTCCATTAGAGAACAGCTGGCTATCACTAAGCGTAGTTCATAAGCGTAGCATAATGGGGATTTCTTGTTTCCTTTCCTCCAGTTTCAAGAAACCAACAGGATAAGAGTTCTAAATAAGATTTCATTCCAAGATATTTTGTCTTTTACAGCCTTGTGCTCTGTTTCTCAGAATTTATTATGATTTTATAATTTGATGATTATAAGGAATTCCTCTTGCATTTGGCACTCTAAAGCCTGGATATAGCAATTGGACTGGATATAGCCATTTCAAGACATTCAATACAATTTATGGCACTGGATATACCAATTCCAAGACACAAGAAAGTTAATCAATAGCTACAATTGAATCAAATTCTACTAAGGGAGACTGCATGGGTTCTTTCAAAGAATAATAGCAAATGAAGATGAAAAAAGTAACATGGATATGTGAAGATTGAAATAACACTGACAGGGAATTTCCCACTGCTTCAGGAAACAGCCAAATAAAGCACCAGATCTTCTTGGCAAGAGGCTGTAGCAGACATAATATGGATTAGCAGGCATAATTGGTGTCGTTTCTACCTCCTGAAGGCATGTGTGAGTCATCTTTTTAGTCACGTCTTCATCTTTTCATATTTCTGCTGTGAACCATTCTTAAGGACTACTGAATAACATTATTCACCTATTCAGTGGTCAATAAAATTGAGTGGAAGATTTCTTTGAACTTCTATAAGGAAATAGTTTCTGAATTCTTTCCTCAGTGGAGACTAAAATATAGCACTACAACTGAAGGTCACCAGGAGGAAAGTGTTCTCTCAAGTTTCAATCGAAGTGTGGCCACTTTGTAAGTGAAGTAACATCACAGTTTCTTCAAAACTTTCTTTTCCTTGGACAGGTCTTTCAAAGCAAATGCTCTTTCATCATTTTTTTACAGATATTGCCCCCAGATATGTTAAGAATACAGTTCCCAAAGTCTCAACCAGCATGATTATGACACACCACAAAATAGCTATGATGGCCAACCACAAAGATGTGGTCACGTTAGCTTGGTTTTGGCTTGAAATGTTGTACAGATCTATTCCAAGAAAGAAACTATGGTTTATAAATCACTTTAGATCACATAGAAAATAAAAAGAAAAAATCCAGATAACATTTCAATCTTGTAATCTATTAACCTGATTGAAATGAGTCACCCAAGTCAGAATACCAAATAGTCAATGCATCCATAGGAGATACAAGTTGTAAGATATCAGTCTGATAACAGGATCTTTGTACCATTGCAACACAAGTCCTGACTTTTATCTACATGCATTGAGATGCCCACACACACACACACACACACACACGCCCCAAAGAGGTGAAGCTTGCAGCATGACAGTACAGACTGCTTTTTATCCGTGCAATGATAACTGCAATGATAACTGTAGATGTTGCTACTAGAACTGCTGCAGGAGCCAAACACAAAAGAGATGTCAGCAGGGAGATCAAATGTCGGGGTACAATTTGCTTTAGGATATCATCTTTAATGTGAGAAATATTAATTAATTAAAATGATCTGAAATGGTGCATAAAAAGTGTGAAATAGATTATCCAATGTGAAGCTGGCAAATTTGAAATCTGACTGCACTGCTCTCAACCCTACTGAATTTCACATGAACAAAAGTCACCTTTAGCTAGAAGGAGTGATCTGGGTCCCAATGGCCACATTTATTTATGTATTTTCAGGTAGTCCTCGACTTACAACTAGTTGCATAACAACCATTTGAAGTTATTCAACCATTTGAGGACCTTTCTAGAGCTATTAATGACATCATTTTGAAGTTCTGACAGCTGCCTTCCCCCCTGTAGTTACAGAAATGCATTTTATGTTTGGCAACCAGCCCACATATAAAGTCATTTGCAAAGTCCCATGGTCACATGACTGTAATTTCAAGCATTTTTTAATTGGAAACCAGCATTTCCCGCAAAAAACACCATTTTGTATAGCAGGTCCACTTAATACCATCTTTTTTTTTGCTTACTGACCATCACATTTCTTTAACAACCACAGTGTTCATTTAATAACAGCCACAAAAAAGGTTGTAAAATCTGTCATGGTCACATGATGACTGATTTCATGTCTGCCACAACTAAAAACCATAATTCCAGGTTTAATTACAGTCATAAGGATTACTTGTACATTCTTATTGTAGTTGTCTATGCCTGTCTGTTGTGTCACAGAGACTCTGTAACATGCAACTCTTCCTGGAGTAATTAAGATTATTTTTTTATTTTTTATTTATTTAGCATATGGCATCTACATAGGTCATGCAATCACTGATATATTGGGGTAAAATCATGATAAAATTGCCACACTATAGCAATAGCGGTTAGACTTATAGACTACTTCACAGTGCTTTATAGCCCTCTCTAAGTGGTTTACAGAGTCAGCATATTGCCCCCAACAATCTGGGTCCTCATTTTACCCACCTCAGAAGGATGGAAGGCTGAGCCAACCTTGAGCCTGGTGGGATTTGATCTGCCAAATTGAAGTCAGCTGGCAGTCAGCAGAAGTAGCCTTCTAACCACTGCACCACCGTGGCTCATTATGGCGCCATAAAGTTGCAATAGGATACATGTTATGGTTCAATATCTAAGAAAGCTAACCAGTTAACTGCTTTTGGTGTGGCTGTGATGAGATCATCCCAGGTGTCTTGAAATCTCCTGAGGGGACATTCTTGGATTATGTGTATTATTATTTGTTCCGGTACACCAGAGTCACATTATGGGCTCTCAGCCATTCCCTACTTAAAGAGCTTTGCCCTAGTTCTAGTATGGCATGTCTTGATTCTGTTCAAGTGGCTCCATATGAAGTATGAAGTATAGACCATGATGGTATGCTCTAGGCAATGTTATGTTTTAAAAGAGCAGCTAAAAGTCTACACACATGGCAACTGAACTGGATATTGTATCTCTCACAGTCAAAAACTACAGAAGCAGCAAATAAATCACAACATTTCTTTTAAGAAATCATTGACAAAGATATAGGACCTCACATAAATACTCTTTATTTTTTTCTTGCATATATTGTTTATTCATAAACATTTTGAATACAGTGTATTGTTGGGACATATCATTCACAGAAAAGCAAAGAGAGAACAAAAAGAAATATTAACATATATACTAATACTAATACTAATACTAATACTAATACTAATACTAATACTAATAATAATAATAATAATAATAATAATAATAATAACAGAATAGTTTTAACTAGATTTCTCTTTATATTAGCTCATTTGTAATTCTGTTGGTTATATTGGCATATTTATAATTATAAACCATCTCTCACATAAATAGTCTAGAGGATTTAAGTAGAAATAAATGTGAGCACTTAAGCAGGCTGGCCATAGAAAATAGATTAGATGTTATTAAGATTAAATGAAATCAAGTAACAAACATTCATGATCTCAGTACATCAAACATCTTTTTCACTTTTACTACTTGGGAGCAATAACAGTTCTTCCATTGTATCCCTCAAATACTCCAGAAAACCATGTTCTTCAAAACACTAATAGGGATGGACCACTCCAGGGGGGAAGCTGTTCCAGATGAGGAACCATAACAAAGAAGATTCATTTCTTGGACCTTCTAATGACAATATTCCCTCTGATATGGGATCTATAGTATGATGTCCCCTAGATCTCATTGGACAAACAGATTCCATGCAAAACAGGCAATCTCAAAGTTACCCACACTCTAAATTGTAAAAGATTTTAAACGTAATGATCAATATAGATTGAGGTCTAATCAAAACAGAGAGAGGTGTTAGAAACCAAGCCAAATGAAGTCCATAACTATCTATGACACTGCATTCTGAAGCAGGTGTCATTTTCAAATAGTTTTCAAGGACTGCCCTTTATAAATTTGAGTTGCAATAAACTAAACATGAGATGAAAAGGATAGGAGTAACCATCATTAAAACCACCCATTCCAGGAAAAGTCATAACTGATAAATTATATGAAGTTGTGCAAAGGCCCTCTTTGACCAATCATTTAATATCTCCTCCACCAATTCCAAGCCATCATCCATCCACACCTTCAGTTACTCAATCCTTAAATTTGCTTTTCCATAGTCCAGTTGCAATCTATCCCACTTTCCTCCTTCAGTCCATTTGCCCTCTGAAGTAATTCACAAAAAGTGTAATGTAAACATCTTTCTGCTATTGCTCTCTCACTGATTGGCAGTGGAACCCCAGTGGTGGCCAGGTAGATACAGGCAGTTCCCACCTCTAGTTCTCAGTCTTGCATGTGTTTCCGATGCTGATCTTAGGCAAGAAAAACCAAATACATAAATATAGTATAGTATGGTATTTGGCTCAATAGTAATAACTGTGAGAAGGATATTGGAGTCCTAAAGGACAATCACTTAAATATGAGCCGGCAGTGTGCTGCATTAACAGAGGGAGAGGATCAAGATCATGTGAAGTGTTCATGCCACTTTATAATGCCTTGATAAAGCCAAGGAATACTCCATCCAGTTTTGGTCACCATGAGATAAAAAATATGTTGAGACCAGTGGTGGGTTTCAAAATTTTTTCCTACCAGTTTGGTGTGAGCATGTGCTTTGCGCACATGCACGCACCAAACATGCGCTTTGCACATGTGCAGTGTTTGCAACTCACCTTCTGCTGCAAGCCCTGTGTGTAAAACAGCTGATGCGTGAAGCAGCTGAAGTTGAAAAGCAGGAAATAATGGTCAGTATAGAGCCGGGGTGGGTAGGAGGGCCCAGCAGCTCATTATCAGAGCGAACCAGTTTGCTCACAAATTATCCTTGGAGTTACTGGTTTGGGTGAACTGAGCCGAACCAGTAGAATACCACCACTGTTTGAGACTCGAGTGCAGTGGTGGTATTCAAATAAAGTTGCCACCGGTTTGGTGGGCGTGGCTTGGTGGCCGCGCTTTGCGCGCTTGCACACACTTTGCGTGCACACATGCGCCAAACATGCACTTTGCGCAGGCCAGAGGCGTTCTAACTTGCCTCCTGCAAGCCTGCACGATGGTGGTCACTGCAGCAGCTGCCGTGCAACGTTATTCTGCGCTGCGCAAAGCAGCTGCGCTTTGAATTCTGGCCATAAAAATGAGTATGGGAGCCCGGGTGGGCAGGTGGGCCAAACACAGAGCAGCGAAGAGAACCGGTTCGGTCTCCACTGCTCATCATCACTACCGGCTCTCCAGAACCGGGCAGAACCAGTCGAATACCACCACTGCTCTAGTGCAGAGAAGAGCAACAAGATGATTAGGGGACTGGAGGCTAAAACAACATAAAGAACGGTTGCTACACCTAGTTAGGTACACCTAGTTTAAAGAAAAGAAGGATATGATAGCAGTGTTCCATATCAAAGGAGCTGCCACAAAGAAGGGGGGCTCAACCTATTCTCCAAAGGCAGGACAAGAAGCAATGATACCAATGTTCTAATATCTCAGGGGTTGCCATAAAGAAGAGAGAGTCAAGCTATTCTCCAAAGGCAGGACAAGAAGCAATGGGTGGGAACTATTTAAGGAGAGAAACAAACTAGAAATAAGGAGAAATTTCCTAACAGTTAGAATAATTGTAATCAGTGGAACAACTTGCCTCCAGACATTATGGGTGCTCCAACACTGGAAGTTTTTAAGAAGAGATTGGATATCCGTTTGTCTGAAGTGGTATAGGGTTTCCTGCCTAAGCAGGGGGTTGGACTAGAAGTCCTCCAAGGTCCCTCCCAACTCTATTATTCTATTGTTTGGTTAACTCTGCAGGTCTAACTTATCTCTCTTTTCACTACTTCAATTTTCTTTTTCATCACTCCAGTCTCTGGCAGACACAACAACAGCCCACAACTTGCCCACAGCCTCTGGCTCACTTGGCCAATCTCCAACATGTTCCACTTCTCCAGCATTCCTTCCTCCTCCTCCTCCTCCTCCTCCTCCTCCTCCTCCTCCTCCTCCTCCTCCTCCTCCTCCTCCTCCTCCTCCATTCTATTTAAAATCCCTTTCTCTTCTGACTTTATCATCCCTCATTCACTCACTTGGAGTCTCTATAGAGCACAAGCCCAAACCTCTGTTCTCTTTTCCTCTCAGCCCCCTCCACACATTTGTAACCCTGGACTCCTTGTTGTCTACCTCCTGTTTGTAATTAATAAAAATCCACAGCATGGCTTTTTTTCTTATTTTGAACAGGACATGCATAAAGGCTGTAGAATAGTGTGAGTTTGAAAATAGGCTTAAGATTGTTGTCAAACAAAAAGAAAAACCTCCAGATTTCCACCCTTCAAACAAAAATAGACAGCTCTGCCACTGTCCCTGACTACATGCATAGAATAGAACAGAATGAGCTAGAAGGGACCTTGGAGGTCTTCTAGTCCAGCCTACTGCTCAAGCAGGAGAACCTATAGTACCATTTCAGGTAAGTGACTGTCTTGATGAGGGGTGTCAAACTCAATTTCACTGAGGGCTGCATCAGGGTTGTGTTTCACCTTGAGGGGCTGGGGTGGGCATGGCCAGCTCAACATCACTCATGTCGGGGGCACCTGTGATGGCCCAAGCTTTCTCCCAAGCTCTGTTTTTGGCTGTGGCAGTCTCCTGAAACCCTCTGCCAGCAAAAACAGAGCTCAGGAAGGCTGCACGCAGCCCCCCTGAGCGCAATTTTCACTGTCAGAGGCACTGCAGGCCTGTTTCACCATTTTCGCTGTCAGAGGCACTTTGCTGTTGCTAGGGCAGCCCTTTGGTTCAAATCTAAGTACTCTGTGGGCTGGATGCAGCCCATGGGCCTTGAGTTTGACACCCCTGGTCTAGACTCTTCTTAAAAACCTCCAGTGATGGAGCGCCCACAATTTCTGAAGGCAACTTCTGTTCCACTGGTTAATTGTCCTCACTGTTAGGAAGTGTCTCTTTAATTCCAGGTTGCTTCTCCCTTTGATTAGTTTCCAACCATTGTTTCTTGTCTTGCCTTCTGGTGCTTCAGAAAATAATTTGACCCCACCCTCTTCTTTGTGGCAGCCCCTCAAATCATAGTTTGTCTGTTTTATATACGTAATTTTCGACATATAACCATTTGCTTAGTGACCACTGAAAATGACTACAGCACTGAAAAAGTGATTTATGACCATTTTTCACAGTTATGGCCATTGCAGCATGCCCATGGTCATGTAATCAAAATTCAGATGCTGGGCAACTGGCAGTTGAAGTGTCCCAGGGCCATGTTTTCACCTTTTGCAACCTTCTGACAAGCAAAGTCAATGGGGAAGCCAGATTCATGTAATGATTTTGTTACTCATTTAACAACTGCAGTGATTCACTTAACAACTGTGGCAAGAATGGCCGCAAAAGGGGGGGAAATTCACTTAACTGTCTTGCTTAGCATTGGAAATTTTGGGATCAGTTCAGAGGTGGTATTCAGCAGGCTCTGACCAGTTCTGGAAAACCGGTAGTGGAAATTTTGAGTAGTTCAGAGAACCGGCAAATACCAGCTCTGACTGGCCCCCAGCCCCCATCTAGTCTCTGCCTCCCAAGTCCCAGCTGATCGGCTGGGTCTTCTTTGGTTGTCCTGCACAAGAGAACGGAGCTGGAAAGCAGGTTAGTGGGGTGGGGTGGGGAGGGAATGGAAATTTTGCAGTATCCTTCCCCTGCCACTTCCGCTAAGCCATGCCCACAGAACCATTAGTAAAAAAATTGGATCAGTTGTGGTCACAAGTCGACTATCTGTATCATTTCTCTACTTACTATTCATGTTGAAGGTACCATAGTGGGTTTTAAGCATATAGAAAAATAGAGTTGGTAGGGGAAGATTTTTGTCATATTTCATCTTATTGAATATATGTTCCTGACGCATCTAGGACTATTTCTTCTGTGCCAGAGTGAATGAATGTCCCTGGGTTGATTCTGTATCCGTGTGTATGCTTGTATGTATGTGTGTGTATGTGTTCAAAAGACGTCTTTCTATTAAGGAAGGGAAGTCTGAGTATTACGATTCTGAAGACCCACAGGGAGATAAAATCTGAACACTGTCCTTAAGTATTCTTTTTTATTTTGCATCGTATGCTGTAGAACATTCAGAATATTTGTTAGAGTAAATACTAGAATTTCCTTCGTACAATAATCCAAATATGTAGAATTATTCTGAATAAATCAGTTGTTTTAGAAGTTATGAAATAAAGATTCCTCCAAGAAGTATAAGGTAAAATATCACTTCCTGGGAACTTAGTGAAAGCAGGCTTAATTTGGGTAGCAGCAAAAGTGGTTTGCTATCACCATCCTCCAGGATGTTTTTGTCCCCATTTACTAGTCTAATCTATAGTCCATAGAATTTTTTGGGGTGGTATCTTATCTGAGTCCTAAGTCTGATCCTACTTAGCTTTTAAAAATCAGCCAAGGTCAATTAGATGCTGCCACCTAGCTGGGCATTAAAAGTATAAGAAAAACAAAGTAATTTGTATGGAAATTTAGAATGTGAATTGTCATTTGATTTGATTTACAGAATTATAAAATCTATATTACAGACTATCTAATCAGACTATCTATATTACAAATCTATATTACAGACTATCTAATCAGAGACATGCAGTCTCTATCAACTCAAAAGACACGCCAAAATGTCAAAGGCTGCAGTAAAAATATGGATCTATATTTGATTTTTGGGGAGGGGATGTTTTGAGGGAGGAAATTGGAGTCTTAAATCTCCCCACCCACTTTGCTTTGCTATCCACCCAAACCATCCCAAATAAAAAAAAGCACCAAATGTTTGGTTTATACACACTGGGGGAGGAGCTCATGTGTGTAAAAGGGATAAAAGGAAGCTGCCCTGATTTACATTTTTTTTTTAAAAAAAAATAGAATTCAAATGCAGAAAACAAAATTCATATTCAGATACTATATAATAAAGACTCAGACTTGAACATGTATCTTTGCAAATATTTTTATAGTTTACTTTCAAAAAATATGCCTGATTAATAAATTAGTTCTATGCAACAGCCGTTGGCAAGATCCAAATTTTCTGCTTCCGCTTCACTAAACCATCAAATTCTTTTTATATCTATATACAGTATATATAATTTTACTCGGTACAATTTGCATTAGAATTGTTCTTCAAATTAATTTCAGCTATGAAGTTTAAGTCATGATAATATTCCAACTCTCAGTCAGAGAAACAATAGTGATGGCTGTATTACATGAGAAAAAAAACCAGTATTGCCGTCAGGAGTATATAATAAACTTACTAGCTTGCAGATGTTTGGAACTCATTGAGTTTGGACGTTTGGCAATAGATCCTTAGTTAATGTTTATAAGCATCCTGGTCTTGGTAGTTTCAGTGGAAAACCGCCAGATTACACAAATAGAGTGTGTGGTTTATGCATTCTTAATCTTACGCAAGGGAAACATTTATGTGACTTCATCATGTAGTTGGGATTCATTTTAATTGTGGCTTATTCAACGTTATTTTACAGCAAAACTAAAATCCTAAACATAATTTGGAATATAGAGCATCTGGATAATCAACTCCATTCCTGCAAAACCTTTTGATGCAGTATTCATCAATGTGATGCCCTCTAAATTAGTTGCAACTCAAAGGCTCCAGGGAATTGAGATTGGATGGTGGCCCTTTGTACAAATATAAAAAAGATAGTGAACAATTTGGTTTCAGTATGATCCAACAGGAATTAGATAAGATATGGCATGGAGAAGAAAGAAAAATGAACAGTAAAATTTATAAATACTTATTAGACTATAAATTGAAAAAGGAAACTGTTAAAGACAGCATGATAATTTGGGCTAAGAATGTGGGCCTTTATATCAACTTAGACCAGTGGGATCATATCTGGCAGACCAATTATAGATTAATTATGTCAGTTTCCTATAAAGAAAATCTATATAAAATGATACATTGTTGGCATGCACACAGAACTTTTGGCAAAAAAATAGAATTTGGAAATTAGATATAATAAAACAAGACCTAAAATTTGAACCTGAAATTTTTTTACTAGGCAGGATAGATCCAAAAATGGGGGGGGGAATCAATATCTGATTCTGCACATCATAACTGCTGCTAGAATAAGCTTTGCCTAAAATTGGAAATCGACCACCATCCCCCCAGAAGACATAATAATTAAAAAAAATACATGAGTGTGCTAAGATGGACAGTCTAACCAAGTTATTAAAAAATAACCAAGATAGTGACTATTACAAAATATGGGATATCTGGTATGATTGGCTGAAGAAAAGGTAACATCTGATAATCAGACAAGTTATTGAAAATAAGGGAGACGTGTAAATAATTGCAAAGTTTATAGAGAATTAAAGACACTAAAAGGACAAGGAAGTTATTGTAAAAAGGTAGAATAACCAACCAATTCCTTGAACTGCACCTGGAAGCAAACAGCACCCAGTGCAGCTCCTGGAACAGAGGTATAACATGGGCCACTCTATGGCCCCACAGACTGTCTATGATGCTGCACTCTGCACCAGTTGAAGCATCTGAATGCTTTTCAAGGATAGACCCATGTAGAGCTCACAGCAGTAGTCAAGGCATGAGATGACCCAGGCTTGAATGACTGATGGAGGGAAATCTATTACAGATTAGCTTTTGCCTGAGAAGGTATTAGACAGAATCATATTTGAAAGATCACAAGAAGTGGTAATGTGCAAAATTCTGGAAATATAGGATATGCAGATTGTTATTGTTCAGAAATTATTTTTAGATAGATAGATAGATAGATAGATAGATAGATAGATAGATAGATAGATAGATAGATAGATAGATAGATGGATGGATGGATGGATGGATGGATGGATGGATGGATGGATGGATGGATGGATGGATGATAGAGATAGAGATAGAGATAGAGATAGAGATAGAGATAGAGATAGAGATAGAGATAGAGATAGAGATAGAGATAGATATTTTGTTATAAGAAAGGTTACCATGTATTTATTGGGTTAGAAAAATTCACCTAATATTAAGTGAGTAATAGTATGACTTATGAAATGTTTTGGCTGAATATAAACAGAAGGTTGGGAAATTGTTATATTCATGACAGCACTTTTGTCCATTTGTTTCATGTAAATGTGAGTTGGGTATATCAGAAGTATCACTGAAGTAGACTGAATGCAAGTAGGAAAGTAGGACTTAAGAAGAGATAGGGTCATGAATGAATAGAAGTCAAATGAATATAGTCAATAACTAGTGCTGAAGTAACATACACAAAGCATCCAAATCATTTGGTTGCTGGTATCTTGTGTCTTAATATGAAGGTTTCATTTAAATATACCTCGTGTATATGAATTCAATAAAGTATGTAATGTACCTAGCTTGAAAAAACTAGCAGAGCATGTTATCCATACTCATCAGGGATGCAATTTCAAGGGGGATATAACCCATAAAATGTAATAATATGTAATACTTTGCTACCTAGGTGCAGTAGTAAATGGAATATTACATTCCAAATGCTATGGAATATATTGCATAAATGAAAAAAATTAGTACATTTTTAATAAGGCAAAAGGCTACATATATGCTTAATTAATTAATTTTAATTAAAGCAACAAAAGCTTCTGTTTTTTTTCAGAAGCACTTTAAAAATCTACATGGCTAATCAGACACACATTGGTGCTTTACCTGATTGACACCTGTGGATGATGATCAAGAGCCCTGGACTGTCCAGATACCTTTGCCTATTCAGCTTCTGACAACTAGGTCTCCTTCTGTCAAAATTAATTCTTAATAATTCCATGTATTATATTGGAATGGGGGCAGTGATAGGATGGATCCCATCTAATTATAAGGTAAAGGTTCCCCTCGCACATCCGTGCTAGTTGTTTCTGGCTCTAGGGGGCAATGCTTATCTCTGTTACAAAGCTGAAGAGCCAGTGCTGTCTGAAGACGTCTCCATGGTCATGTGGCTGGCATGACTAAATGCCGAAGGTGCACAGAATGCTGTTACCTTCTCACCAAAGTGGTCCCTATTTTTCTACTTGCCTTTTTACATGCTTTCGTACTCCTAGGTTGGCAGAACCTGGGGCAAGTAACAGGAGCTCACCCCCATTATGTGGTGCTAGGGATTTGAACCGCCAAACTGCCGACCTTTCTGATTGACAAGCTCAGCGTCTTAGCCAATGAGCCACCGCATCCCTTATACCTGAATACAATTAGAATTTGGCATACAAAGGTTTGTTGAAAAAGTTGGTAGCCTTTTGCTTTCTTGACTGAATGAGGACAACATATTTCTCTCAGGAAACAAAAGTTAGAAATAGGCCACCCTAATCATCTTGCTTCTCTTGGATAAAGATCTGATTAAAAGAGGGATATGGATTTTACATTAGAAATTATGTGTCAGTCAAGACATTTCTCTTAAACCTTCCTTCCTGTCTGCATCCAACCTGTGCTGACTTGCATCACAAGTTAATACTGCACTGAATCTATGGGAGGTTCAGCACAACCAGAGTAGTGATAGCCAAATTTCTTAACATTTAACACAATGGGTTTTGCCTCCAGCATTGGAAGAACCTGACACTAGTTCTATTTCATCTCCATCTGATTTCATGGAGGAATCAGGAATCAGGAATCAGGAATACATTCCCCATGTGTTCACTTTGACAGTGTTTTTGAACTACTTCCCAATTTGCATGAGAAATTTTAAGATGAGCTTTGTTTAATCATGTTCCGAGAAACTTGGGAAACAGCTTGGATTAGTTCCAATGTTGATATTTTTTTTAAGTAGTGTTTATGCTCTAGAATGTAGAGCACTTCATATATCAAAATATACCAGTGATTTCATTATTAAAGACAAATAAGTGGAAGAGAGCAAAAAGAGCAAGCATATAAAGATTAGAGTTTCCAAATTTTCTAAAGAAGGTAAAGAAAATTATTTGGAGTGCATTATCAGATTATGGAATCATGTTGGAAAAGATGGGAGTTTTAAGAATGACACAATCGTTTGATTGTATAATGTTCACACAGTGATGTAACACTA
The DNA here is from genome assembly GCF_049901735.1 of Notechis scutatus. Taxonomy (NCBI): domain Eukaryota; kingdom Metazoa; phylum Chordata; class Lepidosauria; order Squamata; family Elapidae; genus Notechis; species Notechis scutatus. The sequence continues at coordinate 242,692,998 of NC_142010.1, read as the reverse complement.
CACAACACCTGGAGAATGAATGGCGGGGGCAAGATGATAATCTAAACCAGAAGCACAACTGGAATTCAATACTAAAGGCAAAGAACAAGCAAACAAATTACAGCTGAATTCGTATAACTTTGAAAATATTGACTTTAAAGAAAAAGATCTGCAAACCATGCAAATTTCAAGGTATTTCCGGTCACAAGTTCCTTATCAATAATGACGCAAAAGGCATCCGCTGTTGGAGGAAGTCTGGATCTTGCACCAGAACATAGGGCAGAGAAGGGTCTTTGAAAAAAAATTCAATGGCCTTGTTTAACCTCTAAGTTGTTGGCCTTGTTTAACCTCTAAGTTGTATACAGGAGCCATTTTCCAAAACAGGGACAGAGACAGGAAAAAAAATCTATTCAGTTTAGGTTGAGTTACATTTAATTTCAAACCTCAAAATTTTTATTAAGCAGCATAACATAAAACTGTAGGACTGTCAATCATTTCCATAAAACCTATGGAATTACTAGTATTCAGTGGTGGGATTCAAAAAAAAGTTTACTACCGATTCTGTGGGTGTAGCTTGGTGGCCATGGCAGGGAAAGAATACTGTAAAATTTCCATTCCCACTCCACGGCTGGGGGAAGCTTACTGCAAAATCAAATTCCCTCCCCATCTTACTAACCTGCTTTCCAGCTCCGTTCTCGTATGCAGAGCAACAAAAGAAGACCCAGCTGGGACTCAGGGTTAGGGTTGGGGTTGGGAGTGGGGCCAGTCAGAGGTGGTATTTACCAGTTCTCCAAACTACTCAAAATTTCTGCTACCGGTTCTCCAGAACTGGTCAGAACCTGCTGAATACCATCTCTGCTAGTATTGTACAAAACTGTGAATTCATTGCAACAGTAAATCTGGTAGGTTCTGCTTGTCCTGTAGAATCCACAGAAATGGCCCCACCACCTAAACAAAAAGAGTTTCTCTGTACAACACCCTGCATGTGCTTCTATCCTACCCTTGTCCAGAATTTATCCTGCCCTTGTCCAGAAATTCATTAAAAGGATTTTCTCAAAACATAGATTATAATTGATATTTATATTAAGACTATGTTCAACATAACAATTTAATATTTTTATATTAATCTAAGTAATCTATTGTTAAAATCAATGGATTAAAAACTGAGCCGTGGTGCAGTGGTTAGAGTGCAGGCAAACTCTGCCCACAGGCAAGAGTTTGATCCTGACCAGTTCAAAGTTGATTCAGCCTTCCATCCTTCGGTAAAATGAGGATCCAGATTGTTGGAGGCAATATGCTGATATTTGTAAACCACTCAGAGAGTGCTGGAAAGCATTATGGATTGGTATATAAGTCTTAGTGCTATTGCTATTGTGAAGATTATTTAAAAAGTTATTGCTATTGATAAAGTCATAAAGCAATTTTACAGTAATAAAATATAGTACAATTTTATCCTACTGTATTTCCCTGAAAATAAGACCTGGTCTTATATTTGGGGGGGGGCTCCAAAATAACCACTAGGGCTTATTTTCAGGTAAACATGATTTCAGGGTGATCAGCCAGCTGGGCGCCCTACTCCCCAGTGTACACACAAGAGGTGGCAAGCGTGTGGGGACCTATTGTATCTGGCAGTAGCTGCAGCCCGCCGGTCTCTTAGTTAGTGCACTCTGGGGCTGTGCAGCCTGTGCAGCACAGGTGAGTTGATTCCCTGTCTAAGCAGCATGCAGAAGTAGTGGGGGGGAGGCAAGTGATCTGGATGGGCTGTGGGAGTGTTGGTGGGCCAGAGCGGGCAGGTGACCACGGGAGGCTCATCTTCACGTGGCAGCACCAGCAGCAGATGGAGGCAGAGGTGCAGGGCAGAAAGCAGGCAACACTGCTATGCCGCGCAGGCCTCAGGCAAACCAAGAGATGTGAGGATGAGCCTCCCGTGGGTGCCCACCCGCTCCAACCCACTGACTCTCAGCTTTCTGGAAGCACGTCCGGATCACCTGCCTTCCCCCCGCACCTCTGCCTCCATCTGCTGCCAGTGCCGAAGATGAGCCTCCTGCAGCTGGCCACCACTCCAGCCCACCAACTCTTGGCTTTCCCACAGCCCACATAACACATCCAGATCACATGCCTTCCCCCTGCCTCTTCCTCCACCTGCTGCTTGGACAGGGAATCAATTCACTTGTACTGCGTGGGCTGCAGCTGCTGCCAGACACTGTCAGCCCGTAGGCACTTGCTGCCACCTGTGCTGGTCATGCTCACCCTCCTTCACTAGGGCTTATTTTGGGGGTAGGGCTTATATTAGGCACATGCTTAAAAATCAGTCTAGGGCTTATTTTTGGGAAAACACAGTATATTACACTGTGATAACCAATAATACAAAATAAATATCAGAGGGTAATAATATAAATATATAGCATGATCTTTGTGTGACTAATTAGCTTTGTCTGGCAGTCAGTTCCCAACACTGTCTTGGCCCTTCTACACAAAACATGACAGCATTACATATTATTGAGTGATTGTGATGACAGGAAGAGAAACATACACTGGCTGCACAGCTTTATAGGAAATGGGAGATAAAAGTCCTTCAACACTGTAGAATTGAGCTATGAATGATATGTTCAATTTGCCCACAACTGCATGTTCAACCAAATAAAAAGTCTTCCTATATCAGGAACAGTAAAAAAAAAAAAAAAAACCTTCTATACTTAAATTAATTGCACCTAAATAGTGTTTAAGTCATTTCATTCTTCTGCTGTATTCAAAATTGCAATGCTGTTGGCAATATTTGGATCAGTTTTGGATGGGATCAAAGCCGTGATTTAACAAGATTCAAAATCTTTAATTCCAGCCTTTTTCAAACTAGTGTCCTTGAGTTATGAGGACTACAATTCTTAGATTTCCCTGCCTTCCCCATGACATGGGGAAATAGATAGCACTACCCTGCATTTGAAACCTTATCTTCCCAGAGGCTCTTGATTTTGTTCAGAGAAAATTGGTTAAAACAGAAAAGATGAAGCTAAGGGACTTGGCTTTTTTTCTAATTATGGTGGAAGCCACCGTATTTTAACCAATGTGGCCAATTAAGTTTTTTTTTTATTCTATAGAAACAAAAATTCTTAAGGCTAGGTATTCTATAGCTACAGCCTTGCTGTTTAGGGTTGGAAAGGAATCAGAGAGCTGCGGAGGACAACAGAGGTTAGCAAAAGAAGCACTGTTATTACTGGCACTTACTAATATTGCAGCAAGACAAGGAAAATAGCATAATATGCCACCATGAGTTCATCATTCCTTGGTAAGAGTTTTTATGGCAATGTGTTACCTATTATACTCTCCATAATTGCATCCGGCTAGAGTGCCAAGTACTTCAGCTGATGTTTGAGCTCTTATGCTAGCTATGTTCCTCTTCCCTTTTGGGTTTTCATCAAGGAAATTGAATGCAGAAGGCAACCTTAATCATGCATTGTTAGAGCCCAACTTGTGCTGTCCCCATAAAATTAGATACAAAGTAGAGAATGTTGACGTAAATGAATCAACTTATATCAATTCTCTACAAAGGTGCATTACTTTCATAGAGAAACATGTGCATTTGGAAGCCAAACAGTGACAAAAGACTCATGTGAAAGTGCCCTTCAAAATTAAGCACAAATATTTTCATGTCTCCTTATTTGTAGACTACTAAGTTGTTAACCTGCAGATATGAATAACATGAAAGCATATGGAGATATGGAGCAATCCAGGAACAGGATGTAGCTCTAGTTAGGCCACCAGCTCTTCAAATATTAACCAACTCCTATGTAATCACAGAAATGATCATCAAAGTGAGCAGTAGTTTGTGTGAGTGAGAAAAGGTTATCATTCTGACCTGTTTTCCTGAACTAAAATGTCTGTGAGACAAAATAATCAGAAAGCCTTTGTACAGATACATGCAGACTGTGAAACTGAAATTCTTTACTGAATACCAAGTTTACAAAATTGCCAGCATTATGTCTGGCCCAAAATATTCCTATATAGGGTTTTATCCCATTGTTGCTATGTACTTTAATATGTGCATCCTAATGTATCTACAATAATCTGAAACAATAGAGTCCTAAATCTAAGCAGCAGGTTTAAATCCCCACTTACAATTAGTTATATGACCTCTGGACTATCACTAGACCAGGGTTGTCAAACTCATGGCCCGTGGACCAGATGCATCACGTGATTTAGCGAAGGGGGGGAAGTCACGATGCATCATGTGACAACCATGTGATATTGCAAGTTGTGACACCTGTGCACTAGACTGTTCAGAGGTCATATAACTACATGTAACATATAACAGAAGTTAGACTGTCATGCAGTGGTCAGGTATGCCAGAATGTGGACAATAAGCTTGCCTATATTCCCACAACTTACTAGTTTTTAGTATAGACATATAATTTCTCCATCTAATTTGGATATCAGTACTTGAGAATATTGTGAGCAGAAAAGAAGACTGTTTCATTACCTCTGATTGGGACAAAGAGTGCCTTATAAACACAGTGAACAACAATAACTTAAAAGCTTTGACTGGAACAACGCAAAACTTAAAAAGTTTTTGGTGGAATCAAGGGAACTAAAAGGTCTACAGGATTATTTAATAGCAATTGCAGCTCAAACATTTATGTTCCAAAATAAAAGTTCAAAAGAATTTATTTTTAATAGTTTTACAAAGTAAAATTAGAGAAACTAAACATCTTATTGATGTCTTTTGCAATGTTATTGGCATAAATTTTGTGCCTATAATATTCTTTTTGCATAAACTTTCCATCAGATGCCAGTGCTTATCCTTGACCCATTTTTAAATGAAAGGTTTTATTTAAAAAGAAGGAGAAAGTGAAGACCTTGTGTCTGACCTCATTAAACTATAGAATACCAATGAAACTGTCAATCAAATATATTTTATTGAAGTATTGATGCAGCTGGCAAATCAATCTATGAAGAGGGTTTTATTCCTATTTATTAGATTTTTGTCATACAAATTTCAGATTTTTTTCTGGATTTTTTTTGTTTCATGCATGTATGTTTCTAGAATCTACAATCTATAGCAGAGTTCCCCAATCTTTCCAACTTTGCAAACCGGTGACGGGGGAGACGGGATGGTTCTGCGTGAGTGGCAGGCACACGAAGCTCCATTTGCATGAGCGATGTACATGTATGCCGGCCACTTGCTCAAATGGAGAGCGTGAACATGTGCTTGGCTGCTGCTTGCACAAGTGGGAATGTGCGCGCATTAACTTCTGTGGTCTGGTTCCTAATGGCTCACAGCCTGGTAATGGGCCATGGCCTGGGGGTTGGGGACCCCAATCTACAGTATCTAGCCAACCTTATCTATCTTGCAAGCTAAGCAAGTTGGGATAGGACTCCGTTAGGAAAACTCAGATATCTAGATTAGGTTAGGAAATTAGTCTCAGAATAAGGGAGTACAAGAGCATTTCTGTACTGTTGCCAAGAAAATTATATGAACACACCCATAAAGTGACATGGGGTCAGATTTCCTCCTACAAGATTCCCCCCCCTTTTTTTAATTAAAGTTTAAAGTACTGTATAGTATGTTTGTAAATATTGCTTGGAAACTTCGAGCTCTGATTTGCTTAGCTTCCCGTCCTTTATGATGGGACAAGTGGATGTAAGGCTTAAAGTATAGGTGTCTTCTCTATTGCAGAAGTTCACTGTCTGTCTGAAATACTGCCAGTCATATCCTCTTTACCTTTCTGATATCAAAATAAAGACTGTAAGAACTCAAAAAGGAAATATATAGTTTCAAGTTTAATTTAAGAATAGAATGAGGAATAATTAATTTAAATGCCACTTTTATTGTGCTGATGTAAACTTCTATGCAAAATTGGTCAGTTAAAACTTGGGGGGAGGGTTAGATTTTTTTAATCCCACGTTTATTATTTTTATAAATAACTCAAAGTGACAAACATACCTAATAGTCCTTCCTTCTTCTATTTTCCCCACAACAACAACCCTGTGAGAGTTGTTGGGCTGAGAGAGAGTGACAACGCTAAAGTCATCCAGCTGGTTTTCATGCCCAAGACATGACTAGAATTCACATTCTCCTAAGTTTCTAGTCTGATGCCTTAATATCTAGCTCAAACTGGCTCTCTTGTTGCTTAACTAGTTCCTCTGTTTCCTCTAACTTGAGTCCTTGGAAAGTCAGTCTAAGGTTAAATGATACCTGAATCAGTCAGCTCTGGCAATTCAATAAGGCATACACCTGCTAAGTTCAATAGCCAAAGGAAATATAGCAGATGGAAAAGAGAATGGAAAGATAACTGGGCATTAGCTTCATTTCTTTTAGCGTGCTACTATCAGCCATAACTGTTGAAATTATTAGACAGCTGGGTCATTAAAGTGGAGATGGAAAGTTCCCAGAAAAGATGGATTTACTCATAAAATAACATCTAGTGTCCCTTTCAAAGTTTGATGGTGACATTTTGGGGTTTGCTGCAAAGAATTTGATGTTCAAGAAGATTTGAGGAACCTACAATGTCAGCAACTGAGACTTGGATATAATCTATATAGGCATAATGAGTGTCATACACTAAAAATAGGCCAAGCTATCATCTTCCCAGACCCATCAAAGGAAAAAAAAGGGTGTCCATCAGTCTGAAAGCTTCACTTTCCAGACAGAGGAGAAAGGAATCATGATATTTGAACAGCGCCATGGGTACCTTTAATCATACCAACTCATGAAATGACATTGTTATATACCCAAATAAGTTGTTTTTCTGCTTTCAAAATGCAAAGTTCAAACAATAAACATGCAGTAAATAATGTATAATGTAATATGTTTTAAAAGATCACATCAAGTTTTTGGCACTAAGCCTTATGCTCTACAGTACCTTGGGCAAAATGAAAACGAGATTTTGGAGAAGGTAGAATATCCAGCTAAAATGCTGTATGTGTTTTCAATATGGTAAAGCTTTAATTGTTAGTATATTTATTACTTGTATTTACAGCTGTACCATAAACTTGTAATTTGAGATCAGGCCCAGCATCATTAAGAGCTATAAAAATAAAATATTCTTGACCCCAGCATGACCAAATATTTCCCCCTCAAGTAATCACAAAATGTCTCAATTCATTTCAAGCTTTGATTTACTAAAGATATGCATAGAAATTAATCCACTGAGACCTGTTCCAAAACCTGACTGAAACAAATAAGGGTCTACAGAAGTTTTATTCATAAATAAGTTCCTCAGAGTCAGTTCCTGTAATCAATTCACTACATTAATTGTTGGCCATAATACTACTATGTTGATCATGAGAGAAAAAAATTAAATTCCATGTTCTGAATTTTCAACTCTGTAGTTAGAATCAGCTTACTTTATATAACATCCCCCAAAGTGGTTATGAGATCTCATCTAAAAAATGCAAGGTAAGAATATTGCTTGAGCTATGTTGCACAACCAAAATGTTTCTCTGTATTATTGCTGGAGTGCGTGCATTTGTTGCCACTTAAATTTGGAAACAGAAATTGTACCAAATTCTGCTGCAACCCAGAAGAGACAGGAACCTTACTGAAAGCTTTAGGGGGGAAAGATGTGACCTCAGCATTTATCAAAAACCAAAAAGAATAAATTCTCACAGTTTTATCCATTCTTTACCACATGAATTAGACAGAAGTGATTTTGATAGATTCAACTTTTTTCAGGCATGTAGCTAAATGCATGTAGGGCTTTAATTTAGATGTTTTTAAAAACTGGGGAAACTCCCCCCCCCCCCTTTCTTTCTTTCAGCTGGATGTTGAAGAAAAGCTGTACTTTATACTGAATCAAGGGGACACATCCATGAGAAATGCCACCCTTCAGACTTCCCCATGTGTAAGTGGGGGTTGGGGAAAATAGAGGAAGGAGTGTGAATGAAATCCTGCTCTCCAGCTAGTTTGCAAGTCTTCTAAATGGCCCATTGAATGGATGGAGAAAGCTCTTATAATAATCCAAATATATAGTTCATGTTGTTGGCTAATGCTTGTGACAGAATGCTGCTATGTGGTGTGTCCCTAAAATTGGATGATCTACTGCAGAGCTGTCAAACTCCCAGCCCATAGGCTGGATGCATCACGTCCTGGCTATGCCCACGCCCAGTTTAAGAAGGAAAAAGTCCCGATACATCACGTGACACCACCGTGATGCCATGAGTTTGACACCCCTGATCTACTGTATAGAAATGAAAATACAAAGGACAAGAAATACAGTTAAAGAATAAACAAGTTAAAAAGGTCAGTAATGTTTTTAAACTTCTGTCTTAATGGTCAGACAACAACTATGAAGTGTGTTTGTGTGTGTATTAGTTTAGCATACTTAGTTTTCTTCTGCCACCTTAAGACAGAATAGATAGGGTTACCTTCATTTAGTTACCATAACCAAAAACCATGAGGTGACTGGGCTAAATGACAAGGATACTCCCAATGTACTGTATATTTAAAGGTGGGGACTGGAACATTGATTTCCTTTATCCTGGTCCAATTTCTTGGTGGCAAAATTAGACTTGATCAAACTGTACAGTTTATCCTATCTAACTATTGCAAAATCTCCTGTTGCATTCAGTGGGCTATCCTTACATAAGAGTTAAAAGTTCTTGCTGGCCAACAAGTCTTTCTCCCGGCCTTGTTGTTTTCAGATCCAATACCAGAAAGCTGATGGTAACAATGAAAAAGCACAATTACTAAAGTCACTTGTTTGTGACTTTAAGTTCTTTAGCTTTGTTTTCATCCTTTTCAAAGGCTGTCCTTTGAATGGTATAGGGGACAGTTTTAATATACCTGAATCCTTTGACTCTATGAATATTTTTCTATCCCTTCATAAATTCAAGGCTGTATCATGTTTGGGAGAACAAGAGATAAAGTTGTAACAACAAATATGTTTTTGAATAGCTTTTTTTACTTTATTAGAGGATGATTGTTTAAAAACCTGAATGAAATATAGTTGGTTTCAATGGAAAGAGAATCCCAGAATTAAAATAAACAAACCCAGCTGAAAAGCATGGTGTAGTCTGTTATCTCAGCTTAAAGGGATCAAGCTATTATCAGTCACATTCCATCAGCAGGTATAATTTGACACAGCCCTGCAAGTTTGAGATTCCAGGCAGGAATTTCCAGCAACCACCTCATGTAAACTCCAGGGGGCTTTGGCAAGTGAATGTTAAAAAAAAAAAAAGACCAAAATTCTTTAATTTAGCCAGTCTCCTGACTGCAAATGCTTTCTCCAAGCAGTGAAAAATGGACTTTGTAGAAGAAATACTGCATTTCTCCTTTTTTAGATGAGCAGTCGAAAAAAGAGCACCAAGCAATCCTGCCTTAGTGCTCACATAGTTAATTATCATTGGTGGGTTTCAAATTTTTTTATCACTGGTTCTGTGGGCGTGGCTTGGTGAGCGCGCTTTGTGCATGCTTTGTGCACGCGTGCAGAGGGTTTGCTACTAACCTTCTCCTGCAATCCTGCACTGTCCCTGTGTCTTCAACAGCTGATGCGAGGCAATAAGCTATGCCGTTCAAAGCAGCTGAACTTCAAAACCAGGAAATAAAGGTCTGTATAGAGCCGAGGTGGGCAGGAGGGCCCAGCAGCTAATTGTCGGAGCAAACCAGTTTGCTCACAGATTATTCTCAGACCTACCATTTCGACCGAACTGGCTTGAACCAGTAGAATACTACCACTGTTGATTATGATATAAAATTCCTATTTCAAAAGATATAAATTTGCATTCATTTTTCTTCTGGCACCCTCTGTATCAGTTATACTATACTCAGAACACTTCTGGTACTGTGACTAGTAAGACATACTGGCATTGGGAAGATCTGGATTGTGGGTGCAACTCCACATCCTCCTCTTTTTTACTTGAGTTTAGGATGGAAAATGTATTTGTAAGATTTTTAATTAAATGTCTCTGTGTTCATGCATCTTTGCAGTTGATGTGGCATGATCTTTTGTACACAAGTGGACAACATGAAAATAGGAAATCTGACCTGTAGAAAATTAAGTACTCTGCCACATTAAATTGAACATTTTTCAAATAGAGAGATACAAAACATGCAATTTATGGCACAGCCCTTCAAATTTCTACAGACAGAAATAGAAGGTCATCAATGTTTAAAGCTGTAGTTTTTTAAAGGAATGTTTAAAGCTGTAGTTATTTTAGCTGAGATTAAATTAAATTTTATTTTTAAGTTTTTCCCTGGCTTTGCACATTTAACTAGATTAATCAAGTCAAAATGACCAGAAGAAAACATCTGATTCCGAATTAAGTTGCAGTGATCAGTTGCTTAATTGCTAAAATACTAGAGATGGAAAAGAGAAATTGCTTAGGACACTGAAAGGAAAACCAGAAAAGTCTTGATGCAAATATATCAGAGGAAAAATGAATTACTCATAAAACTGGTTTTCAAACACACAAACATATCAGTCATGGTAGAAACAAGAGAATGGAAAAATGGCTGAAGAGAAACTGAAAGAAGTTACAGATGATCTACTCATGAAATTGATTTAAATCCTAAAGGAAAAAAGGAAGCATGTAAATTGGGGAAAAAAAGTATATTGGAATATAAAATGTCTTGCTTTTCATATTTCTGTGTATTGTTTTTGTGTATTTTTCCTGTTTCATAGCTTGATCTTTTTGATCTGTTGATTTGAAGGTACACTAAAACACAGTAGGCTATAAGATTTTATTTCATAAGTAGACTAAATAAAGAGAAACATTCATTAGTGAACTTAGCACTTTTTTAATGCAAACATTTGCTCTTTCAGATGCCTGTGAGTCTTCTCTCCATTTATGTTCAATGGTGGAAAAAAAAAAGTCAGAGGAACTGGATGACCTCATATTTTTTGCCGTCTTTAACGTCTGTATGTTCTCTGCAAGCCTAGATGCACTACACCAGATGAAAAAAATTAAAGACATTGAGAAGCAAAATTACCTCCGTCACAAAATCAGAGACTACATTCTCTAATTTTTCAAGAAAAAAGAAATGCTGAGGTCTTCTGGAAGACAAATCCTATCCCACACACCAACTTGTCAAATAGGAGCAAGATGTTCATTAAACCAAAGTCTCCGCATTAGCGAAGGACAAGGATTCATGTAAAACATGAATCATAAGTGGTTTGGCAGATACTAAATGCTGAAGAGGACATGCAGATGGACGCCCAAATTGTTTCAAGTTGTTTTAAGCCAAGACTCTGAGAATCAACCATTGTTTACTTGAAATCTACCCAAAGCACATCTGGGCTACTCTTTGCACAATAGCCAAGGTCATTCGTAGTAATTAATTTATGTTATCTATATGATGAATTATAATTAGAGTTTCAATAATAACCTAACCAGAAATAATAGCCACTTTGAGGGAATGGTTTAGGGATGCTTCTAGTAGAGTGAACTACTCAAAACAGTTACTTAATTTTTACAGCAGTCCTTGTGAAAATGTCTCTTGTGCCTGTACATACATGCTCAGATGATACCAGAAAGATGTCAGAATGACTGAGCTAAATCTCTGTGAGTATTACAGCGCCTCAAGGCTTTGAGCAGTAAATGTAGAGCTTTATTTTATTGTTTCCTAGTGTGTCCCTCTAAATAATCCAATGATTGTATGGAAACCAATGTATGTGCATTTATATGGAAATCACATAAATATTCTATATCAACAGACCTGTCATCACTTTATAAAATTCTTATTTTTCTTTTATTTTTTTTCCATCTTCAATTATCCTATCAACATAATATGTCAAAGTGGAAAGGAAAGAGATTTCTGTGAGACATCTGTTATTACTTTGTGCTGGGAAATATCCATCCACAAAATAATTTTACCTTGTAGTATAGCAACGAGGGCCAAGCTTCCAAATCAGCTGAATTGCATCAGTGAAGGTATCCATCTTGCTTTAGTCAAGCAGAGATTCAACATGGAAATGCCTCCATTCATAGAAGAGTTTTCATCAATTTCATCAATTTTCAGTGAATGGAAGCATTTTCTATATCTTTACTCCATGCAGAAATTTAGATTATTTCTAATATGTGTCTATCTAATCCCTGCTTGTGCATATTCAGTGAAATCTGTATTCAGTGAAAGCTGTGCACAGAGTGTACAGGACAGGGAATTCTGTCACTTACTTTGTGGACAAACACAATTCTACTTTCAAGTCATTATTTAGTAGGTATAATGAATATCTTGCTTTTTATTGGGATACATACCTATCCCTTTCATATATATATATATATATGAAAGCGAAATACCACTCACGCATCATCACAAAATCTCCAGAATTGTAAAGCCTATAAACTTGAAATTTGGCACGTATGTTCCTCTTGGCTTCTAGATGCTCACTAAGAAAGGATTTTTCAAAATGACCATCAATATTTTGTATATTATTATTAACACGCTCTGATGCTAAGGAATTCTACTCCCTGTCCCCACCTGAAAAGAAATCTGTTCCAAATGCAAAACACAAGCAGAGGAGAGGAGTTTCAGTTTCAATTTTACTTTCACAGTGGCAAGCAGCTTTAGTACAGAACAGTTGAGCTAAGCCATGCCCAGGCTCCTTGCTGTCTCCTTGCTCACACAGCAAATACTGTTTCAGCTTCCAAACAGCCCTCAACTCTCTCTCACACACTGACAGGACGCTAGCCAGATGAATACCAATGATGCTGGTAGGCAGAGGCAGAATATTTTCTTCCTTATTTTCCTCCCCCAAAACTAAGCCCGATCACACAGTTTCGAAGCACGGATATCCAGCTAGTATAAAATAAAGCAATATATGTTACATTGTCATGCTGCATTGTACAAACAGAATCATGCCATGCAAGTGCTTTATTTAATATTACTATCAAAAATCAAATCAGTAACATAGAAAAACAAAACATAGGGTATAACTATCAAAATATGTAAAGAAAAACAAAAGAAAAACAAAAGTTACTATGATTTGGGCCCACTATTCAAGCCTATCTAGATCTTCTGGAATCTTGTCTTTTCATTTTAAAATGATAACCACTTCTCCAGGTTCTATGATCATCCCATCAGGCCCTTCATGTAGGTCATTAATAAAAATGGTGAACAGCACTGGGCCCAGGACAGAGCTTTGACATTATTTTCAAGCCAATATAGAACCATGTACGAGTATATTATGAGTTGGATCATTTGGCCAATTATGAATCTACATCCAGCTCATTCTTATCATTTTATTAATGATGTCATGAAAGTCATGAAAGACTTTGTCAAAAGCTTTGTTGAGGTTGAAGTAAATAATATCCATAGGATTTTTTTGATCTACTAAGAAAAGGAGATAACATTTGTTTGATATGACTTCCTTGTGACAAATGCATGCTAGTTTTTGTCCCATGCAAATTCTCACAAACTTAGAGAAATAATAACATCTATTGGAAGATCTTGCTCAGTAGACTCATTCAGCAGATAGGTCTGTAATGTCCTAGGTCTTCCTCTTTGATCATTTCTACTTTAGTCCCTTAGAAAGGGACTATTTCCTGATTGTGGAAATTTGAAATCCTTAAATTGGCTAAGTATTCCTTTACTATCTTCTATCCTGAGCCGTCTTTCCATTAATGATGCAGTTAGGTCCTTGTTCCCCTTCTGAGAAAAGAAAAATGTACTGAGCATTAGCTTTTCTGACATACTCACTTTTCTGTTGATTGCCTCTTCTATTATGTGCCTCTCCTTTAATATTTATATGTCCCTCTTTTCTTTAGTATTTTGGAAAGCTCTATAACCTGCATAGAGATTTCTTTAGAGATCTCTCACCTTTCCTGCTAGAAAAAAATAGTTTGTGATTGTGCCTTCAGTATCTAGTTAACAGGATTTTGCATATTTCCTGTACTTTTTTCCCATTTAGGGTCTATCTTACTTCCCTCTAAGGTCATCAAGATTCATTATTCTGAAATACCAATTTGCAACTCAAATTCTTCCTCCCCTTGATATAATAAACACATGATGTTTGTATCATGGGCCACATCATGAATTCAGAGACTGTGATTTGCAAAACATGGTTTAACTCAATGACTGAGACTAGTCAACAAACTGTGATTGAGTTATCTTTGGCTTAAAATGATATATGAAACAAGTCGGTGAGAGGGAACAAAATTAGAGACATACCCAGTGAGTTTAATCACATCAGAAAAGTTTCTGAAGAAAAACAGAAATATGGCATTATAAGCCTCTTAAACAAAATTACAGCATTATAGACCTCTTAAGGATACTTAAGCATATCAATATTGCTCAACCAATAGCCAGTGAAGTGTAATCCATGCAGTTACCATAGTTTGTGTTATCAACAGCACTGGAAAGAAATCCACATGGTCAATTGCGAGCATAGAGAATGATAAGAACTTTTGTCTTTCTATTCTGAACATTTCCGTAATGTAAGCTTCCAGGCAAGCCAACTGCTGTCTGAAGACTCAAATATGTAGCGTGTCTCAAACAGAGACAAAGTGTTCCAGAGGGGTGAGGAAGGGCTAAAGAACATGCTGGCTTAATTGTTTGCAGGTATATGCTGGGATCAGAAGGGCATTCTTAGGAAATGAGAATGTTTATTTTAAGAATAACTGCATGTTCTGAAGAGGACTAATGAAACCATAGAATTATTATGCCTCACTAGTGAAGTCATAGTTTAATATTATATTAGAACTAAATAATTCAGGCCCCATTGGGTCAGCATTTCAGAGATATTTCATTTAGGAGGAGGAGATGATAAAGGGGAAGATCATAAAGATAATAATGACTGATGAAATAAACCAAGAAAAAAGCACTTTAAGAGATTTAAAAATGGAATTGGATAACCTGGAAGATACCTTTGAAAGGGAGATAGGGGCTTGAGTGGATATTCTGGAGACCTGGCTGCTTGGGAAGATAGAGATGGGAGAAATATTCAGTCTGAATGGTGAAGATAGAGATAGAGAGATAGAGCTAGAGGTAGAGATAGGTAGATAGATAGATGATAGATGGATGGATGGATGGATAGATAGATAGATAGATAGATAGATAGATAGATAGATAGATAGATAGATAGAGATAGAGAGATAGAGAGATAGAGATAGAAAAAGAGATATATAATAATATAGATATAGATATTCTTTTTTTCTAATATAATGATGGCCTGATTAGAATAGAGGTAGAAATAAGAATATACACCTCTATATGAAGCAATAGTTAGATAGAAAGATTGGAGGTTGAAAAAGGGTATTATAAGGGGGAGGGGGGAGAGGGGGGGGGGGGGGGGGTGGGGGGGGGGGGGGGGGGGGGGTGGGGGGGGGGTTTGGGGTTGAGGTATGTTTAAATAATAGGAAGACTGGTACTTGAATGACGTATTTTGCATATTCAACAACTAAATAATGAAGGCTTATGCCTTATATAAGCATGTGTATTAATATTAGGATTAGCAATGGTGACCTGATTAGAAGTTAGTTAGAGAGAGAGAGAGAGAGAGAGAGAGAGAGAGAGAGAGAGAGAGAGAATATAAGTAATAATTTTATGGATTAGAGGGTAAAAGATGGTATTACCATGTATGCTTATAACATCATTGGCACTAAAATGGAATGTTGAAATATTGAATAACTATTATTTTTAAAAACCATGAATATTAATACTAGGATTATATAAGTTTGATTAATATAACAACTATTATGATGAGAGAGAGAGGGAGAGATTTCATTTAAACAGAAGTAGATTGACTATGGGTGGACAAAAAAGCAGTGGGAGCAGGAGTGACTTTTGACTTCCTGTCGACTTCCCCACTGAGTTTCCATTTGGGAAGCTGGCAAGGAGTATCCGAGATCTATCTACCTTCCTTCTTCCTTTCTTCTTCCCTCCCTCCCTCAAATTCTTGCTGGGTTCCTTATGCACTTTGCTTTTGAGAAGCTTCTAGAGATAAAGTCAGCAGGAAGTTGTAAGAATAAGTCAATCTGGAAGGCAAGTGGCTGCTTCCAGGTAAGGGTGGGAACAAGAGGGCATGCAGAGATATGGGTCAGGATAGGTATGTGGGGTTGTATGAGAAGTGCCAGATAGAAGGTTGTGTGGGCCACAGATACTGTGCCGTTTGGAGAAGCTACATGGATGGATAGTGTAGTTCGTGAAAGGTGCCTTGGGGTGCACAAGAGGTGCTTCGCAGGTCAGGTCAGGTGCAGTGGGGTGGCACAGATCAAGATGTGTGAGGGTCACAGATATGTGTAAGAGGTGCTGCATAGGTTAAGTGGGGTGCAGGAAGGTGGTGAAGTCAGGAAGAATGCATGGAGATTGCAGGGATGTATATATTTTAAAACATGCCTCATTAGGCAGAAAAAAAAATATTTCCAGGATAAAAGAAAAGTCTAGATAAATTGCATTAATAAGTGTTTGGCATTGAGGGAAATTACAATTCAAAACATTTGTTTCTGACAAATTCCAAGTAATAGAAAGGAAGGCCTGTAATGATGAGTATATTCATATAAAATGTTCGTGGTCTTTTTTCTCACTGTTGCATTGCCAATTACTTATTGGTATCATTGTGACATCCTGCGGATATACGTGAGTGGATTATTTACAAAAGCTAACAAGTGATTAACAAAGCCATCAGTGTTGAAAGCATGCTTTGTTATACTACAAGGGCATAAATCCTCTTGGTAATCAAACATTGTGGGGGGGAAAGAAAGTAAATATCACAACATTGTATGACTCATGTTCATGTCAGTGTCCTGACAAAGTTCAGCTATAACCAAAAAGAAGAAGATGAAATGGTTTGGATGGAAAACTTTCAAATGGGGTTAAGGAACTCCATTCAAGTTTGGGAACAGACATTCTAGTTCAAGACTAATATAATGCTGGATTTAAAAGATTTTGAAAAGACAAAAGCACCAAAGGATTTCCTTATAGAAATAAAATTTATGAACGTGGATTTGAAAGTGGATCATAATCTAAGTAAGACACACAATGTTGCTGTTCATGGAATGCCTTCAAATTTTTAAGAACACATGTACCCTCCGAATCTACCACACCCCATTAAAAACTCTCAGAGACCACAAGGACTTTATCTCAAGTTAAAATAACAATGCCTCAATTCTGGCCACTATTCCTTTACTCTTTGCCTGTCCATATCTAGAAAGTGGGCTGTGAGGTTGTCAGAAAAGGCCAAAGGGTGACTTTAATTGTACAATCAAAACCCTGCCCCTTTTAAACATATAACACCAATAATAAGGACAGTCATGGTGGGTCTAGGACAACTTGCCATAGCTAACTCACAATGGGACAACTTGCCACTGGATAATCCATGTAGGATTACTCAACATAACAAATTGTTTCTTCTACATTATTTCCATTTTTGTCAATGGAAATATTGTTGAACAAACCGTGATGGATAATGTTTCTTGTGTTGAGTTATCCACATGGAATTGTCCCATGGTGAATTGTCCTGCAGCAAGTTGGCTGTGGCAAGTTGGCCATGGCAAGATTACCATGGCGAGATGACTGTGATGATTTAGCCATGGTGAGATGGTCACGGCGAGTTGGTCATGGTGAGTTGTCCCGTTCCGAACTGGATTTGCTGAACTACCGTAATTCACTTAACAACATCAGTGATTCATTTAACAATTGTGGCAAAAAGATTATAAAACAAGGTGAAACTCACTTAACAACCACATTGGTCAGTAGTGGAAATTCATATGTCAATTGTGGTCATAAGTTGAGGATTTCCTACATATGTAATGCCCATTGATGAACATTTCAAAACATGTGAATTTTCAAAATATTTTTAAATGCTGAAGCCAACAGGAAAGGTACCAGAAACAACAGAGATGTATCTGTTAAATTGTGAAGGTGGTATGACAGAACCAATATGATCTTTCCCACTAGGATGTTCTAAGAAACAACCTTAGGGTCATATTCTGGTACCAGTTGAACATTATGTTATTTTCCATTATATCCATTTAAAGTGCATTTTAACTGTTTGCTTTTTGAATGTAACTAGCATGAATAAGTCTAGATCTGCCTCTCTTTTTTTTCTTTTGACCAAAACCACAGCTGGCATGTAAGCCCAAACTTATCAAAAGCTTTCCTGCTATTTCTAATGCTGATTTCAGTCTTCCATCCTTCCGAGGTGGGTAAAATGAGGACCCAGATTGTTGGGGGAAATGTGCTGACTCTGTAAACTGCTTAGAGAGGGCTGTAAAGTACTATGAAGAGTATATAAGTTTAAGTGCTATCCCCATTACTACTAACAAATGTATCAGGAAAGGATTTTGTACTTTTATAAACAGTCCCAAAGTTCTGGGATCCTTCAAGAAGAACCAGAAGTCACTGTGTCCTCCTACTTAGTTCCAAATGGGTTTCTTCCAGTGTGACTAGGCTCTGAGAAATTAGTACACATCAGTGCTTGGCTCAGAAAAGAAAGATTCACTGATTCAGAGAATTATCTACTGACACTTTAAGAACATCAGGAATTATGCCATCTCTCATATATTCAATCCATATAGTCATTTTAACACCCAGGTTGGGAAAGAATCACTCATGCATTCGGTCCTCTTCCTCCAAGCAGCTTGTAATTGAAAATTCCAAATTTGCAAGCATCGTAATGATTCTGAGAAGTCATTCTTCTAATAATACTAGAAAAAAATTACCAGAGGAATAAGATCATTTTTAAAGTATTGATAGCTAGATTCGAAGATCAATGTTTAGTGTTACTGAATCTACATGGTTTCATGAGAAATTCTCCAAAAGAAATATACACAGTATCTGCTTCAACATTTATAGATGAAGTATATGGTCTCATTTTATTTGAAGGAATATGCTGAAAGCTTTTTCGTACTGAATTGATTCGTACTACCTAGCAAGAATTCATCTGTACACTCCAATTACCATCCTATTTCTCTAATTAATATATTTTAACAGCTATCTTGGCCCAAATTATAATTTTCAATAGTTATGTTTGTAGTCCTGGCTGGATTTATTGACAGCCAGGTTCTGATAATATATACTTAACAGGTTATCTCAGCATAAATAGAATATTGTAGACATTATTAAGTTAAAAGCTGAGACAGTTTTGTTATATTTTCCTATGGATTTCTGAAGGAAGTCTTGATCCACATCCACATATTTCAAAGTTTTATATTCTGGTGTAATCTATTTTATTTTATCCCTCTATATAATGAAAATAAAGGAAAATCATTATTAAATATGTTAAATAGAATATGACAAGGGTGCTTTTTCCCATTGTTTTCAATTTGACTATGTAAACTTTTGCTTGTACTGTTAATAATTCTGAAAATATTGCAGAAGGGGAAATTGAATATAAGATTGTACTATATGTTGATACATTAATATATATAAATAGAACAGAAACTTCCTTTCCTGGTACATTTCTCAGTAGCAATTGGGATAGCACTTAGACTTATATACTCCTTCATAGTGCTTTACAGCCCTCTCTAAGCAGTTTACAGAGTCAACACATTTCCCCCAACAATCTGGGTCCTCATTTTACCCACCTTGGAAGAATGGAAGACTGAAATCAGCATTAAGCCAGCGAGAAACGAACTGCCGGCAGCCAGCAGGATTAGCCTGCAATACTGCATTCTAACCACAGCACCACCACAGCTCTTCTAATAAATGAGTATGGTTATTCAATATATTGGAATGAGTCAAAACTAAGCCCATTTGATCACCCTTATATGTGTAGGAATTAGCAAGTTTAATCATCTAATTTAATATAGTAAAACAAGATCTAAAAAGATAATCTAGAATTGGTTTGAGAATTTGGAGTAAGTTCATTCCAATTCTGATTCATATTTCAAGAAGAGTTTATTTTATTATTCCTTCACATTCTTTGAAGCAAATTTATATATTATTTAATAACTTTCTTCAACAGGGGCATCTTTCAAGATTTTCACTGCATATAAACTATCATTGATTGCTTTATGAGAACAATGCATTAGATTACCATTGGGCATTTATTTTAACCTTGAACATTTGTTAGGGTTTCAGCTCCTTTCTTGGTTTAACTTAAAACATGCTATTTGATAAAACTAACATCCTGCTATTGGAAATACTGTGATCAAAAGAAAGTACACTGGTGATCAGGCTGTTGTTCCAAATTGGCCTCATAACCTCATGTGTCCCATATCTCCAAGTGACCCATCTGATTCTATTATAGATGAACAATTCAGCTAAGGTTTTTTTTTAAAAAAAGGAACATTATAGAACACACAAAAACCAAGAAGTACGTGCATTAGATACTTTAAAAGACTGCGAATATTTACTCTGTATAATTTGAAAAAGGAATTTTCTGCTGATAGAATAGAAGCTATTGGAGGCTCATAAAAGAAAAAGAAATAAAGCTTGGAAGATTGGATTATTTCCCATTTTGAGCACATTAGCTTATTTAATTCAAAATGTCTGGTTTATATTAATATAGTTAAATACTAAATGAGATTTTAGGTCACTGGTTGATAGTAATTCTATCAAAATAAACCTTTTTCTTTTCTACAAAATCTAATTTACAATGTGAAAACAAATGTTTTGTGTAAATTTGTTTTGTGTTATTGTTTTTCAGCTGGAAAATAATGCATTAGGTTTTAGGTAATCCGCTGCTGCTTATTCTCAGGGTTCCTATTACAGATGTCTGGTGTTTCTCATTACATTTTTCTTTGTTTTGCTTTTTGTACTGATTCCAATTTAAAATTTCCTCTTATTTATAAATTATAGGAATTGACAATTAGGCAACCAAGAAGAAACCTGCAAGTAAAATGAAGCCAAAATATGACTTTGTAATGTGCTTTGAAATTAAGTAGTCATCTTCAGTCTGGTGCCCCCAGATATATTAGACCATTTCCGACAATTCCCCAACTAGGGCAGAACTACAAAGTAAGAAATAACAACTAGGCCTTCAGAGGTTTTCACTGAGAAAGAATGAGTAGAAAGGCCTATGTTGAATGAAGAGATGCCACACGCTACAACAGTCCTTAGCAAATAGCTCTGAGAACCTGTTCTCTTAAAGTAGGATGTAATCTGCTGCCCTTCTTATAAAGAACTAAATAACAACATTTTGTGTTTTCCATTTCATTTTCTTGCAACACATTTCTAATGCTTTGTGGATTTGTGGGTCCTTTCTGAGCTTAGTTGTTTTCTTGCAGACGTTTCACTACCAAACTATGTAACATTATCAGTGCTAAAAGGGAATGGGATTTGCTCTTGTTTGATATACTAGTGGCTTGCCCTGTCACAGTGTTTGGTAGTGAAATGTCTACAAGAACATAACCAAGCTCAGAGGGCAGCAGGGACCCCACAGTTCAACTCTCAGCTACAGATATTCTCTTCCTTTATGGTTTTTTTTAAAAAGCCTATTATTTTGAATTGTGCATTGAAAACAGTGAAGAAGTTACAGGACCTAAAATGTTTATGCTGTTCACTGATGTCTACAGCAAACAGGAACAATCCAGTTTGACAACGCAGACACGGTGGAAGTTGGGGCACTAATGCTGCCGTTATGGGTTTGTATCCTAACATCTGATACAAGTTAAGACATGGCATTTGGATGATGATGTTATCACATATATGTCATCATTCGCCCACTCTCCACTCATCTCTCTGGATGGTCCTTTATACATACTACAGGTTGGTTTACACATGGGTTTAAGCTACACTAGTTTGTTTATAGCTTTGTGTTTTATGTAGCCTCTGCCACTGTACTTTGTAAACCATGCTATCTGACTTAGATAATTTGCAAAGCACATTAATGAAGAATTACTCAGTAAATTCTAGTTCAAAAAAATACGGCTGAGCGCAGCTGTAAGTCCAGCTAATAAAATGCAGCTTTTCATTCCAAATATATTCTGTCTGATGTTAGACAACAGCTCCTCCTGAGCTCCCCACTTTGACATCTTTGCATTTCTTTGTTTCTTCCCTCCACATTCAGACTCTTTTCTTAGCCTGTCAGTTCTGTCTAGATAACAACATTCCTAAAAATATGCCCTTTCCACTCACCCTTGTCTGCCACTCTCATCAGCAAGAACTGTCACCTCTGATTGTCTTCTTTAGGCTTTTTGAGTTTATACTAAAAAGACACATAGTGTTCTGCTTTGACTGCAGCCTTAGAACCATTTACAAATCCCATACTCTTTTTCTCTTCTCCGTATAAAGCTGGCTGCAAGCTTTCAATCGGTAAAGGTTATAATATATACTACAGTACTTTCAGATTGGTACGACTTCTTCTCTAATATTTTCCATGTTTGAGGTTTTCTTTTCAATTTTATATCTAAATCTTCTTTCTTGATATGTGTAAGAGTTTTCCTAACCCTGGTGTCCTCAAGGCATGATGTCATTCAGCACATGTAAAGAGGAGTAGACAGAGGAAGGCTGATGTCATATTCAGTCTTTCTTCCAGCATAACAATCTTTATTTGAAGAATACGTTTGTAAGTCAAGAGAAGAATAGATAGTTTAAATGAGTGTTATCATTTACTGTCCGCTCTGTTCATTTGCATCTATATATCTTGGCATAATTCAGTTCAGCATTTACTTCAGAATTCAAGTAATAAGCTTGAATGTTCTTCTCTGTCAAAAATGCTTGTAGAAAACTAGCATATCATTAAAAAAAGGGACTAATTTAAGTGGAAGAAAATTTTGAGATCAAGATATTCCAACTTGCCTTTGAATTATAGTATGATGCAATCTTAGACAAATACTATGCTTTTTAATGTAGGCTTTTTAATGGTCCATTAATAGATATTATATATAATGATTGATAATAATTCTACCTTGGTATTATTTTATTTACTTGTATTTCATATTTCTAAATATATTCCATATTATGAACTTGCATCGTACTTCTTGTGAAACCATAATGGGGTTTGCTTGATTTTGCTTTACTGTATTATATAAAAGCAAACAATTTTGGTTTATTTACCTGACAAAGTTACCATGCTTTAGCCCTTAGGCTTAATATCAGCTGCATAATCATTCCTGTCCAGAGTCAGTCACATACAAACTTCATGTGATCGATTTTAACTCATTCAACAGTTTATGAAACTGTTGGGTTGAATGTAGCATTATGACATATTGACAGCATTGTCTGCCAACCTATTTGCTCAGTATACAAACTGCAAAGGATCTATCAGATGATCAATGTTGACTTTCAGGTGGACCAGAACTAATCTCTCAAAGGTCTCCATGATGGATGTCAGAGCAACCAATCTGTAGTCATTCACCTCCCTGATGGAAAATTTCCTAGGAACTGGGAAGGGACGCAAGAAGGGACATAACACATCTCCAGTGATTTATTAAAAATCTGAGTGAAGATGGGGCTCAGGCTTTCAAGCAAGAAAGAATCACTCCATCTGGGCCTGGAGATTTTCCCACCGTATGCCTATGAAATAGAATAGAATAGAGTAGAGTAGAGTAGAATAAAATAGAATAACAGAGATGGAAGGGACCTTGGAGGTCATCTAGTCTAGGGGACCACTGGTGGTCCACGAGAACATTTTGGTGGTCCTCAGAGAAATGTCACCTCCAAAACATCCCCCAAAGCAATTAATCCAGGATGCACAGGAACACAAGGCTGCACTGCCCACATGGCCCGTGGGAACACAAGGCTTGCATCGCTTGATTGCGAACAGCACAAGGTAGTGGGGGGAGGGGGAAAATGGCAGAGGGGGGGAACTTGCCCCATGCGCTCCACGCACCTTGCCTGGCCACCAGGCTGCTTTTTTCTGTTTCTTTCTTCTTCTGCTTTTGGCTGCATGCAAGGAAACAGCAAAAGTCTTTCTTTCTCTCCTCCAAACTCCACCAGAAACGAGTCTTTGGGACCCTGCAAGGCATCCTGCTCCAAGAGGCTGTGCCATTCTGGCAGAGTTTGGGGGAGAGAAAGAAAGACAACTTCTGCTGTTTCTGCCACTTTCTTTGCATGAAGCCAAAAGTCTCTCTCTCTCTCTCTCTCCCCCTGAGAACAGAGCTGGAGACGGTATCCTGCAATCCCAAATAAAGAATCGATCAGTAGGAAAACGAGGTGGGGAATTTTCCTGCAGACTTTGGGGGGGATTTTCCCAGGGTCTCTGGTCCGCAGGATTTAAAATTATGAGTCAGTCCCTGAGGTCCAAAAGGTTGGCAACCCCTGATCTAGTGCAACCCCCTACCAGAAATCTTACACCCTACAGACAAATGATTATCCAACATCTTTTTAAAAACTTCCAGTATTGGAGCATTCACAACTTCTGGAGGCAAGTTGTTTCAATAGACCTCACACATCTTTTTCTAGGATTACCAGAGGTGGTGGGCCTGGAGGGATTGAGATAAGTATAGGAGAATTGCCTACTGTTGGTGAGTCTGAAGTGGGAAGGGTTAGATGATGGTGATACTCAAACCTGCGTTCAGGTGTCTGCCAGTTGACAATTCTTTATAATAAGGGAGGGAGATCTGCTGTGACTAATGAGGTTCACCTGATTTCATAGGAGAAATCAGGTGAATGTTATTCAAACCACCTGATTTCATAGGAGAAAATATTCGCCATTTTTGCATAGGTGAACTATTGACAAATGTAACACTCAGCAGACTATAATCTGTCCATAATAGTAGACCTTCTCATCTCACCCCAAAATAATTTTCTACTAGTCTAGGACAAAAGCACTGGTGGGATTCAATTTTTTTTTACTATCGGTTCTGTGGGCATGGCTTGGTGGGTGTGGCAGGGGAAGGATACTGTAAAATCTCCAGTCAGAGGTGGTATTTGCCGGTTCTCCAAACTACTCAAAATTTCCACTACCGGTTCTCCAGAACTGGTCAGAACCTGCTGAATACCACCTCTGGACAAAAGATTCAGATAACAATACATCTGAAGTCTATATGGGACAGATACAAATTGAAATAAGCTCACAATGGTCATGAATACAGAGCTGATTTTTACAAGTGAGTCTATGTAAGGACTTGAGGTCTTTTTCCATCAGTTTGTAAATCAGGCTATTATTCAATAAAGTAGGTAGTGTACCAACAGAATCAGTATCATGGGCTTTGGAAATAAAAAATATAGGGATTTAAATATAGTTGGTTATCAGGTAGAGCAGCTAGAAGAAGTGATGGTACCTTAACATATAAGCCTTCCTGTATTTGCTGCTTATATCCTAATATTTTAAAAATGTTTCTTAGACTTAAACCAACAGCCCAATGTTTTCTTAAGATGTTCCATATCACACAGGGTTTTATATACATATATACATTTCCTAAGAAGTCCAGGACAGAGTATCAACATCATTATTCTGTTTGAATGAATACATATTCATAGATGTACCATCAAGAAATCAGAGTTCATATTCATTACTTTTAATTTTTTTACTTTTATTTATTTTATTAGTGTTATTTGTTTAACTAAAGGTTAGACTTACACAAGGTCTTCTGAGCCACAAATATGAATGAAATAAGAAAGCATTGCACATACTATAGGATTATATGAATTTAGAGTTAGAATAGGCCACCCATCCCCGAAATTATTGAGAAATCTGAATAAAAATATATGGCTGTTTTGCTTCTTTTTAAACATAGTCAATGAATGCAAGTTCATATCTTCTTTTGGTTATGGTATTTATTTTAATATTCAATTGAAATCTATTTTCCTATAGCTTAAATCTTCTCTCCGTGTTCTCTGTTCTGGAATGATTCTTACCAAATTATTTAGCAATTCCCTAAGAATTACAGGGATCTTGAAAATTTGCACTTCTTTTTGTACCATGTGCTTTGTTCTAATACAGATATTACTGGATACAGAGTTTGAATTTTCTTCCCCTTAGCATATCACTGTTTCGCAACTGGAAGTTACATTAATCATAACATACATGAATTATTATTTCTAGTTTTAGTTTGCAAAACAAATGTCAGGATCTTTAAATTTTATAGGAATCAATTACTTTAAATGCTTTATTAGCAGTAGGTTTAATATTCTGAAAAGATAGAGATGTTCATAAAAACAATTTTACACACTTTTAATGGCACAAACTCTTTTACAGTTACAGTGCTTATGGTTCCCATTACAGTCATTTCCTAATCTTGTATTTCCATTTGCTGTCTGCATAAAGTGGCACATGTTTTTCTGTAATAATATGAAAATTCATTGTAAATACATGTTGGCACTGGTTACCTCCCAGCTACTGGAACATCTGACAACAAGCTGCTTTATGAGTCAATTGCTTTTTTTTAAGAGTAGTTTTAAGCCATGGTTAGGAAAACAAAACAATTGCAGAGCAAGGATGTGAATTCCTGCAATACCATGGGAATGCAAAAAGATTAGAAGCCTATAGCAGATTCAACAGAATCCCAAATTCTGTTTTGAAACAGACCAATTTCAAGAGGAATAGGTGTGGAGGGAAATGCTTTATTGCTCCAGGCTAACAGATAACAGATAATCAGAGTTGGGACGAACCTTAGAGGTCATCTAGTCCAACCCCTCTCCCCACCCAAGTGGGAAACCCTACACCATTTCTGAAAATGGCAGTCCAATCTCTTCTTGAAAGTCTCAAGAAAGACTCAAGCATGCAGAGATAAATATGACTAACAGAACAAGTTTCCAATCACAATGTATGATTTTATTAGGGGCTTCCAAGCAATGTTGTGGAAAATATTAAAATAACACATTGCAGGAATTTCCAATATCTGTGACTCTGTTACCAACAGGCAGGAATGTCTAAATGTCTTTGATGGAATCAGTGAGAAAAAGGAGGATGTAATTTTGGGTGTTTGTTTGAGGTCCTCCTAATTCTGCCACTACAGGTGAAACTCAAAAAATTAGAATATCGTGCAAAAGTTTATTTATTTCAGTAATGCAACTTAAAAGGTGAAACTAATATATGAGATAGACTCATTACATGCAAAGCAAGATAGTTCAAGCCATGATTTGTCATAATTGTGATGATTATGCCTTACAGCTCATGAAAACCCCAAATCCACAATCTCAGAAAATTAGAATATTACATGCAATCAATAAAACAAGGATTGTACATAGAGCAATATCGGACCTCTGAAAAGTATAAGCATGCATATGTGCTCAGTACTTGGTTTGGGCCCCTTTTGCAGCAATTACTACTTCAATGCGGCGTGGCATGGAAACTATCAGACTGTGGCACTGCTGAGGTGTTATGGAAGACCAGGATGCTTCAATAGCAGCCTTCATTGTTCGGTCTCATGTCTCTCATCTTTCTCTTGGCAATGCCCCATAGATTCTCTATGGGTTTCAGGTCAGACAAGTTTGCTGACCAATCAAGCACAGTAATCCCATGGTTATTGAACCAGGTTTTGGTGCTTTTGGCAGTGTGGGCAGGTGCCAAGTCCTGCTGGAAAATGAAGTCGGCATCCCCATAAAGCTCATCTGCGGAAGAAAGCATGAAGTGCTCCAAAATCTCCTGGTAGACAGCTGTGTTGACCCTGGACTTAATGAAGCACAGTGGACCAATACTAGCAGATGACATGGCTCCCCAAATCAACACAGACTGTGGAAACTTCACACTGGACTTCAAGCATCTTGCAGTGTGTGCCTCTCCATTCTTCCTCTAGACTCTGGGTCCTTGGTTTCCAAATGAGATGCAAAAGTTGCTCTCATCAGAAAAGACAACTTTGGATCACTGAGGAACAGACCAGTTCTGTTTTTCTTTAGCCCAGGTAAGACGCTTCTGACATTGTTTGTTGTTCAGGAGCAGCTTGACAAGAGGAATACATTTGAATCCCATGTCCAGGATCCGTCTGTGTGTGGTGGCTCTTGATGCACTGACTTCAGCCTCAGTCCACTCCTTGTGAAAGTTCCCAACACTTTTGAATGGCCTTTTCCTGACAATCCTCTCCAGGTTGCGGTCATCCCTGCTGCTTGTGCACTTTTTTCTTCCACACTTTTCCCTTCCACATAACTTTCTATTAATGTGTTTTGATACAGCACTTTGGGAACATCCAACTTCATGTGCAATTACCTTTTGAGGCTTTCCCTCCTTATGGAGGGTGTCAATGATGGTTTTCTGCATAACTGTCAGTCAAAGACTGTCAGCAGTCTTTCCCATGATTGTGATTACTACTGAACCAGACTGAGGGACCATTTAAAGGCTCAGGAACCCTTTGCAGGTGTTATGGCTGAATTAGCTGATTAGAGTGGGACACTTTGAGCCTAGAATATTGAACCTTTTCACAATATTCTAATTTTCTGAGATTGTGGATTTGGGGTTTTCATGAGCTGTAAGCCATAATCATCTCAATTGTGACACATCACGGCTTGAACTATCTTGCTTTGCATGTAATGAGTCTATCTCATATATTAGGTTCACCTTTTAAGTTGCATTACTGAAATAAATGAACTTTTGCACGATATTCTAATTTTTTTAGTTTCACCTGTATGCAAGTCAGCAAAGAAAGCTATAATTTCCCCAATTTATCTGAATATTACTAAAACTCTCATTGTGTTTATATATTTGTTGTTTGAACCCCCAAGTAAGCACAATCAGTTACTTAAACTGCAACAATTTTTTTGAGTTAAGATACCTAAAATCTGCTAACTTAAAGAATGCATAAAGAGCCAGCACCCACTCTCCTATGGAATTAAAATTTCCACAGTACAAAGATAATTTTATTCAGAAAGTTATCACCTTTGTAGCATCCCCATAGTCACGATTGTGATTTCCAATGCTCCCTGCCAGCTTCCTACAAGCACAGTCAACTGGGAAGCCAGCAAGAAATTAGAAGTCACTCTTGCTCTCATTGCTTTTTTGCCCATCCTGTTTACCTATTTAGGTAAACAAATTTTGACTTATTGTTGAAATTCATTTCCATTACAATTAGTTTTATGTTTATGATATACTTCTTTTAGATGATCATGGCACTGTCTAGTGTTGGGTTAAAAAAAATGATCAATTTAAAATTTAATGTACATTCTGGACCCATCAAACTGCACTACCTTTCTCTCAAAGGATGACCTAACAGATCACAAAGTTGTCCACTCACTGTTGTATCCCATCTTTCCTCTGTCCTGATGAGCTGAAGATAGTACCCAGTTCTTCTCACCATCAAGCTCGATATGACCTCACCAACTATCTCATGAAGGTAGATCAGACTGAGAGACAACCTCTTGCCCCAAGTAATCCACTGAGCTTTGTGACTGACTAGAAATTTAGAACTGAATTCCCAATTCCAACAGCTGTATTTATACCCTGTAATTGCTCTTTGGCGATATGCAGAGGTTGTATATATTTTCTGATATAAGTTTTTTCCCCATGTTTGCCATATTCACAACATACATTTTAGACATTCTATATGAATGTAATCATGGTTCTAATATTTGAAAAGCAAGTATGGCCTTTAAGAGTGAGCCACCTGCCTGAGTCATATCTGATTTGTAAGTAAAAGGTGACATTCTATTTTGCAATGGAGCTTTTCTTTTCTCTGCCTCTGCGCTCTTTGGAAATCTGATCCAGCAAATTCCCCTTGCAACAGGCTGCTTGAGAGGGAATCACTCACCTTTCCGTTGCATTGGCAAAAGTCGTTCCATTGGAGGGGCCACTTGGATTTCACTATAAATGTACTTTGGTTTTCTTTACTGGGTTTATTTATTCATTGTGTTCAACTTATATGCCACCCATCTTGCCTGGAGGTGATTCTAGGTTCATTTTTTAAAAAATATTAAAAATAATAAGCAGTAACATTAAATTAATTTAAAATTAACAAATTATGTTTTATTCCACACATTAATAAAGTTACTCTAGATACATTACCTAAATCTAAAAAAAAGAAGCAATACATTACAAAGACAACAAATTTAAACATCACCACAATAACATAAAATGGGCATTACTGGGAAAAGAAGCATTTTTGTCAGAAAGATGTGGGCATTAGGTGATCCTAAAGGAGGAAGGTTTTCCATAATTTGCATAACACCATCCAGACAACCTCCTTCCTTAGTACTTACCTTAATTGGCAGAGCCACCTCCAAAAACAACTTTGTGAACCACCTGGTATCACTTAGGTGAGATATACAGATAAGCAAAACAGAGCAGAGCAGAGAAAGAAAGTGTAGATTATTCTTGCTACAAGAAATGTAGAACTGTTAATATCTACAACAGGTGTTTCAAAGCAATCTCGGAATGAAAGGTAGAATCACTGATGACATATTGAAATCATACAGTCATATCAGTCAGCCCCAGTTAACAACCTAGAAGGTTTGTTTTGATCTGATTTAAATTGTTTTGATCTGATTTAAATTATTCTCTGGTAGTCCATCTCCACATGTATGGGTTACTCAGTGTGTTGTAGATAGAATTATTAAACTTTTCCAAATAGAAATACAGCACTTATTTTAGCTAATAAAATGTGCTACCAACCATCAAGGCTACACTTCCTATGATAATGATGAATTCTTAGCACCTCAAGAACTGCACCCAAAAATCAAGGAAAATGAAAACTTCCCCCAAAGAGTTTGAATGTCATTCAGCTGTATTGATGACCCATCCCAATAATAAGCATAAGCATCCTCAGCAGGAATGGGAAGAGGTGGTGAAAGATCATCACAATGCAAACTCAAGATTTAGGTGACTGTGCCTGGTATTAAGGAATGAAGTAAAAAGGGTGGGGTTTGCTTCAAGATCCCATTGTTTGCATAAATTCACTTTCTTATTGTGGTTAGCAGTGAACACCTATGGCACAAATGGTAGCTCTTATCTTTTCTAAACTGAGCTACAATTTATACAGGCTGATCTCCAGTCATGAACTAATTTGGCTGTCGATTACAATTGTACACTGCCTCACCTGGATTGGATGGAAGAAAAGAGATAAATTTGGATGTCATGTTTGATTCATGGTACTTCTTTGATCTAGAGAGCCTTCCCTTTGATCTAGACAGCTTCTTCACGGAAATACTAAATTATATGGGAAATATACTAAAATCTCTGCTGAATGACAGAGCAATAATCCCTCAGCACCACCTTCTGGAAATGGCTATACAAGTAGATAGACAGGAAAAGGTAGATCCCTACTCCAGATCCTTACTCAAAACAGGCACATCATAGCAGTTGCTGTAAAATGTCAAACAGCAATAGTTCATCAACAAAACCAAGAAATTGGTTAAAACATTTAATTCTTGGATTTCAAAATACTTTATTCTGCTCCGCCATCGCTTCTTTCTTATTTTGTGACAGGATTTGGTATTTCTTGGGGCAAAAGGCTTCACAAGCCTCTTGCAAGAGTCCAGTATGTTCATATTTTCCTCCACTGTCTCAGTGTTAACTATGTGTGTCCAAATCTATGACCTCAAGTAGGGACACAAGAGTCTGTTATTACTATTTGAGCTTCCAATAAACCTCAAGCATGGGCAAGTTTGACCTTATACAACATGTGCAGATTTATTTAGAAGCATTTGGGAATGTCACCTGCTCTTGAGCCCTTTTAACTATATCCACATAAAGCATTTGTCTAACCACACACAGTCACCATAGTCCTCAAAGCTTCACAGGGCTGCACAAGAGGCTGCTTCTGCTTAAGGTCACAGACATGGCACCCTCTCTCAGCGCTTCCTTTGGCTCAGGATGAACCAAATACAGAAAAGAGACAGCTGGTCTAATAAAGCCACTACAAAGTGATAGAGAGTTTTGGAGCCAGCACAGTAAAGTTTGTCATAGCCTTTTGGTTACAGAACTCCTAAGAAAGAGAAGAGAGGGAGACATTCTCTGGAATTTCTAAATCAATGCATCAACATTTCTCTTTTTTTAAAAAAAAAAATTTTTTAAATAAGATAACTCATTTTCCTCAACAGCATAACAGATTACAATTCTCCGTTGAGACCAAAGTATGACCAAATATGCCCAGAAAAGCTTTGGAAAATTCAGTGCAAAAATGAAGATGAGATTAAACTTTGCCGTGGTTCTTTTTACAAAATATGATCTAATCATCTATTTGCTAAACAGATCATTAATAGCATCAGTGATACTTTAAGATAGAATGTCTAATCTATGACTTTGCCCATATTTGGTTCCTACTAATCTCTACACAACTCTGCATAAGGAGAACATGTATAGGTGGTCTTAGACTTAGACGAATAGTGACAACAATAGAGCCCAAAATTTATGTTGCTAAGTGAGCAATTTGTTAAGTGAGTTTTGCCCCGTTTTACAACTTTTCTTACCACATTTGTTAATTGAATCACTGCAATTGTTAAGTTAGTAACACTGTTATTAAGTGAATCTGGCTTCCCCATTGACTTTCCTTGTCAGAAGGATGCAAAAGGTGATAACATAATCCCAGGACACTGCAACCATCATAAATACAAACTAGTTGTCGGGCATTCAAATGTAAATCACATGACCAAGGGGATGCTACATCGGTCATAAGTGTGAAAAATGATCATAACTCACTTTTTTCAGTGTTGTTGTAACTTTGAATGGTCACTAAATGTTGTAAGTCGAGAACTCTACCTATATTTTATCATGAGGTATGTTCTATTCCTGCCAATGGGGAAGCCATAATGAGGAACTTGGGGTCAAGATTCACCCTCGTCTTATGGAACATTGCTATGGGAGGAGTATACATTCCTGGTACAGATGATATTCCTTGGAATCTCCTTATATGATAAGGATGTCAGAATGTGCTTGAAATGCATCCATGAATCATTTCCTTCACCTCCACCACCCTTTAAAAGTATAATGAAAAGGTATTTTTCATACTTTTTGACCGCTGGGAGAGACTCTAATAGAATACACCATTTATAGCACTTTCCTGAGTAGCAGCTCTCAAATGATGATTCTAGTCAGTAGGTTCCTCTTCTTAGTACAATTCAAATAGTCATATGTCATCTGGCAACCAGGTCTCCAATATTCCAGCAGTACTCATCAGTACTAATATCTGGACTGCTATTTCCCATAACACCTGGTATACAGCATCATTCAGAGTATTAGCGGAAATGTTAAATGGAAATGGAGCCCATCAAGGCACACTTTAAACACATTTCAAATAGGAAAGTGTCTGTTATTCTCAAATAATTTGGTTTCGATATGAACTGTGTGTGTGTGTGTGCACGTGTAGTAAAGGAAGGAGTGGATTTTACTCTGCTAGTCATTGCCGACAATAGCGGGCAGTGCTCATCTCCATTCCAAGGCCATTAAGCCAGCTCTGTCCAAAGACATTTCTGCAGTCATGTGACCAGCATGACATCATGGAACAGTTACCTTCCCACCATAGTGGTACCTATTTATCTACTCACATTTGCATGCTTTTGAACTGTTAGGTTGACAGGAGCTGGGGTGAGGATGGGCTTGGGTCTCAAATCTTAGCTGCTGGCTTTCCAGACAACAAGCCCAGTGTCTTTACCACTGAGCTACTGCAACACCGTGTATGTGTTTGTTTGTTTGTTTGTTTATGTACCCTTGAGTTTTAACTTTGTTATTGCTGGACAATCTGAAAGCAATTTCTTATGGTTAAGAAGCCACATGTAAATTCATACACAATGCTAAATCATAATTATGGCTTAGAAGCCGTAATTGCTTGAAACTAGTCAATGAACTGAGCCAGAACAAAATATGACAGCTTATAATGTAGGATATGTGACTCATATCCGTCATATTTGGACACCCTGCAATTTGAAGTATAGGTAACCCTTGACTCACAAGCAGAGCTGGAACCAGAATTTCTGTTGCTAAGCAAGGCAGTTTGTAAATGAGTTGTGTCCAGTTTTATTACTATTTTTGCTGTGGTTGTTAAGAAAATTGCAGTTGTTAAATGGATCGTGTAATCTTTAAGCAAATTCAGCTTTCCTCCGTTGACTTTGCTTGTCGAAAGCCCCTAGGGAAGGTTACAAATGGTGATAACATGATCCCAGGATGCTGCAGCCATTATTAAAACATGTTGATTTCCAAACTTCCACATTTTGATCACATAACTTAGGGATGTTGTGATGATCATAAGTGTAAGAATCATTTTTTACATTGTTTTCAATGCCATTGTAATTTTGAATAGTCTCTAAACAAATGGTTGTAAGTAAAGGACCACCTGTATCTGAGGACTCTGTCACCTCACCCCATCATGCTGCCAATCAATCAATAGTTTGGTTTTCAGTATATGAAGAAGGAAACATAAATCTGTAAGATATACTCCAAAATAGTTTTCATATTATTTGAAAGGCAAAAATGGGGGAAGCCAAATTTTAATCTCATTGCAAGTGACAAACCCTCACCTATATTTTATCACTGCCTCTATCCAACATAATTGCCTCTGCACTCTTCCCACTGCCCACAATTAAATAATCCACAGATTACCTACCTTGGTTTTGGATTTAATTATTGTGGATGAAAAGGGGGAGGAATAACATTTGTGGCAAATATTAAGTAAGTTCAGATAAATTATCCTAAGAAGAAAATATCTTCTTAGGTGTCTCTGGAATTTCTACAAGTGAGCAGGAATATTTGCCTTACCTTCTGCTCTCAAAAAAAAAAACACCTCGTGTTTACAAACTGTTCTTAGTAAAACAAGATATAACCAATCTCAAGCAAAGTGCCAAGGAAACAGAATTTTTCAAAAACAATTGTCACGCTGTTGTAAGTCATGACACAGCTGGGCAGAAAATTCTTATTGTTTCTTAAAGCCAATGCTAATTAAGTTCAACAATAAGATTCCTTATAAAGAAATATTGGCTATGATTCCACTTTATTTTTTCCCACAAAACATTGCCTTTCTTGTATTTTTCTCACAATCCAGCCAGACATATTAAAATGTATAAATTTCCCAAACAAGCTTGCTTTTTAGGAAGAAAAGTAGTCTTGAGCATAGTGACATTCTTGTATCCTGTTGGACAATTGCATCTAGAGTGGGTTTTACTGCAATTTGCATTTTGTGGTTGACAAACAAAAGAATAATAAAATACTACAAAAAGACAAAATACAATGCGTCCCTAACATTGAGATACAGGCAAACCTGAATATTTAACTTAATTTTCCTCAACCTGGTGATGTATTAGGATCATGGCTCCCAGAAAGCCTACCAGATGGAGGCAGAAAGTTCCATATGCACCATACCAGTTGGGCTTCAGGCTGTGGAAAGTTATTCCAGAAGCCAAAACAATAAAAGGGAATGGTTTTCATTCTAGGGTGGTTGGATTTAAGGTAGATATTAGTATGTTAACAATAAAATCAGTTTGGTGTAGAGGTTAAACTACCAGGCTAGAAACTGGAATGTGCAAAGAGGTCTTATTTTCTGTGGGCCATGATGACTCTTTATTGTTTTTCCGTTTGTCCATATGAACCAAAGGAGCATAAGAAGGTAAAGAGTCCTTGTAGAACTGGATCAACAGCTGACCAACAGTGGTATAATGGATAAGGAATGTAGGAAAGGGCAGATTTAGGACCATTTTCAGTGCACAAACTCCGATTTCACCTGCTGGAATTTACAAATTTGCCTTGCCCAAGTTAATGAATGAAATGTTTAAACAGGCTTTCAAGTTTGATTATTGTTTGTAACAGACTGGCATAGCGTAATTAAAAAAAATAACAGACAACAGATAATCAGATTTGGAAGGGACCCTGTAGGTGATCTAGTCCAACCCCCCACCCAAACGGGACACCCTACACCATTTCTGACAAATGGCAGTCCAATCTCTTCTTGAAAGTCTCAAGTGATGACGCTCCCACAACTTCCCAGGGCAAGCTGTTCCATTGGTTGATTGTTCTCACTGTCAGAAAGTTTCTCCTTATTTCCAAGTTAAATCTCTCCTTGTTCAGTTTCCATCCATTATTTTTTGTCTGGCCTACAGACACTTTAGAAAATAGCTTGAACCCTTCCTCTCTGTGGCAACACCTCAAATATTGGAAGACTGATATCATGTCTCCCCTGGTCCTTCTCTTTACTAGACTAGCCAAGCCCAGTTCCTGCAACCGTTCATTGTATGTTTTAGCCTCCAGTCCCCTAATCATCCTGGTTGCTCTTCTCTGTACTTTTTCTAGAGCCTCAACATCTTTTTTATAATGTGGTGACCAAAACTGGATGCAGTACTCTAGGGGTGGTCTTACTAAGGCTTTATAGAGTGGTATTAGTACCTCACTTGATCTCAATTGTATCCCTCTGTTAATGCAATTTAGGATTGCATTAGCTTTTTTGGTTGCTGCTTCACACTGCTGGCTCATATTTAGCTGATTGTCCACTAAGACTCCAAGATCCCTCTCACAGTTACTGCTATTGAGCCTTGTTTCACCCAGTCTATATGTGTACTTTTGGTTTTTCTTGCCTAAGTGTAGGACTTTACTTTTCTCTACATTGAATTTCATTTTGTTAGATACAGCCCAGTGTTCTAGTTTGTCAAGATCCATCTGAATCTTGAGCCTATCTTCTTGGGTGTTAGCTATTCCTGCCAACTTAGTATCATCTGCAAATTTGGTAAGTTCCCCTTCTATTCCCTCATCTAAGTCATTAATGAAGATATTGAAGAGTACCGGGCCTAAGTCAGAGCCTTGTGGCACCCCACTGCTTACTTCCCTCCATGTAGACTTAGACCCATTAAGGACTACTTGTTGAGTATGGTTTGTCAGCCAGTTGAGAGTCCATCTAGTGGTGGTGCTATCTATTCCACTTTTTTCTAGCTTACCAAGAAGTAGGTTGTAGTCTACTTTATCGAATGCCCTGCTGAAATCTAAATGTATTATGTCCACAGTATTTTGCTGGTCTACTAATGTAGTCACTATGTTGAAGAATGAACCAAAAAAATCAAGTAAAGCCATGAAGCAGCTCCTATTTATTATTCCTATTCTAATTCAAATTCCTAAATGATAACTCTACTTTGCAGGATTATTGACATTACTATTTTAAAAGTTGCATTCCAGTAGACAGAAACTCATTTGTTAAAATTCTGTATTGGGGATGGGAAACAATGGCCCTCCAGAAATGCTGAACCACAACTCCCAGCAGCTCCATTCAGCATGATCAGAGTGAAGAATTCTGGTTGCATAAAGCATGCAAAATGTGGTTTGAATTATTGATTCAATAAATCAACTGAAAAATGGACATTTGAATCAAATGAATCAAGTTGCCTAACTGAATCAATCTGATTTCCCAATCAACTCATAAAAAAAGTTTCTGCAAATGCCCAGAAGTTTCCAAAATTGTCCATATCAACCCAGAGCCATCCTGTTTGATGCAATAATTGGTATCAATTTTCTGCTTCATTCAGAAATTTGAAGAGTTCAATTGAATTGTCTGCAAACTGAATTTCCATATCAAATATTCACACAGCCCTTCTAAATTAGTTAATTGCTTTCAGATGCATGGAAGATGCAAGTATTTAAATCAACCTCAGCTACCAATCCACCTATACCATACTTGAAAGGAAGTGGAGGCATCTGTTTCAGGCAATAAAATGTCTTAGATCATTTTATCTATCTATAATTCAAAACACCCTGACAATGTCTCTTCAAATGGTAATGAAATGTTTGCAACCAAATTGCCAAGCTCAGAGCTCAATCAAACAGCCTGTCTGTCTATCTCTTCTGCATTCTTCATTGAATATCAACCTTAATGAATTCAATTAATTACTTCCAAATAAGTATGGAGATGTCTGTAAAGCAAAAACAGCCATAGTGAAGATAATACATATTATTATAAAACAGTATTTTTATTAACATGCAATCTTTCAAGAATTCTTCATTAGGCAAGATAATTGAAAATTTGGAGGTGGTGATAGAACAGGAAAGAGATATAGGTGTTTAAGCCATGCCTCTATTGTCTGTGATGGAGAGCGGGAATAACTTGCAGACTTTCCATCTCATGTTGCTCTCTTGATATCAAACGTCTAGATAGGTACATAAACTGCTTCTTGTGCCTTTATCAAGAGAACCTGGAGAAAGAACAGAACGTCCATACATAACATTTGCCATTGAGCCCTAGCAACTTAGGAATGGGGTTCATAAAGCTAAATCAGAAAATTAAGGCATTATTGCTACAGAATGAAATACATTTACAAGTAATCAGCCAGGGCTTGCAGATTAAAAAAAAAAAAAATTCTTTACATCCTGCTGAGGAAAGTCAGGAGTTGGACTTCAAACCATACTAGGATGTCAAAATCTCAAACCCCACCACTGCTTTTTATTCTTTTGGGGGCAGGAATGTGATAGCTTCAACAGAAGGATGGTGGGTTTTATTTTCCCCTTATTAATTGATAATGCCATCTACCATAAGAGGGCGCCCAAGAACCCCACATTAAGGCTAATATTCTATGGAAGAGAGTAGTGGTACTAAATGGGGGGGGGGAGGGAGAGAGAGACCGATGTGGTGGGGGAGGAGAGAGAGACAGATGAAAAAAGGATGTAAACTCCTAAGAAGCTTCTGAAGTAACCAAAATGCTCCGGAGCTTGATAGGAAAGGTCACAATATCTGTCTCCCCCAAACACAAAATATACCCCCTACCCCATCCCATTCCCCCACCCCCAAAAATGCAAGAACAGATCAGTCATTTACCAGTCTGGTTGTGAATGGTTTTGACTGTGGGTGCTGGGCGTTGTATTGTGATTCTTGCCCATTTTCAAAGCTAGGACTACAAGCGCAAGTCTGAAGCACCCAAACAACTGTCTTCTAATATTAGCACGGCTGTATTTCTAGATCTATTATAGTCTGTCCAGACAGATCCTATTGTAATGGGATCTTTTATTAAAAGATTAGCACTATCTCCTGCAGTTGGCGGAAAAAAATCTGTTATCACTGAGTTATTTGCAGTTGCAAGGCGGGGCGTTTGAGGGGGGGGTTAGGAGAGAGACTGGGGAGACCGGAGTAAGGAAGGGGGGGCAGACCGGGTTGAATGGGAAGGGGAAGAGGGGGGTCACCCGGACTTCAGGAGAAAGAAAGCACCGTGACCTGGCAATAAGCAAGAATTTCTGTCTGCATAATTTGCAGTCTGTTGCCTGTTGGTAGCGGCTGGGAGCAGAGGGGCTCTGGAGCAGGCGGCCACGCAGTAGTCTCCTTCTTTTTCCTCGCCTTCTTCCTCTCCTCCTCCTCATTCCCCTCCCCTTCTACTTTATTGTTTTTTATTTTAAAAGGCGGCTTTTTGAATCCACACGCCCCAATTCCCCCCCCTCCCCCCCCACCGTTAAGTAATCATTTGGTATAAAAAGGAAATATCTCCTATTCGGTTTCATTCAGCAGTGCCAAAAAATTTGTTAGGAGAACCGGGCCCGCCAACTCTCTTGAAAGAAGGGAAGAGTTGCCAGACGGCGCTTAATAGAGCAACGCCGCAAAAGTTCATTAGGCCCGCTCCAGGCGCGTCCTTCCTAATGGCCGAGAATCCTTATTATTTCATTCTGAGGCGAAAAGGACCGCCTACGTCGCCTCCCGGCTCCAGCTCCAGACGCCCTCGAGTCAAGAGGCTAACACGCGGGACATTAAACCGGGCATTAAACTCTGATTTGTTTTTGACGAGTCCCAGAGAGGGAGATGCGGGCGCGCCAGACACTTAACTACTGTTTGGAGGTGTGAGGCTTGGAGATTTACGAGGAGTAGCCACAACATTTGGGCGGGGAGCGGGGGTGCAAAGGGGAGGGAGCCCGTTCGCAAGGGCGCCCGGGGGGCAAAAGGGGCGCAGGGGGATGGCTCCGTGCCGGATTAGAAGCGTGGGTCGTTGGACATCCCAGCCCCTACAGACTATAGGTGCAGTCGCGGAACCTTCTCCGCAATGGTATCACGCGGCACCTCCGACCCCCGACGGCGAGATTTGGGAGAGAGCGAGGGAAAAACACGACGGGATAGTCTGGGTCGCGCCTCTGTCCTCCCACGGGAGCGAAGTGAGGCTGGCGGTTGCCAAATGAAAACAGCCCCGGGAATCCTTGCAGGGAAAGGGTCTCGCCTGCGTCTCCGCGCGCCCAGCTTACAGCGCTTACAGCGGAGAAAGCGTTTCTCTTCCTTTCCTTCCTTCCTCTTTAAGCGGACAGCCTGGGCTTTGGGTTCCCACACTCAGTTCCCCTAAAAAACCCACCACTTGGCAGGGAGCGCAAACCCACTTCTCCCTTCCCGACCCGCTGGGTGCCAGAGCCTCAGCGATTCTCCGGTCGATTTGAGCAAAGCAGCGGGAAAGGGTGTTGGGAGGGGCGGGGGGGTGGGTGAGTGGAAGCCGGGGATGGACCCACGCGCGTGCGCGCACACCTTGGGAGACAAATAATCGGAAAGGGATTCACGCCGAAGTTTTTTAAATCTCCCCCCACCACCCAAGCACGCGCGCGCGCATACACACACCCTTCTCCCTCCCCCTTTCTCCCATACTGCCCCCCTACACACACACATACACACACACATACACACACACATTAGGAGACCGCCCACCGCAGAACTAAGACCCCATTCGATTTAAAGCGAGACAGCATTCAGAGGCTGACATTCATTCAATAGATAGAGCGATCAGAAGCAGGCTGTGTGACGGGCGTGCTCGCTCTTTCTTTCCCTCGCCTGACTCTTGCCACTCCGAGGTTGCGTTCGTCTCTTTCACTGGAGGGAAAGTAATTTAAGGATGTTAAACCAGAGAATCTTTCCAGGCATGGTTTTATTCCTGATGTTTTTCTGCCACTTCATAGAAGATCAAACCGCACAAGGTAAGATAAATAATTCACACATTTCCTTGCTGGTGTGACTCTGTCTATCTCTGTATGTCCCTCTAGCTCTTCCTTTCTAGCTCACCCGGCGCCTTTACCTTCTTCAACCCACCCCGAGGCGTTTAAAGCTCCAGTCCTAAACTCAGACAGAGCTTCCCACTTGAAGTCTCGGAGGTTTCCAACTTGGAAGAAACGCGCTTAGTTGGGATCGCTTTGCATCGGGGGGCTTTCTGGGAATGCGGAGACTGAGGAGAAGGAAAACCCACGATTCGCTGGACAGAGAATCCCTCTTCCCGTCAGCCTTATCTTCATCACCTTCTCCATCATTAGCTCTAAAAGGGCTTTCTAAAAAAACTGGCGTCGCTGTTGCCTGGCTTAAACTTCCAGCATCAGCTAAGAACTTTTCCGAGTTTGGTCACCACGGAGGTTCCTCCTCCATCCTGCCTGTGATTTATCCGCGTATTTTCATTTCTAAAAATCACTGAGCCCGCTTCCTTCTACGGGTGCAAAATAATCTTCGCATTGGGTCTCACAAATCCGGGCGTGCGGATTCGGGGGGAGGTGGAGTGGATAAAAGGGAGAAGAAAAGAGATTTTAAGTTTGAAGGGTTTTCTTTGTGCCTCCTCGTTTCATGTCACTCCGGGAATGAACTTCGGAGGGCTGGATTTCACAACTGCAAGCATGACTTGCAACCCCAACCAAGACGAGCCTTTCCAGAATAAATTCCTCCCCCCCCTCCCCCCCCTTCAGTTTAGTGGAACTTGCTTCCAGGTAAGCGAGTGAAGAAGGTTTGGAACTTGGGGCTTCGTTTAAAGCACGATAAACGAAACCAACATTTTGGAAACTGAAAATAGTCCCCTCCGCCCCAGTTGGTTTGCGTTGTCTAGGAGGGAGGTTAATGACATTAGGTCCACAATTTATTGTTACATCGCATCCATACATTTATCTTTCATGTTACATTATTGTAACTTTAAGCAAGTAGTAATGAAAAGAACTTCCTAACTGATGGATCGCTTGGTACCGCTGACATTATTGCCGCCACTATCTTAAAATGGGTGGATTTGGCGCGCGAGAGCGGTGTTGGTTCTGCCTGGCATCCTGTGATGTAAAGAAACAAATTCGATTTGATCTGCATTTGTTGGAGGTCAGACTGATGATTCACGAAGAACTGGTTCCAACGATATTGTCTAGATTATCTCAAGGAATAGGACAACAGGTCAGATCAGTGTTTTTGGCTCGGTTCCCACAGTAACAGACAGACTCAAGGTTGTTGGTGTCAGTGTGTGCGTTTAAGTGCGCGTGTGTTGCTGCTTTCTCCATAAAGTCCACGCCAACTTGTCTATTCCACGTCCTTCTATGTTACCCCGGTAGAGCTGCAAATCGCTGCTGGAGTGCGTGTGCTCATTTCCCCCTCTGCCTTTTCTCTTCTCTTCCTCTCCTCTTCTTTTCTCTTCTCTCTTTTTTCTTCTGAAATGGAGATTCAAATATTTCGAAGTCCCTTATACTTGCGCTCCTACACCTCCACCTTGGGGGGTGGAGTTGTAGTGAGATTTCCCCGTAAGTTTATTGTGCAAACTTCTTTTTAAGTGTTAAAAAGATGTTTATCGTTGTAGGTTGTTTAAAAACAGAGGAGCTGGGTTGACGAGGTCAGCTAATGGGTAGGAAGACAGGTTCGTCAATCACACTAACTCTTTCTCGCGCGCACAGACACACACCGAGAGATACACGCACTTTGATGCTCCAGGTCTTATTTCAAGACCCTGCGGTGCGCGATTAACCCCCCCCCCCCTCTGAAATTGCTTACAGTTGTCTCCCTTCCCCGGGTGGAATAACAAGGCGTCGAACGGGTTTGATCAAGTTGTTGAAACGGTGCTTCCGTTTGATTCAGAGGAGTAGCTTCAGGTTATGAAACGGGGCAAATAAAAAGTAAACAGTCTAGTAAAAGTCAATTAAACCCTCACGTGTTGTGTCTGGGTCACTGGTAACTGACATTGAGCTGCCTGCGTCTCCCTCTCCCTCTTTCTCTTCCTGTACTAGCTGGGAATTGCTGGCTCCGGCAAGCCAGGAACGGTCGCTGCCAGGTCCTCTACAAAAACGGCCTCAGCAAGGAAGAGTGCTGCAAAACAGGGAGGCTCACCACTGCCTGGACGGAGGAGGATGTCAGCGACCACGTGCTTTTAAAATGGATGATTTTTAGCGGAGGGGCCCCCAACTGCATCCCCTGCAAAGGTGGGTGCTGCTAACAATGGTCTGGTTCAGGGAAGCACTTGTAAGTTAAGAGAGGAAAGCTGCTTCAGACGGATTCAAGCACCTTGGTTTGTTCAATCTAGTAATGCCTTTACACGGGTAACATTAGATACAGAAGTTCCCTAGCTCTACAATGAGGGGTATCAGTCTCTGTCCCTGAAGATGTCAAACTACTCTTGTTGAATTGCTGTCTCCTCCCATAAGGAAAGGATAAGCAAGATTATTTTCAATGCTAAGGACTGTACATTAAGCATACAAAAGCAAGTGGAATGGATGGAAATTGTGCTTGAGGATTTCTTCTCTTCATTGGAAAACCCGAAAGTGTAGTCAGATAAAAAAAAAAAAAAAGCATTTATTAGAACAGTGGATTCTTTGTTATATCACATCTATCTGTCTACAATGAATGGCACTGGATTTTAGAATTTCCAAGAGCCTGTCTAGTAACACTAGTTGACTAGTTCAGGGGTCTCCAACCTTGGCAACTTTTAAGACTTGTAGACTTCAACTCTCAGAATTCTGGGAATTGAAGTCCACAAGTCTTAAAGTTGCCAAGGTTGGAGACCCCTGGACTAGTTGATCTAA
The DNA here is from genome assembly GCF_049901735.1 of Notechis scutatus. Lineage (NCBI taxonomy): Eukaryota > Metazoa > Chordata > Lepidosauria > Squamata > Elapidae > Notechis > Notechis scutatus. The sequence continues at coordinate 242,649,673 of NC_142010.1, read as the reverse complement.
ACAAAAAACAAAAAACTTCTAGGCTGATCAGAAACAGGATCAGAAGGGATTACTACTTGGATGAGGGGCTACAGAGAATGCCAGAGCTGTAGACAAGACTGGAAGTAAAACAGAACAGAGGCTATCCAAGGAGACAAGGTATTGTTGTCAAGAAACCTATTCAAAATGTTTTGATTGTGTTCTACCTGCCCAACTGACCTGGCATCCATTTAGATACCAGTAATCAAACTGGAAGTAGACCTTCCTCTCACCTACACTCACAAATTCTGCATGCAAAGAATGTATTCAAATACTGAGCCCAAATTAAAAGGTAATTTGAGTGGAATGTTTTCTCCTCCTTATCATAACTAAGGCTATTTCAAAGTACATATTGTCCCTCCATGGCTCAACTGATTGAATGGCTCAACTGACTTGACTTGCTCCCTCATTCTGGTCCTTGGTATACTCACCCAGAAAGGTATTTTGTCTTCACTCAGGTTATTCTCCAGGTATCCTATTTCTCAGGCAGGTTTATTTGTGACTTTCTTAATCACAGCGCCTGGGCTTTTTAAGTTTTGTAAAACAAGGTTTCTAACAGGATAGGCTTCCAGCTGCATCAGAGAGCTTGTTGTAAGGAGAGTGCCTCTGCCCTCCAGAGGATGACGTAAAGAAGAACCTTCTACCTGTGTCTAAGTGCGCTAGCATTTAAAACAGATTTCAGACCTAGCTGAAATACAGAATGGTGTGTATATGAGAACATTGTGATTGGTGTGTCCTTGGTGCCAAAGAAAGCTAAGAGATGATACAATGGAAATGCAATTCCGAAGTCACTTAACTTGGTGTGGCACATGCATCTTGAACAGGATGCTTTGCTAAAAGTAAAAACTATGTATTGCAACCAAAGCTTTTCACCCTGCAACATTGAGAAATTTCTGCTCCAGTAACCTTCAGCATGAAGGATGTTACAGAACAAACTCTGCTTATGTCAAGGGCACCATATGAGCAGAGATGTTATTGCACTGAATGATGGGGTAGATAGGGGAGGCGGCTGAAACAAAAACAAGACCGCTTTGGTATCCTTTCTCCCGATTGGAATACAGCGTGTTTCCTTGATGGAAATTAGTCACCTTGACATATACAGTACTTACCAGCGCAATGAGAGATTAATCTATTCTATCTTTTCAAAGTCTGAATCACTTATTCTGCTAAGCCATAGTTTATTGAACAAACCAAAGTTGAGTTCCCACAATATGATAACCTCTAAACCAGTATTTCTCAGCCCTGACTTTTAAGATCTGTGGACTTTAACTCTCATATTTCCCCATGCCGTCTCAAAGTTGTCAAGAGTAAGATGGTCTAAACCATAATTTGCACTTTGTAACAGCTGGATTTGTACAACACTCTAAATCAAAGTCAAACAAACCACATTATGCTAATTCAAAGTGACCTGAGCCAAAGTGTATTTAAAGAGGTTTTAAAGTTTAACTGCTACTACAGTTTTTATAGGTAAAATTGCATATCATTTCATTGCAAGTTAACAGACTAATTTTCTAGGAAGTTCACTGTCATTATTTTGTGACTTCAGCATCATTGTAGACATTATTAGTGCAGTTTTCATAGCCTCTTGCAAGCATCCTGCTCAGAAAATGGAAGGCCTGTGTGTTTGATTTTTTTTTAATATATAGCTTTCCTGGAAAAAATAGTATTTTGTGAGTCAACAATATCCGTTGCCTATTAAATTGTGATGGGAGTTTTAGACAATGTTTTGGGGTTTTATGTCACCTGCCCAACTCTTTTCTCTCCGTTCCCATTCCATTTCCTCTTTAGAAACCTGTGAGAATGTGGACTGTGGACCTGGGAAGAAATGTAAAATGAACAAGAAGAACAAACCTCGTTGTGTCTGTGCTCCAGATTGCTCAAATATCACCTGGAAGGGACCTGTGTGTGGCTTGGATGGGAAAACCTACAAGAATGAGTGTGCTCTTCTAAAAGCCAAATGTAAAGAACAACCAGATCTTGAAATCCAGTATCAGGGCAAATGCAAAAGTATGTTTACAGTAACTCTCTTTTCTCAATCCTAGTCAGGGATAGAAAGCATGTATAGAAAAGCTCATACCACTTATTCTGCAGAAGGATGGTAGGACCCAGTGAGCAAACAGGTTGTGAATTGTGTTCACGTTCACAAAATAATAACACAAAGGGGTGTTTTAAACACAGAGGATGGAATGGGCAATTTTACCAGTCTTGTCAAACTTGGTGCCCTCAGAAGTGTGCTTTTCAATTCCCAGTATCTTCAGTAATTCCACACTGGCTGAGGTATTCCTGGGAGCTGAAATCTGAACATCCAGAGAATGCCCTGATTAGAAAAGGCTTTACTGAGTAACCAAAAGCCATTCCTAGTATAGAACATATTTATAGTTCTGCAGCAGAACAAAACAGAAAATCCTGAGATGGCTAAGTTGTATCATAAATGTTCTGCAAGTGTTTTTTTTTTAAATGAGGAAAAGTTTAGATAGTTGCTCCTTGGTAAATTAGCTGCCTTTTTGCTTGCAAGTAAATTGTGTCAGATCCAGGGGCTGTCTAAGCCAGCATTCACTTTCCACAAATGTCTCATAGAGGCACAGTAGCAAACATACAAAAGCAATAATAGCATCCTGGACACATTTCCAAGTAACTGCCTACAACATTTGCTATAATTCAAAGCCATGAAGATGGTATTTTCTGATAACCTTGGCTGCCCTGTATCTAATACCTCCTTGAAGTCATCCAAGTTGCACTGCATCTTCTGCCAGTGGATTCCATCATTAAACTATGCAGGAGGGTGGGGGAACCCCACATGCCAAGAATACAAATCTGCAGTTCTTATACCGGTTCTCAAAAAGTACACAACCTATTTTCCCTCCTATTAAAATTGAAAATTAATCTGTGGACTGGGCGATACAAACGGTGGTCTACAAGTCCTTCCCATCTATTTGCAGTCTTGAAAGTTTGCTCACATGCCAGTTTTATACTTGGAGGAGGCAGAAAAAGCCACTTTTTAGCATGAGAACCCCTTCCTTGGAGGTCTTCCTGATTGCTACCGGATGCTGTGGAATAGTTTGGAGCAGTTGAAATGACAGATTCTCATTCTTGTCAGCTACGGAGTAGGTGACAAGGAAGTGGAAATAGCAAACTGGACAATGGCAAAGCCATTGTGACATTGACAGTGGGCTTCTTCAAGGTTATGCATTTTGACAGATGCCAAGTCCTAATGTTTTTTCTAGGATGATCATAAGAGTTATTAGATTGTAGATCATTGATCCCAAGTCCAGAACCGTACAATTAGTAGGTCATCCTTATAGTAGCCAGAGTATAAACTAACTGGAAATTCAAAAGATTGCTAGTTCACTGCCTTAGTTTAATCAAAGCTTTTCAGTTTTTGCTATTTGTGTCTATACTGATGGCACAGATGCTCTTATTGTTCACATAATGTTTTCCCTACCATTTATTTCAGAGACATGTAGGGATGTTTTATGCCCAGGCAGTTCCACATGCGTGGTTGATCAAAATAATAATGCCAACTGTGTGACATGCAATCGGATTTGCCCTGAGCCAACTCTACCTGAACAGTATCTCTGCGGAAATGATGGAATAACATACGCAAGTGCCTGCCATCTAAGAAAAGCTACTTGCCTGCTTGGAAGATCCATTGGCCTAGCCTATGAAGGAAAATGTGTCAGTAAGTACCATGGAACAAGGGATTACAGCTCTATTTTTAAAATGAGAGGAAATACACAAAGGGAAAAGCTTTTTCAAACTGATCCGGAATTCTTATTTCATAGCACAAACCTAGTTCAGTCTTTTCCTGGCTGTTCTTCTCAATAGTTACCTTAGCAGAAATTCCAGGATCCTTGACTTAACACAGCCACTAGAATCTCTCAGGCACATGATGTGGCATGGCTAGATACAAATCTTTTTTTGCATTACCAGAATAAAGCAGCAGTTGATTGGCCCCCAACAGAATTAAGGGGCAAATTATCTTTTAACTCCTACTTTAGTGGTTCAAATCCATGTCTCTTCTTCCTTGAAGCTGAATTATTATTGGTTATTTATATAACTGACTTCTTTGCCCCAGGAACCACTGGCTCTTACCTTGCTTCTGAGAATTGTTGCTTGGATTGTTCCACATCTGGAGGGTCTCACAAAAGGAGAGATGGAAGGTTATGAGAGAAATGGCTCTTGATCTTGTATGTTACATGGGAGCAGTTGAAGGTAGGGTTGGCCAAGCAGCAAATGGGAATCCTTTCACTACACACATAGATAGTCCTTGCTTAATGACCTTAACTAGGACCAGAATTTCCATCACTAAGCAAATCAGTCATTAGGCAAAGCATCACATAATTCTACCACTTAGTGACAATATTTCTAATAGTTCCAGTCGTTAGGCAAGGACCACACACTCCCCATGCTCTGCCATGGGGATTCCACTTCAGTTCCCGCCATCTGCCTATCTCTGCTCCTATCACTACCCTTTTGGCCACTCTGCACTCTGCCACCACCATCTACCCATGCTTTCTCCCAGCAGTCCCAGCTTCACCATCTTGTTCTGATGAAGCATACCCAGCCAAGGCAGCTGCTGGCCTTTTGAAGATCTCTGCAATGCCACAAAAGAGTTCCTTAGTCTCTGGAGTGGGTTTGCAAAGCATCAAGTTGACCTCGCAATGCCTTTGGGTGGCCAAAAGGCAGAGGTGAGGAGAAGATAACCCAGTGTGGGGAATTGCTATTGTTGATGAAGGTGGTCTGTTAAGAGCCTAATTTTGATCACCTGAATGTGGGGTAATTGAACAGCCAAAACCTGGAGCATCATCCGTTACTACCATTTTTTCAGCACTTTCATAACTTTGAACAGTTGCTGAACAAATAAATGCCTGTTAAAAAAGAACTACCTATACAGAGCCTGAACTGCATCTCAGTACTGGCAATGGGATAGCTTCCTCATTGCACCAGAAGGTAACTTAAGGCTATAGAGGAAGCTCCATGGTATAGCCAAATGATCTACATTATCTGACAATTTTATCAGAATGGTGAAGTTGCAATATTGTGACACAAGATCCACCTCTTACATGCATCCATGAGATGTCACAATATATGTATGAAACAGGCAGAGCTTATATTGTGGCATTACAATGCTTGTTTGCTCTCTGTGCTTCCCGTATAGGTAACCACGAGTACAACTTCCTCCTCTTACAACTTCTAGAGCTGATTAACACACTGCTTAAGAATAGTTTTAAAAAGTTAAAAAGTCAAGACAATTTATGTAAAGGTCTTGATGGAGAGTGAAGCTGGAAGAAGCCATGTTACCAGATAGCGACAGTTTTAGTTCTACTCTGTGCTAGTAATGGGAATAATGCAGAATAAACTAAAACTCTTAAGCGAAATTCTCTTCCCCCAAAGTTATTAATTAATGCTGCTAAAAACAAAAGAGACATTATTAAGATGATATACTTATATATAACTTCTTGGTATTGAAAATGCGGCAGTGGTAATAAAGGTAGTTTATCCAAGAGTTATGCATGAGGACTAGGCATGAGTTGTCCCGCCAGATGGTGATGTACTCAATTTCCAGTTTTCTCAGTATTGACTCTGTTGGTTTGGGCTGCTGAAAGTGATGATTCAGCCACATATGAAGGTCTACCCTGTGCCATAAATTCCATTGGTGTTATTATCTTACCAGATTAGAGAGGGTGATTTACTAAAAGGCCCTTAAAGTGAGTAACAGTCAGAAGCAAGTTTGAAATCAGAAGCTTTCTGGTTCTAGCTCAATCTCTTATTTGCACCAGCTCAGGAAAAACCATACTGCTTATATAGGGGTTCTTTTGTTTGGTTTGGTGTTGGTGCTCATGTTCTCCTCTGAAATATTACTTCCAGTTTAAAAATGACAAATTAAAACAGAAAGATAGTTTGGTCAGTAAGTTAACAGAGATCTGATTTCAACCCACTTCTATGTGTGGAAAACCACTTACATGTTGTTGCCAAGAGAACTCCTTGGTTGTTTAAATTACCAAAAATTGCAATCTCTTTATGCCCCTATCTCAGATTATAGACAGTAAATTACAAATACATCATTATTATGTTTATTTATCAAATGTAGATTGATTCAGTAGCACGTCTCTTTAATTAACAGTCTCAAGTAGAATGCAGTCTTCTCAAAACAAAAGAGAAGATGGTAGGTGGTGCTTTAAGCAATATTTAGGATAATATAGCTAACTACAATTCTCAGAATACTTTAGCATTAATTGTGCTGACTAGGATTGCTGGGAAACATTATTTAGTAACTTTTAGAAGGCCACAAGATTCTTAGTCCTGAAGTGATAGCAAAATCCATACTTCCAACTTTAAGCAATATGAAATTTGAAGATTCATAATGTTTCCCTCAAATGTGTTTTCCCTAGTTTTGTACATCTCTCAGAATCCACTGAAGTTGGGCAGCCAATAAATATAAATAATTAAAAATAACAAGAAGCTAATATTAAAGGCCTATACAAGGCTTTGACAGAAATACACAAAAAGTATTACTTAGCCAAAGAGAGCTGAACCCTTCTTTAAATCATAGAGATTGAGATAATATTCTGAAGTTACTGAGGGAAATGCCTCTCAAATTTAATGGAGTGTAAGGGGAAGAACTAAAGTACAATAAGGCTTGCAAGATTGATGTCAGCCCCACTAGATAAATTAGACCAGGAATATTTATATTTTACCGACAAAGAAATAAAGGAAGACTAGTATAGATCTATTTCAAGCTCTCGTTAGCTAGCAGAATCTTGCAAGTCTGATGTTTTCCCCCTCTTCCTTACTCTCTCTATATCTTAATAGATCCTGATCCACATATTTTCAGCCACTCTTTAACTCTCATCAGTCACAGTCACTGGTTTCAGTTACTTCTTCCATTTCTGTTGTTTGACTGAGCAATATAACTTCTAGTCCACTGAAATACAGCCAGAGCAATATGCCAGGAATGATAAACCAGGAATGACAAACACTCTCTCTCCCTTCTTTTGTTCTCTTAAGGCTGCTGATGGAGCAGCAATAAACTCAAATGATTCAGAAGAAGTTGATTCGGTGAATACATAGGTTCTGGATGTTTACCCAAAAGATTGGAAATGAGTCACTCCCTGTCACAATCTCAATAATGTATCAGGACTGGGTTTGGAAATATTTTAGCTATTTTCTGGAAATGAATGAAGTATCCTGATTTTTAAATAATCCAGTGCTAGTTAATTGGGGTGAGGGATTTTTTGCATAATTTATATTGACACTGGTAGATAGAAATATTCCACTACAGCCAGTTATACTCAATCAGATTATTCATTTCATATTTATAAATCTGCATATGTTCTTCCATATTTAATAATCTCCATTTTTAATTTATTATATTTACCAATACCTAAAATGTTTAAAATTATTTGTATAGATATTTATTTTATTGCTGTTATTTATCCTGAATTTATCTAACTTGTCTTCATTGATGGCATTATATAGTCAAAGCGTACAAGCCAGATAAAACTATTATACCATCTCTGACTGGCTAACTAATTTAGGAATAAGGAAAGAAGTAGATGAATTAAAACCATTCCTAATAAATAGTAGGAGGCAAACATGATAAGAAAAAGTAGATATTTTCAAAAATTGCTAGTTCTGACTTTAAATTATTAAAATAGAAGGGAAAAAAAGCTGGCACAGCTCTTGCATAAAACATTCCACTCCACATCTGCCACATCACAGCTACTTCCTTGCTATGGAAAAATGCTATTATATACAAATTTATATTTCAAAAACTCATAGGAATGTAATCCTCAGATCCAGAAGGATAGAATTTGGTCAAAAAACTTTCCACCAAATCCAGTTGACAATTATTGAAGACTAGTCTTTGGCCTTCATTCCACTGGAATGTGTGATAGTTGTGAATACCAAGTCTTTGAAGAAGTTTTCTGACCACATGGCTTAGGATTCAGTTCAACTAGATTCCAATGGAAACATTTTGCTAGGCAAGAAAGCTTAGGAAACACACATTGGATTGATCCAAAACCACTTTTCTCCCCTACAAATAATAAATCATGCGTGTACTGGACATCTGCAAATACTAAAATCATGATCAAACATAATCTTCAAAACTGTATCAGCATCTTGAAGTGGCTTATAAATTGATAAAATAGAAAATAAATAAAATAATGTTTTCAGTAAAAGATCAAAAACATTGCAATTACATTTGGATTAAGACTTGATTCCTCTAAAACAAGTCTTTAGAATAGTTTACTTCTTCTTTGAATGCTCTGCGGAGCCAGGAAAGACATTCCACAATGTAAGCAGGACCATCAGAAGAGTAAATGCTGTGTAATTTAATATCATAACATTAATATAAGTATTCCCCAGGTGAGCAATCACCTGTCACATTAAATATTAAAGTTCAGCGACAACTGTTGCATGAGTTCTAGAGACTAAACCCACAGCTTTTAGGGACCCTGTGAAACCCAGAGGATTCAGATTGAATATTTCTGTGTCTAATTGTAATGTGAGCAAGCATTTGCACATGTGCACAATAACACAAAAATACACACACAACCTATTTCCTGTGCCCCAATGAAGATATTATTGTTCTCCTCACTATTAGAAGCAAGAAGGCAGTAAACCCCAACTGATTTGGGAAGAAACTAAGCAAATATAGCAAACAGGACTCCTAGAGATTCTATAGTCTAACACGAAAGGCACAGGCTATAAGTATTGCTATCTATGTTCTAACATGCTTCTATGTTCCTTTGGTTTCAGGGGAACAGATTTAAATATATGCCTAACTTCCCCATTTAATTAACCTACTTTTAAAATGCTGCACATTGATGAATCATATCCAGTTTTCCAAAACAGTTGTGCTTTTACAACTCCTACTCTTAATTCTAGGTTAGTAGTGATAAACTTAATAGGATGATTTTATAGACTGATTTTTCAAAAGGCTGATCTATCCATTTATTGCAACTTTTCAATCTTCTTTTGAATTCAAAATCAAACAAAGTATTATGTTTGTAATATTCTTGCATTTATGTTTGTGTTTGTTGTATCAAATGGTATTCTCAGAAACAGGAAAAAATAAAAAAATAAACTGAGAGCCTTGATATGTGAGGTTCAGCTTGTGAGATTTCAATGCAAGGAGATAAGCCCAGAAGTCATTCACCAGATTATTCATATCACAATCTTTCTTAACTTAATACTTCAGTGGGATATAAAAGCCTGATCTCTGTTATCTGACCATCATTATATGACAGATAGATAAATTTCTCCAGATGTTATAAATGGCTTTTTATATAATGTCAGGTTATATCCACTTCTTTGGATCCAACCCTGGAAGGCCTTGGAAAGGCCATTTCCAGAAATCCCAATCTCAATGACCTCCAGGATTTTGGAGAGTTCTTGTCTAGACACAACTGAAAGGCACCAGTTTGGAAAAGCAGATCTAGATTGTGTAGCCAGCACACTAGGACATCTGATCTTTGATAAGAAAAAAAGGTCATTTTCCCCAAGAAACAAAACATTTCTTCCTGCTGCCTTTCACTTAAAAATTCTGTGTGTTTTTTTAAATTGTGAGCACTGACATCCAAGATTGAGTGAGCTCTAGCACTATGCAATGCAGGAAATTTGTTGACTAGCAGCTTGGAAATCCAATATTAAATAAGGAATCATGTAGGCTAAATTCTAAATGTCTATTCAAACATAACTGTTATTGTGTTCAGTGACATTGGCTTAGGTGACAATAAATAAATAGGAAAATAAATATGTTGGCTCTCGATATCCTAAGCCCTTTCCTAGGTCAAAGAGTTACACTTAAGTCATGTCATGTATATGCCACTTTTTAAAGTATAACTATGTATGAGTGCTGTCCTATTATAGCTAAAAGTCAGCTCTTCACATAAAGTAGTTTTGAATTAATCAATCTACCAATTTTCTGTAGCCTGATATCTCTCTCTCTCTCTCTCTCTCTCTCTCTCACACACACACACACACACACCAACAAAAGCAAAGAAAGCATCACCAGAGAGTAGATAAGCTATTTCAACTTTTAGGAACATTCCTGCCATTAAATTAATTATATCTGGTTTCTTTGAGTAGTATGTTTTTTTTTACTGTATGTGCACATGTCAGGAAAAAAAAATACACAAGTGCTCTCAGAATTACCTTGAACCACAAGATGCTACCAGTTTATGATTATTGATAATAAAGTGCACCCCCTCCATCCATCCACCTGAAGAACTCTAATGTCAACAACTCTGAGAAATATATATTGCATTATTACTGCCACAAGGGCAGAAAAATTAAGCAGATTTTTAAAGTTCTCTTCTGTCCTTTCCAACCATTTTAAAAAGAATTATCTCCAGCTGAAATTAAGAGAAAGGAATAATAAATTAATTTCAAGTCAACATAGGTTATATGTCTACTTGGGCTTATGTTTTAGGCTAAAAGGACTTTGCTGTAATGAATTTTCTTTCCTATCTGGCAAAAAAAAAAACACAGTCAACAGTCCTTTTGTTCCTATGTAAAGCTGGATTTTCCAAGGTTTTACTTTTTAATGTCAAAAAGAATCAGCTTTTGAAGCTAATGGGCAGTACGAGATGATTCTCAACATTTTATTTCCCATCAGAGGTCTCTCCCCAACTTAAGGCTGGGAAATATGTTGAATTGCATGGTTTTGGGATAACCCTCCAAATGTTGTTGGATAATAGTTTTAGTCATACTCAAGTCCCACTAATTCTGCTGGTTGTACATCAAGCATGGCTGGAATTAAATCCAGATAATACTATTTATACCAGCAGGGAATAGGAAGAAGTGTTATATTTCATTCTATACCAAGTATGGAACTAGTCTTGGGTACTATGCATCTTGTCTTGAAGTTTGGGCATCATTTCTACAACATTTCAGGTGTTGTCCATAGAGTTTGCAGTCACAGTGATTTTGCTTTTCAGCTGAAGAATTTAACCACCTTCACAAACTGCCTTTCCTAGTACCACCCTTGACCTTATCCTCTACCCCAACACTTGGTGATATTTCAAATTTTCCACCTTTGCCTTCACTCTATTGGGGGGGTGGATTCACTACGCATCCCAACATTTTTAGAGCATTGTTTTCCTTTTGCTCTTTTAACCCTTATCTCTTCCCATTTTTCCTTTAATGAAAACCCTTTATAGAAGCCAAATCTTGTGAAGACATTCAGTGCAGCACTGGGAAGAAATGCTTGTGGGATTCCAGAGTGGGCAGAGGACGGTGTGCCCTTTGTGATGAGCTATGTCCAGAAAGCAAATCAGACGAAGCTGTCTGTGCCAGTGATAACACCACTTATCCAAGTGAGTGTGCCATGAAGGAAGCAGCCTGTTCCCTGGGTGTGCTATTGGAAGTAAAACACCCAGGATCTTGCAACTGTAAGTGAGATTTTTAACCTTGCAGGAACTTTAATCTTCTGAAGGCAAACAAACAAAAATCCTTAGAATAGGTGAGGATGGAAGCCTTTATTAAACAGGAAAGAAAACTATGCAGTAGTGAGATCTTATGTAGAAAGATTTATGTATTATGCAGAAATCTTGCGCTTGATGAGAAGAAAAATCAAATGTTTGAGGGTCCTTTCTCTTTTTAGGGAAGTGTCTAACAACAGAAAGTTGCCTTAAATGCATCTTCCTAGCTGTTTCTTGCCTTCCGTTAATATTGTTTGCTTGAGTGTGCTTTGCTGCCTGCTTTATTAACACTTGGCTATAATCTAATTGTTCCCTCACCTCAACCCTTCCCAAACTAGCTTAACCCTTAACCATGTGGGCTGCTGTCCGCTCACAATGGCCTCTGAATGAAGGACTCAACAGCAGTTTAAAAACCTAGAACACAAGAGCACTTTTTATCTAATTTCAGGAATCTGCCAAATAAACCTGAGCCATTGAGTCTCCAGAACTTGCTGCAGTTATGACTTCATAGATTATGTAACACACACTTTACACTTACATGCAAAAACAAACAAACAAAAAAACCAAAACCCACAATCAACTTTATTGAATAACCACAGGTGCCAAAGTGCACCTAACTGCAATCTACGCTTTAAAAAACATGCCACATCCTATTTTGGCTATGCAGGGGGCTTTGAAAACATGCACAGACAGCTTCTGCGCTTTGTCATCCATATTTAAACAAGAGCTCCCCTGTATTCTCCTATCTAGCCATCAATGAAGAGCCCGAGGAAGAGGATGAAGAGGATGACCAGGACTACAGCTTTCCTATATCTTCCATTCTAGAGTGGTAAAATTTCCATCACTTTTGAAACAGCCATTGGGCAAGAATTACAATGTCCATACTGTACATAAGTGTATGCTTATTTATTTGGGGAAGAAAGAAGTATACATATAGTTGAATCTTGTAGACATTTATTTATACTGTGTCATGTTTTATAATTTATACATTAAAGAAGTCTGATTGACTGTACACCTTTTTTTTTGAAGAAGAAATGTAATCGTTATGGGATGAGCTGTGTTATTTATTGTGAGGTCTCTTGCTTGTAAAGTAAAGCTTTTTTTCTTGTAAACTATAAATCCATTCCTTAGAGCCTAACCCTCCTCCCCAATTACAATTTTCAGCTCCTTATTTCTGCCAATGTTAACTCTTTTCCATTTTAACAAAACTTTGCATGACAGTTTCAGTTACATTTTCTATTTATTGTGTTTCCTTCTTGCCAATTCTGTATATAAATACATGATCCCTCGGATATTTGTTTACAAGGAATCTTGACTGACCAAAAGGCGCTGTAAACTGAGTTAAGTATATATTTGAGGTGGAAAGAGGGAGAGCTGTAACAGAACCTCTTTCCCTGGCTATGTTCTCTGATTGTATCATGTAGTAAAGGGATCTCAAAATCCTGAACATTTATATTGTACTATGAGAATTCAAACCCAAAGATCGGATTATGAAGGGTTTTTTTAGTTGCTATGTGGCTAAATGTAAAGAAAGCATTATTTTCTTTTTTTAAGAAAAAGAAGAAACATGAAATTACATTGTCATGAACATCAATGTTTTATTAGGTCTGTCCTCACAGATGGTCCGTTCCATTTTTTAAACATTCTTTTTGTTTCACATTCAAAATGTTAACAGAATATTATATCAAAGCTTTATCAGTTCAAGTTTCTTGCTTTTCATAATACTTTCTTTTTCTGAGGCAATTTTATATTTTCAAACATGACAAGTTATATATAAATTCATTTAAATATATAGTTTTGTACTTTTCTACCATGTAAATGTGCAATGTATATAAAAGTTATAATGTGTATTTGTAAATAATTATGAGTGAAAAAAATAAAAAATGGATATCCTTTCCCCCAAACCTGTGTATATTGATTTCAATTATTGGTTGAGTTAAGCTGGTGGCCAAGAATATTCAGATTCAAGATGATCTATGGTGACTAAATTGGAATTATTGTAGGATACCTATGTAATACACAGAAGGAAACGAAGATTTTGTATGCTGAAAAATTGAGTTTGTAATTAGTAGTTGTCTGGGAATGTGCTAAAAAATGTAGGTTCAATCATTTTTAATCTGTCCTCATTACTCAATCTTGATGAGAGGAAAATTCTGCCCCATGGCATTTGTAAATATTACATTTAATGTAAAGGTATTTTTTATACTCTAAAGGACTCTAGCCCAACTTATTATGTTTTCACTATCTCATATTGAAACTAATAAGATTGAATATAGTATACAGGTTGGTTGTTGACTAAGGACTAGAGAAATCAAGGTTCTAAATCCAAACCACACAGGAATGTTGTGAGGATACAATCAAAGAGGACAGAATTATATATATTTCCCTGTTTCTTAGAGGAAGAAAAATACTGTATATAAATCAAATAAAACAATATTATTTGTGTCGCATTATACCTTTAAAATTTCACTGCAATTTTAAACTTCCTCCAGAGTCATAGAACTTATCTCTGTTTCATATAATCATGAGATTCTATAGAGTGGTATTTTTCCAAAATGATAATTAAGTTTCTCTCTGACAGACACTAGAATCTTGAAATTGTAATTATACATTTAAGCCTTTTTATTGAGCAATTGCTCTTGCATATTTCTTACACATAACAATTTTATGAAAACCTAAAATAATAAATTAATTTCATTGTTCTTGATGGCCTACAGCTGAATGTATTCACTAATATTACTGAAAAGTATCTGCTTGAGATGGTATTATTTTTATATTTTATATTTAATCTATGATAGCTCACTCAAATGCACAAGCCATCATTATATCTTCATCTTCATCATCACCATAATCATTTTAGCCATTGTCTATCCACTGCAGAATGAAGGCCTCTTCTGTTTGTTTCCAAAAATACAGACTTTAACTTTCTTTTGCCAATTGGACCCGCAATACTTGCTGATGTCAGTACATTTTACAATAATTAAATACATCTAACTATATAAATTACTCCATTCAATTTTCCTAGTGTGGACTAATTTTTACCTAGTGTGGACTAATTATTTTAGATATAATTGTAAATAGATTTCTATAAAAAACATACTGTGGCCATGAATAAGAAACATAGGAAAGATCCTGCTGATTCATAGTAACATGTAATCCAGCATTATATCTCCCAGCTACAACCAACTGAATATTTCTGGAAAGCAAAAATAAAAGTAATTAATTTTTTTCCACTACTGTTCTCCAGGAGCTGATATTCACAGGCAAACGGTCTCTGAAATCGGAAGTCTGCATATACTGTAGTCAGTTCCATTTGGCTTTTTCAAAGCAATTTAGCTTATGATAATCATGACATTCATTACAGAATTCCTCAAATTTTGCAGGTTCTTTCTATCAGATTAATTCAGAGATGAGTTACTCATGATTTGCCCATCATTTTGCAGATCCAAGTGTTCCTTAAGACTTTCTGATACCATTTTTATTGGATTACCATTCTGCCACTACTCCTTTACTATCAGGGAGCTTGAAAGCAGATGATATTTTTGAGTACATTTTCCTTTTTAGAAATAGTGAAGGGTGCTATTGGTGGTATTTTTTGAAGATCAGTCTACACCAATCATTGGCTACTGACACTTCTGAAATAGCCTTATGGGAAGAACTCCCTTATGATGTCCTCCTGGGAGAATTTTAAAACTGGACGTTTTTAAAAAAGAGATTGGACAACGATTTGTCTGAAAAGGTATAAGGTTTCCAGCTGGAGCAGGTGGTTGGACTAGAAGAATTTCAAGATCCCTTCCAACTCTGTTATTCTGTTATTCCTTTGGTATTTAGCTGAAGACAGGATGGGTCCAAAGAAAGTGAAGATATACACATGCACCTCTTAGTCACCTGATAACTAAAAACAATGCAAGAACTTCACACTGTAGGAAACTCTTTCAAGGTACATGAGGATGGGTAGGAAAAAAAATGTAGGGTAATGTTCTAAGTTGAATGAATGCTAGTGTGGATTCGATAAGCTATATAGACTTCCTCTCAGTGAATGATTTCTCCCCCTTACTCACTCAGTCATTCTCTCTTTCTCTTTCTCTTAGCCTTGCCTAGATCACTGGATTGTGGTGTGATTAAAAGGAAAAGAATCCATTCTGCATGCTGCTCTGGCTTCCTCAGATGAAGAAGGAAAAAAAATGGCTCCAGAGATCTTTTCCCTTACCAAGAAATGCTATGTTGCAGGCTTCTCCAAGCTTATGCCCATTAATATGATGAATTACAACTCCCCAAATCCCAAATGTATTTGACTACATATGACCATGTTGAGTGGCCATTTGGGGAGTTGTAATCCAACACATCTGGAGAATATCAAGTAGGGAAAACTGATTCCTTTCCCAGAAAGGATGTGAGGAAAAGATGAGGCTGCAACATTTGTTAAGATTCTTTGCAGACAAAATAATTTGTATTTACTCTGGTTAGATGCCACTTGGACCAAGTCTAACTCCAACCAGGGCACTATCTTATAATGTGTATCTGGATTTCATTTAACCTAGTGAAGAAATAGACAGGGTTCTCTTCAGGGTATGAACTCAGTCACTCATGCCCCATTTGGGTCCTTTAGACAGCAAGCATATGTGTCTGGTTTCAGGAAATGATCAATGCTTCTTTGAGAAAAAGAAATGCGAACTGCCGTAAAAGAAGGCAAAGTCATGTCTTCTCCTGTCAGTGCCACAAGGGCACAGTCTCTCAATCCAGCTCCTTTATATAACTTCTGCCTCGTCTCCAATCTTCAACTTTAGGGAAATATTTTGGAGGCTATTGAAGGACATCAGAGGATCTTAGATAAAGTGAATTATCTAGATCCCCTCCATTCAAGATGCAGGTCTGGGACCAAAGCTACACTGGTTGCTCTAGTGGGTTAATTTTGTTAAGACCTGAAAGGAAGGACTATGTCACTTTTGGTCTTGTTCATTGCTATTGACCATAATATTTCTCTGGACTCCCTGTAAGGTTTGGGGAATGAAAGACTTTTTTTACAATGGGTCTGCTCCTTCCTAACTGTGCAGTTCCAGGCATTGTCATGGACAAGAGAAGTTGATCCTGTGATGATGCTGTAATATTTAACATGATACTTCTGAGAGAGGTCAAATACATCTCTATTATATCACCTTTCCAAGATCAATTTGAGATGTAATGGAGATAGTTTCCTGCAAGCTGTGATGTTCCAAATAAAATGATTTAACCAGGTTAAATCCCAAACAAGTTTATATTGTTCTTATGAAAACATTTAGCATTCCGGTTTGGTGTCAATGATGGTTCTAGATAGGGTTATGCTTCCTCTGAAATAGCAACTCTTGAATTGAATGTTCTCACAGATCCACAGATTTCTCTAAGATTCCATAAGGAATGGCCTAATGCCTCACTTAAGAGATAAAGCTAAAGTGTTATCCAGTCCTTATCTGCTATGGCTTGAAAACCTTCTTTCCTCCCTTAAAATGCCAAGTTGAATAATTTGATAGATTTTAGATTTTGTTTTATAATTGCCTGTATATGGAGTAAGCAATATGCAAGCATACATAGTAAATTTCATAAACATGCAGTCACATTCACACACAAGTATGTTTATATTCTAAAGCTCTGTAGAGTAGAAAAACCTAAGATGGAACACAAGGGATACAAGCTCTTCCCTTTTCAGGGTACAAGCAATGTTGTCACATGAACATCAGAAGTGGGGCTGCATCATGACATTACATCTGCCTTCTTGCAGGTTTTGTTCCCACCTGCATGGACCTGCATTAGATAAAACACTATCTAATAATGCTTCTGCAATCTGCACTTCTCTCAGCCCCAAAGTATCTGACAGTCAGCTGAAGAAAAAGTTGTTGAGGTTGTATATTGACCACTGATCTGAGACTGAATAGCATATACTGATTACTCTTGTAATCAAACAGGTGTGAATTTGAGATGGGGGGGGGCTCTTTATCACTAATATGGATTAAGTTTATTATACAATTTTTCACATGGTGTGCCTCATATTTCTTTGAAAAAAGATTGAATACAGATGCAAAGTGAGCAGAGTCATTTCAATGCACAAATGGGACATGGTTCTTTAATTTCCTTCAAGATTCAGAGCTTGTTTGCTTTTTAATTCCATTTTAGTACTTTACCCAGGTTCACATTTTTTTGTCTTAATATAGTGGGAATTCTGCTACTTCTTTGCAGCAATCATGCCATGGAAATTTAGCAGTATAATCAGACAGGATCTGGGGAGAAGCAAAAACCTTTGCAAATAACTAATATTTGAAGGCAGCTATCTAATTCAATTACAATTTGAATTCACAGTTAACAGATTCATTCCTTCAAACCCAATGGACTGGCTAGTGAAATTGAGGACCCTTGAAAATTCTGATTAACAGTTAACTCTCTGATCAATGAAACTTCAATTGGTATACACCTTTTCTGGGAAATGAGAAAGTAAAACAGGATCTATTAGTAATCTCTTCCTCCACAATGGCATGTAATTATATTTCATAGAACTGCAACCAAAAACAAAGCATTTCATAATCATTATAGCAGCTAAATTATATAGCAATTGGTAGGTGAAGCTGTGGAGTTTGGAATGGTTGAGTCCCATTATGAAATCAAGTCTGCCACATGTTTAAAGAGATACCACTCTGTTTCAGAAATGCAAGGAATGTGTGAGACACTTATTCCTATGGGAGACTAGCTGAATGCATAAACAAGGCAGATTAAAGGAGGTAACAAAGCTGCAGATGAATTTAATATGAGGTGTCCATGCTAAAATGTATAAACGTGTTAACCTGCCAACTGTTCCATGTTGCATCCATATTCATACGGTAATTGCATGAATTTTGCTGGGGAAAACTAAAGAGTATTATGCTTTTAGATGCATTTTTAATATGTTGTTATACAATTGTCTGTAATGTCACAGCATGATATTTAAAGATACTTATATGAATATTGAAATAGGCAACATCAAATATACCAACATGAAATATTGTGCATCTGGACGAAAGGAAAGACCGGACAAAATTTATGATAGCCGTGGGGAAAAACAATTTCAAAGGGTTGAGTGTGGTCCGGGGCTGGTGGGGAAAGGAGTGTCACCCAGCGCCGCCCAAATGTCCTGCTACATCAAAACTCCCATTACCGTTCTTGTCTTTCAGTTTTGTGTGTCCTGTTTAGGAGGTTGGTAAAGACCTATTTTTTCGGATTTTTAAGAAGAAAAAAAAGACTCGTCTCAACAACAAAGACGACAACTAAGAGGACAAAGGGAAAAAAGAATGAGCGAAGCCCCCCACTGCGCGGGGTCCCCACTTGAGATACCGGTTTCGATGGCGCCAAGTAGAAAGCCTGCCCTACAGCACAAAGCGCCTACAACATGCAGGGTCAACCGCCCCAAAGGCCCCGGCGTGGGCAGGTCCCGTGGTGGTTCGGGTGGGGGGTGGGCTCCGCGAGGTGGTGCCGCGTTCTCCAGGGCCCTGTGAATCTCACCTCTGCTCCAGACCAAAACATACCCAATCAAGAATCCAAAGAGCCATCAATAAACAGCCCAACCAAAGACAGACGCCCCACCCACCCCAGACGTGCCAGATAAAGGGCAGGAAAGAGACCAGGTGGCCTTTAGGGTCTGCAAAAGGCAAGCAAGAGACGACCCTTATTTCCGGCCCCTTTGTCGGGAAAGTACCGGCTGCAGCGGGCCTGCGCCCGCGCCCCCCCCCTGCGCCTGGGCTGGCCCCCGGGCAAGGCCCCAGGTGAGGCCTGACCCGGGTTGACCTATACAATTTGTATAGAATAAATGGGAAATGGAGAAATATTTTGCTTTGAAATGGCCAATTCAATATTGCCTATGTATGTGCAACATTGTTCATACAGAGTTATATATCAATAAGCAGACTTTGGTGCATGATCCTTCACAATACTCAATATCAATCTCAAAGGGTCAGCGGATTATCTGTTACTGTTGTTATTATTAGCAGTAATACAATTAATTAAAAGTGTATTTATTAAAATAGTTGTACATAATAAATGTTTGGGGTAGATAAACAATCTAAAACATCACCAATATGGTCAATGAGCTGAAGAGTTTGGAGGCTCATACTTTAAAAGGATTATTTAAGTGACTGTCAATATTTTGTCATTATAATAAAAATATCTACCTTAAGCATTAACAATACTTTTTTTATTATTAGCTATAGCTAAATAAAATACTTTGGGCAACATTTGGCCCAATCTAAGCTGGGCCTTTCTTGTCTGAGCCAGATTTATAACTGAGAGGATTTGGGTAGTTTGTTTTGCTTTCCTTAAATTAACAGAAAAATTACCCATGTTCTGATATTACACATTAATTCAGGACCTGAAAGTCCTGAATTAATGTGATGTGAGTCTGGGATTGCTTACTCATCTCTGAAGCCGTGAAACAAGTTATATACAAAACCTAGCCTTAAAAAGAATTGTTTATGTTTAAAACTAGGTTTTGTGGTCCTATTTTTTGATCATTACTTCTGCTTGATCCTTGATGCTATAGATATGCCAAGTGTTTTGAGGTCGGGGAACAAGAAGTAAAAAAGGCAAGTGTTGTTTAAGTGTTGTTTTTACTTATTTTATAGGACTAATGTTCACACTGGCAGTCCTGGGAAATCTATACCTCTTATTTTGGAAAGCTCTGTCTGAAAAGGTTTTAGCTCCCAAGAGACTGATATGTAGATGAGACATTAAGGAAGATTATAATACCCTGTTATTACCTCCCCACATGCTACTACCCAGCACAATAGCCTGAGAATAGTCTTCATTCACCAATTTGGGTTGCTATTGAATTCATCCTCTTGTTCCAGGTCTTCACACTGAAAAACCATGACTGGAGAACCTTGTGAGCATTCAAGGAGAAGGAAATCTGGTGCTAATTGTGATGGGAGATTTTGAATCCAGTGAACTGACAGACAGATCACAATGAAGTTAGGATACAAATCAGGGACTTTATTCTCTCCTGCCTCTTTTTAGAAACTTTAACAAGAAGAGATTATGTCCAAGCCAAAGGATGCTAGACAGGATAAAATAAAAGCTGCCAATTTTAATGCTAGTATTTCTAAATGTATAGTAACAAATTATTCAACAGACTCGGAAAGATGAATATGTAATTTGCTTCCTTTTGATGTTAAATATAATATACCATTAATTATTAGTAAACAGTATGGCTTTTATTGGTGAAATTTTGAAGTTAATTAACCTTGTCTGTTTTATATGTCATATTTTTAGTAGTAGGAAATCCAATTTAGAATTAAACTCCACCTAGAGTTACCCTGAGGTAAGATAGTCGGCAAATAAATGTTATAAATATTTTATAACTATAAATAACTAAATCTAAAGGAAGATTTTAGATGCTAAAGGAAGATTTGCATGCAATTTCTCCTGTATTTTATTACTATTGCACTTGAGGTTGGGGAATTTTTTTTAAAAAAAAATATCAGTATTCTATACATACATAAAAAAGTTTTGTTTTACTGAGAACATTGTTTCCTATTAAATGATCTTCATTAAAAACATATGTAAGACCCAGTAAAGTCAAGTTTTTAGCAAGGTGTCAATAAGTTGACAATAATGAAGATCAGAATTACTAATATAGGAAGAAAATAATAGTGTGGTTGCAAGTCCTTAGAAAGAGAGTTAGTCCTGCCTTAGGCACAAAGCAGCTGGCTGACCTTGGGTCAGCCATGTTCTCTCAGCCCTAGCAAGGAGACAATGGCAAACCACTTCTGAAAAACCTTGCCAAAAAAAACCTGCAGGGACTTGTCCAGGCAATGTCTGAGAATCAGACATGAATGAATGTAAAAAAACATAATGCTAGTCTGGATTATGGCAAAATATTAATGGCAGACTTATCCTGATGGGGTTTACATATCCGGATGTACGGTGTGTTTAATAATAAGTACTACTGAGAAGAGAGCTAATTTGGTGAGTGGTTAAGGCATCAGGTTAAAAACTGGGAGACCATGAGCGCTAGTCTTCCTTTAGGCACAAATGCAACTGGGTGACCTTGGGCTAGTCACACCCTCTCAGTCCCAGGAAGAAGGCAATGGCAAACCACATCTGAAAAATCTTGCCTAAAGAACTGCAGACTTGTCCAGGCCATTGCCAGCAGTCAACATTTACTGAAAATCACAATCATAAATAAGGCCCTTAGAATAGTCCACTCACACAAGGCCATGATAGCTGAGATTTTTTTATTTTCCCGACCTGGCTTATTTGGAGAACAACAGTTGAAAAAAATGCATATAAAGTTCCAGGAAAGTATCTTTGGTTTTTTCAATATTTATTACATTTTACTTATTGTTATTATTTTTGTGGTCTTTTAATATTCTGATCCACAATTGGCTTGCTAAATATAGACAATGGATAGTTTGCCAGACTCTGATTCACTCTCATAAGATTTTTGCATGGTCACCAAATCTGTACATTTTCCCACAAATCTTTTTTTTTTTCAAAAATGAAAGAAAAGGACGTTGAAAGCAGACAGACAGGTGCTGCCAGATTTACAAATAAAGATAAATTGCATGTACCATTTGTTTCAGCTGTTGAATTGATGGTTGCATGCACATTCCACAACAGGTGTTTTCCAAGTCCAGTGCCCTCTCAGGCTGGCAAAGCTACACTGGAGTCAGATGCCGGCCTAAATCTAGCCCTGTTCATCTGCAAAAAGGAACCCTGTTTGTACAAGGGCAAACCTTCCAAGAAAGTCAGTAATTCTTTTTCTATTGCACTTAGAATGTCACTTTCCCCTCTAAATTCCCCCATTTTTCTTGGTCTTCCAGCTATAATAGTCTTTCTCCACAAGCCAGGAAAAATATGAAACTTGGAGTTAATCTTAAACTTTAGCAATATACAGTATATGGTTTAAAGAAATGTACTTTTAATCTTGAAAACAAATTCAGCCCATATCCTGTTTTAAATTGAGCCCTGTGTGTAATGAACCCAAAGTATATCTGGCAAGATATACGCATTAGAAAGTTTGTTTTGTTTTGTTATACAATATTATTTTGCTATCTTGTAAATCCAAAAGCTTTCCTGCATTCATTTTGAAGAGTCAACCTGCAGAATAAGTCAAATCTATGCATGTTTAATCAGAAATGCAGAATTTATGGCCTGATATCCATAATTATTGTTTATTTCTGCAAAAACTATTAATCTTAAGTGTAGTCCTAGCCACTGTTATTTTCCAGATCAGAAAAGCAGGCTAATGTGTCATTGCCACCTACATTTATTACTCTTCAAAAGAAAATAATTGAAGCTTAGACTTCTAACAAACTTCATTGTTAATGTGGTCCCCCTCAATTTTTCCTTCATGGTATTCTCAGCAATGCTAAACAAGTAGATATACCCATTATTTTAATTTCATGTAGTGCCACCAATCAAACGTTGTTCTTCACTACTAGGAAAAATTGAAAGGATGATTGGAACCACTGCCTAATGCTTCCATTCCAGCACGTATACAAGGGAATCTACCACAGGTGGTCCAGATTCTCCTAAGCCATCTCAGACCAAGGTACATAAGAGCTATAAGTAAAAAGAATAGATCTGACAGAAACATAAACTACTTTCATTATGGCAAAGTGAAGGTGACCATTTTCATGTAACATAGTCATTTTTTTATATAAGTACATTTAACATTTGTTCTTAAGAGACTAAATTAACTTCTATTACATAAGTAGCTTTTGGAATTTAAAGTTTCACTCTACAAATCCATGAATAACAGATTATACATCAAGATCTACCTAAGTAAAAAAATTGTTTTGAATGTAAATGGAAGCATGTCATTTTAGGACCTAGTTTAATATCCTTTGTTAGGGAGTTCTCCAGGCTGAATATCATATCTAAGAAGACTCCCATGTGCTCATGCAATGAACATTTGACAGCAGAGCATCTTTACACATATCTGAAAGATCAGGAAGAAATGGTGTTAGAATATGCAGTTTTCCAGACTCCATGATCCTAAGCATCTGGCATTAGAAATTATAACTAGCGTTTTCAATTATGCATGGGAAAATGGCTGATTGTCACTCATATATTTGGATGTATTTTCATCTAGATTGGCGAAGAAATTTTAATGTCATTAAAGTTGAAAATATAAAGGATGTGTACAGTAATGTTTAATTCAGCTGCATATTAACTAATGTAATTTCATGGGTAATTTAAATTACTGTATTAACTAAATGACATTTATGCAAAACTAAAGTTATAAATTCAATAAAAAGAGCAACATAATTATTTTTTATAAATTTCATAAACTAATGGGAATTACAATAATCTTTGATGCATTCAGTCTTATTTAAGTCTGATTTTCTGATTTTTTACAGAAGTGGTGATCAGTATTAAATGTTTGTTTGACTTCTTTTGAAATATTAATGGAAAGGGAAAAATAATTTGCAATGTAAATAATATAGGACAGCTATGATAGGAACAGGTCTGTAACAATAATGCATACATGAAAGACACTTTTAAATAAAATTGATACTTCATAACTTCCCCAGAGTTCCATTGATAAAATTTGGAATAGTAGTATTAAAAAATAACATTGCCTCATGCAATTAACACTCTTTTAACAAGAACGCCTAAATTACAACTTGTTTTGACCAGAAGAATCAGTTTAGGCAAATTATTGATGAGCAGACAGAGGAAACCTTGATAAATGAATAATGAAAAATGTGCATTTGTAATTGTAAAAGATGACATGTTGTGATGTGAACTGTATTGTAATAGGAATTCTCATGTTGCAGATTAAAATGACAGAAATAAATAAGGTAAACCTAAAATAAGGTAAAGAAATACTGTCTAGGATATATATAGATTTTGCAAAATATAATTTGCAGAAGGTGTTTTCAAGGATGGTGCCTCTCAAAAACAAGAACTTGATTGCATGGGCTAGAGAATTAATGTCACTTTTGCTTTGCCAATGCTTCCTGTTGGGTTAAGAAGTCTTTTCTTCTCTATGACAGAATTCTGCAGCTGAATGCTTGATAATGTTGAAGGGCTATTAATATGCTAAGCCTTTTAATAGCATGGGCTACCACCATCCTGTTCTCTCCCTGGTTTATAATTTGACTTAAAGAAATGTAAGCTTGTATAATTTAAGTTGATATAATTTAAAATCTAATATATATTAACAAAAATGGAATCACTTTTTGATAAGCTTATCAGATTACTTTTCTGTAGTGAAGTATAAATTTCACTTCACTGTGAAAAAAGAAGAATCACATGATTATTACTTACTCTTGAAGTTTGGATCTCTACTTAGGTACTGTAAAATACAAAAAAAATCTCATTTATATATTGTTGTTTTGGTAATGTATTTATAGTATTTCGGTATAGTAGTATAATAATTATTATACTTCCCCCACATTTCATTTTATTGCATGGTTAGAATGATAATGAATGTTTGGACAATTGGAATTCCTTATTAATTAAGAACACAGGTGGATCTAGTTAATTTCTTGGGTTGTAAACCAACAATGTATTTCGCTAGACAATGCCAAAACAGAAGATCCAATGGATTTTCTGGAGCTTATTGTGTAGGACATGACAGCAGCAAAGAGTTGCAATCATATACTTGTGTCCAAAAATCAATCCTCCTAAAGTGGCTTCTCAGGAAACTGAAGATTATCCAAGAACCTTAAGATGCTATTCAGTTATGGCTAGCAAAAATAACTGCCCACCCACCCAACTTGTTTCAGGTTTAGGAGATCACAAGAAAAGATAGCTCCATTGGTGAATAAACTTCAATGAATTCAATATGTCTCACTTTTCAATAGAAGTATACATTGTTAGGGGTGTTAAAGGCTGGAATGTGAGAGGTGAGATATGACATATTTCCATTTTAATTTATATCCTGCACTTCATGATTAACATATGTTGCCTAATTGCCTGATAAGAAGAAACAAATACAAAAGTCAAGAACACCATATTTATTCAAAAATAGATAGAAAGAAAAAATTACCAATACAATATTCTCAAGAATTTACAAAATATACTTACATTTTTTTTAAAAAAAATAAATCATTGGAAAATAAACTGTCTTCCTTTTAGGTAACTACAGTAAGGCATATAACAAAATGCAATGTACTGGAATGGCAAGCAGATTGAAACTGCTTCTGAAACATTAAAAACAATCGTATAAATATATACCTGCACTATACAACTGTTCTTATCGTTTGCAAACAAAAGCAGTCCTTTAAATCAGGAGTTCCTAAACTTTTGCCATCACACCTCTCTTTTATATAATCTTAACATACACATCTCTCCTAAAAATCCCAACACTAAAATGAACACAAATGAACAATGGGAAATTCAAGAAAGATGGATTTTATTATAACAATGTAATTAAAAAATTCTTCACATCTCCCCTGGATGGTGTCTGCACCTCCCTAAGGGTGGTATTTGGAAAAACCTGCTTGAAGTGGTTATTCCATCTGATGGAGAAACGTATAGCATAGATAGCAATGCTGCATTGCTAGCCACACCTGACAAGTATAGATTAAAACATTGCATTAATTAATTATTGTCAAAGTTCACCGAAGAATGCAGTAACAGCCAGATTACACAAATTGCTATTAAGGTCTACTGCGCCTTGAGTGAGGTGAGGATGTTATTTGAACATCTAATAGCAACATGCTGAACTATGGATTGCGTGGGAAGATCACTGATGAGTTATTTCATGGAGCTAAGAAACAATTTCATGTAATTTAGAAATAAGACTGATGATTTTAGAATGTTAGGATGCTTTATGCTACATGATTTAATCCTAAACCAAAGGATAGGAACTGGATTTTTGTACTCATTTATTAAAATATATCCTAACGCAGCTGAAGATTTACTTACAATTAAAAATAACCTCTCTCAGCGTGTTTTTCAAGACTCTCAAGGCATTGAGACTTCATACAATATCAAATCAACAGTGGTTCAGCAGGTAGTTGCTTTTTCTCACATACTTCTTGTTTGCTGTTGCTTCTCTTTTAAAACTATGCATTCATTTGAAACTTCTAGACAATTATTCAATAAAACAATTTACAGATGGATCACAATAAATAGACTATTAAATAGCAACAAACATTTATCTACTCTGTCTACTTGTCTATGTCCTTGTCCATTTTTTTAAGCTGGATTGTTTTGAAAAACAAGATTAGAAGGGGATTTGGGGACATCACATGTACTAGCCAATCGGCACTATCCACAGCTGGCTTTTATTGCAAATTTGTTAAGGCTTCTTTTCAGAGCTCAAGCCAGGAAGTGAAAGGTAATGCAAGTTTCCAGCTCAAGCCTAGCGCTCTGAAAATGTTTACATAAGCCTTCACCTTTAGTGCTAATAGGAAATAGAGCCAAACTTAGAGACACCACATTCAAACATGGGCATCTCAGGTAACACAGCAAAGAAAGATCTTTGGCTCAACAGCTGTGCTGATGGCCTGTTGACAGCCCTTGAGGAAAAGGGAGGGGGAAGGAACAGACTGTTGAAAATATCAGACATTCTAAAGATGGATCAGCGAAAAGAGAGTCTATTTAGCATTGAGCTGGGAGCTCTAGTAGACAAGGCATCCGTCAAATGTACAATATGCTGGGGCTTTGCTAAACCAGTTTGAAAAGTCTCTGTTTCTTCCTACTACCAGACTTCAAAAAGAACAACAAAGAGAGATTTTCTTCTCAGCAAAGAACGATTAGCATTTAACATTATTATCTACCAAGTTGTGTCTGATTTACGCTGCTTGAGGCACAAGAGCCATTATGAGTAGCTTCTCTCTTATTGTTCACAGGGCTCAAGTCTGACTTAGGCACGCCCAAGATATTAAAAAACAAGATCTCAAAAAAGAACTTAGAGCATATGGTTCTAAAAATTCAAAGACAAAAATCTGTTCTACCTCATTTTCCTCAGGGAAAACATAACCAAATATACCCCCATGGAAGAAGCTATTAGAAAGAGGGGGCTTGTTTGTGTAGTGAATGGAAGAAAAGAGAAAAAAAGAAAAGAAAAAAGAAAAGAGTAAATCCCTGCCTTACATCAAACAATGTGAACAGTCTCTAAATACTGTCAACCACTAACCAAGCCTGAAACAAATTTAACTTTGGAAACTGTAGTGGCCCACCATTCACTCATCCTGCTGGTTTGAAGTGGAAAAAAGTACCTGATAGGTCAGCAATATTAGTTTATAAAAGAATTTTAGCTGCCTTCCTAAACTTTATAAAAAGTGACAGACATAAACATAGAAACATAACTGGGGTGGGGAGGTCTTCAGAATTGTTTTATAAAATAGTAGATGTCAACAAACCTATTTTTTTAACAGTACATAAGTATCAGGAACAAAGAAATGCAATTTTAAAATCTTTAAACACCGAAAATTTCTTTTCTTTCTTTCACTTTTTATTTTTAAGTGATCAACTGTAGCATATGAATATTGTACCAAGAAGAAAACTAGTGATGCAACTCCTTTGCATTTCCCAATTGCTTATAGCAAAAAAACTTCACATAAATGATCGGCATTATAAGCAGAACCAAATACAGGTAGTTACAGCTTAAAGCACTCGTGCCATAACAACAGCTGCTCCAATCCATAATGTGTCATAATTTTGTTTTCTGATGTTTAACATTGTATATTACTGGCTGCTGCTGAAAAACCTGAGCACTTCAGGTTATGTGCAATGTTGTTAACTTATTGTGGAGAAGGAGAGGTAAGAACTTAGAACTGGCATTTGTGATTATCAATTGACCCAATACAGGTAGTCCTCATCTTACAACCATTCATTTAGTGACTATTCAAAGTTTATAATGGCCCTGAAAAAAATGACTAATAACCAGTCATCACATTTACAATTGTTGCAGCATCCTCACCATCACATGATCAAAATTTGGATCTTTTGCAGCTGTCATGCATTTATAATGGTTGTAGTGTCCCAGGGTCATGTGATCACCATTTGTGACTTTCCCAACTGTCTTGCTTAATGATCACATGATTCATTTAACAACTATAGTGATTTCCTGAACAACTGTGGCAAAAAAGTTAGATGTGACTAACAACCGCCTGACTTGAAATTAAATGAAAATTCTGGTATCAGTTGTGTTGTAAGTTAAGTTCTTCCTGTATTGGCCCTATCCAAAAAAAATGGCCTAAAATTATTTGAATAAATATTGTTATAAAATACACAGTGGAAGAAATATATATTTTGGAAAAACAGTCAATTGAAACATTTAAACCCATTATAAAAATATGCAACTTATTTCATATGAAGTTCAGCAATTGTAAAAAACCTACATATTGATGATCTGCTGTTTGTTCATCATTCAGTAGGGAGATTAGAACTATAACTAAGGAGTAGGACCATAACACAGAATATTCATGTAGCTCCATGATAGTATTGAGGGATGGGATCATGACTGAAGAAAAAAAAAGGCCATGTTTTTGATACAAACTTGCTCAGTCTCCAGAACTTTTAAGAATTTCTATATCTATATTCGATCTTGGAGAACTATTCTTGGTCAGAGTAAAAGAAGCTGGGTTAGAAGGACCTCCAACCATCATCAGAAAACAGTTTCCTGAAAGAGTGCAAAATATATCTCCTAAATGCTATTCCACTGTTGCTTAATAAAATGTGGTGGGTTTATAGCTGATATACAAATCACAGTTATTTGGTTTTTGTTGTCAGCAATACTCAAATGATTTAATATTGTTGGATAGTTGCTATGATTCATTGAAGATGTTGCACAGTTGTTATATTCAGAAGAATCTCCATTCCATTTCATTTATACCCTTTTCCACATTACTGCCTGTTAAGGTGGACTTTTACAAAAATTGGAAATAAGCTGCTATTTAAAGCGATCTTTTCTGACTTATTTGGGGAGAAAGGTTATGATTGAAAGGCTTATATGTATGTGGCTTCAAAATGACGCACGTTAAAATGAATTGTATTTTATATTTTACTTTCTTTGGCAGACTCAGGGGAAAGGAGGAATTTTCTCACAAGACTATGCCATATGCTTGGTTGCATATGAAATGGACAATGTAGCAGAAGTTGCCTGTTTTTAATTTTTCCTTTCCTCCATGGACTGTGATATTTTATGGAAGAATCATACAAAAGGGACTCTCTCTCTCTCTCTCCCTCTCTCTCTCTCTCCCTGTGTGTGTGTGTGTGTGTGTGTGTGTGTGTGTGTGTAGTAAAATTAGAACCAGATAATTCTGACTTCATGGTAAATTTAATATGCAGTCCAGCAAGCTTAACAGATCTCCCACTCCCTTCCATTCCCATACACTCTTTGACTATTGGAGAGTACATAAAATCATAAATAAAATATCAGATGCTTACCCCCATTTATTTTGAATTATGCAAATTGTATGAGTGTAAAAATAAGATCTGTTGTTACCTAACACAATTGCAAAGTAAGTTCAGTTGGGCTTTTAAAAAATCCAAAAGAGCAAGGGAAAGAGTTATTATTTTCTTTTATTGAAATTCTTAGAGTCAGGAAAAATAGCTTTGCATGTGGAAGTAACTAAGTGGTAAAAAAAAGGACTGCTTCTTTCTTATTTTTTGGATCAATCAAGTGTTGGTTACAACAGAATTGACCAATTGGCTTGTTGCCTGATCCTGACATCATGAGCTAAAAGAGCTAACTGGCTTTCATGCCCAAGGTAAAACTAGAAGTCACAGGCTCCTGGTTTCTAGCTCTTGCTTTGTTTGTGTCTATGTGTACAATTTATATCTATGTCTGTATGTGTATGCATCTGTCTGTCTGTCTGTCTGTCTATCTAACTATCTATCTATCATCTGCCTTTCATCCATCCATCCTTCCTAAAGGTGCTTAGTTGGGAACAGCTCCAGTTAATCATATTGAGGCTTACTCTAAAAAATAAATGCAGCAGGTACATATGCACATACTGTTTAGAAGATACTGGGGAAAATATTTACAGAATTCAGTTGAACTTTCATTAAATATGCAGCAAACTAGTCCAGTGCTATTTAAATAAAGTTCACACCAAATCTTTCAAGACTAAACATTTCATTATTGCATAACTTTCATCAATCAGCTCATGAAATATCATAGTGAATTACTGTCAACATGCCAGGGACAGTGGCCAATTTTTTCTCTCAAATCTTGTGCAACAGTTTGATCTGTAGCAACGTATACTCCAAAAAGCTTCCTAAGAGTAGAGCAATTTGACAGCAGAAACAATTACCCAGAGAGGTAGTTAGGGCCCCTTCACTGGATGTATTCAGCAGTGAACTCCCTTTCGCTGGCTAAGGACATACAAATAACTCTGCTGAATCAGCCCAAGAGTCATCTTAATTCAATAGTTTGTTTGTCACAATGTTTAAACCAGAGGTCTCTGGCTTCTCACAAGCTGGAGAGATGTCTTATCCTGTTGCCTTAATTTGAGGAATTAAATGGTGTTTTCTCTATTTCTATGAATTTTAGGCCTGCTAGAACTGTTATGAACTGGGAGCACACTGCGAGTTCAGAAGTGGTCCTAAGAATAGTATTTGATTACCTGCATTGTCTCTTCAAGCAGCATTTAGCATGGACATCTGGAGTAGGAAAGAAAAAGGGGCAAATGATACAGTATATGGCGTCTTAGGTGATCCTTGAGCTTGGTTGTTTTCTTGCAGACATTTCATTACCCAACCTGGTAACATCTTCAGCGTAAATATTATCTTCTTTTGATAAAGTATGTGTTGTAGTACAAAGGCATATAGGAAGGACTGGCAGCCCAATTCTGCCAGTACATGCAGAGAACAGGACTGTATTTACATAACACAGTAAATCAGAAGTTCCCAGTCTGAGGGCCTGTCATAACTGGGAGACAGCCTCCAAAAATATGAATTTAAAAAATGCAATATGATAGGAAAATTATTAATTTGGATACTAATTATACAGTACTAACTGGTTTAGTTTCAATCAACACTAAATGTAGTGAAACAAAACCAATTTTAGATTCTATCCTTGCTTTATTCCTCTTTTTGGAGTGTAATCCAAACCACATCTGGATATGCTACTAGGGTATGTGTTACAAACCAAAATGGCTATATTCACACGTGGTGTGGTGTGTAATCTAACCTAAAAGTAAGAAATATAGCATTGTATGCTGTCGAGAGGCAGGGAAACAAAGTGAATGATTTGCTAATTTAATGTTTCAACCAAAGCTACTTATTTACTAAATAGCCAGGGTGATCGTGTTCATGCATCACACCAACAAGCAGACCACAATGTTTAATTATTTCTACAGCATCCTTTCTTATAATTTTAATAACACAGGAGTAGCTGAGTAGGGATGCAGAGTGCGTGGTTACAGATGCTCCTTTTAGTATTTTAGTTTTAAAATACTGTGTCCTTTTCTGGGAAGGTCAAAGTGGTTCATAGCCTTAAGTAGGCATATAAATTATATATACTTCTCCCTCTATATTTATAATACACACACACACACAAGAAACTCAATTTTATGAATTAAAATGTTAAATTGCAATATTGTGAGTATTAATCTATATCAGGGATTGGCAATTAATTTTCCCAAAGGGCCACATGAGAAACTGGACTGTTGTACAGGGCTGAACCAACAGGAATACACACATGGTGTAGTTATTTACATTTGATTTTTCATTTTCGATTGAACCTTGTGGGCCAGTTAGGGAAAGTCAAAGTGGCAAATGTGGCAGGGAGAGGGGCATAAAATGTCAATGTCTGATCTATGTTATCACTCATGACAAAAAGTTTTATTTATTTGCTGAATCAGAAAGCAGCTATAAAATAATGACTGATATTTAGAGGGAATAAATATTAAGTGCTCCTCAGTTGAAGGATTACATTGCATCTCAATTTCTTCAAGATCTGGGTTTAAAATCATCCAGTTGTACCAGGTAATTAAACGGAATAGCCTCAAACCTATCTTCTCTTCTTCTGACCTCACCATTCAGAAAACCACCCAGGAGCTGCAGAATTATTTCATAAAATATGGATGCAGTTAAAATAATAAACACATGCAGAAGTGCAGTGCAATCAAATCGAAATATAAGGAACCATTCCTCCTAGGCAGGGAATGGATCAGGTACAGGAAAGTCAGTTTTCTCCCTACGACAAAATACACATTTCTGTTCCTAGCAACATGCATCACCATTTCGTGGTAGACAGTATGCACGTTTTATGCCAAATGATATTTTCCTGATGCATTTCCTTCAAAAATAATTGAGGTACCTATCTAGCTACCCTAGTTGCAATTCTATACGCGTCTTCCATGGAAGAGGTCCCATAAAATGCAAGTGTTTATTCGTCTGTAAACCGACATAACAGGAAGATTATTATGAACACCCAGAACGCCTAAAACGAACTTGCTTCTTTTCGGGGGCGCTGCAAGAATCGTGGGTAATGATTTAATTCCCCGACTTCTGAAACCACTTCCTAAAGCTTCGCCTTCTACCCAAGGCTATATTACCCCCGAAGTATTGTCCTCATACATCGCCCAGCCCGCCATCAGCCCGCCCTTTATTTTGCATTGGCCGTAACCACCCTCCAAACCCGCCTTCTTCGTCTGCTCGGCCAGCGCCGGAGATTTCAGTGACCTCGCTTCGCGTTCTTGACGAGGACGGAGATAGTTTGTCCCTAGCGGCACTCCTTCCCGGAAGCAGCTGTTCGCACCATCATGGCGGCGGTGCTGCTGCTGCTGCGGGAGACCTCAATGACAACGGCTGCGGCGAGACACCTGCTGCGCGGGGGAGGAGGAGGAGGAGGAAGAAGGAGCGAAGCTGTCCTCGCCATTGGAGCCAGGTATCTATAGAAGGGGAGGGTGGCTCCTTGGGTAAGCGGATCCCCCCCCCCCATCGCATCTTTGCCTGCCCCGCGAAAGTCGGAGAGGTGAAGGCGTTTAGCCGCACCGGCAACGTTTCTCCGGCTGTAAAAGCTGCGTTCCCCATTTGGAATCCCCTCAGGAGCCCCCGGCGAAGCGGACTTTATCCCGCCCTCTGCCACCTCTGAGATTGGAGGGAGGGGTAGCGGAAGGCAGGCTGTCAAAAGAAAGCGGACGATGCGGCATCATGAGTAGAAACCAGGCGGGGATGCTCCTAAATAGTAGAATTTCTCAGGCGTGCGTGAAACGTTTTGCGTGTTGATCGGATTCCTACTACACGTGGTTGCAGGCTGAAACAGGGAACCTTGAAATCTACGCAATGGAGGCTATAGGGCTGTGTCGTCATCAGTCCAAATCGGATGGTCACAGCAGTCATTCTGATAGTGCTACCTTGTCTGATTCTCTGCAGAAGGAGAAAAAAATGAAAACTTAAGTTTTCGCGGGTACTTACATGTATGGTATTCAGCTTTGTTCGGGTATTTTCCCACATCATTGTAGTTGTACTTTTAAAGTTGTAGCAATGTTTTGGCAGAATCTCATCTGCCATCATCAGGCTTCTGTATTCTGTACAGACAGACACAGTACAGAAGCCTGATGATGGCAGATGAGATTCTGCCGAAACGTTGCTACAACTTTAAAAGCACAACCACAATGACGTGGGAAAATACCCGAACAAAGCTGAATAATATATATATATATGTATATATGTATATATATGTATGTGTGTGTATATATATATATATATGTGTGTGTGTGTGTGTGTGTGTATAATATATATGTATGTATGTATGTATATATATGTATATATTATGTATATGTACATAATAGAGACCCAGAAGATGAACAGACCCATGGAACAGCTGTCCTGCCCTACATAAGAGGCACTACAGACAAAATTAGTAAGATACTATACAGACACCACATCAAGACTGCCTTCAAAACAGACAGAAAAATAGCAGCCATCCTCAGAAACCCCAAAGACAAAATTGACCTGGAAAACCAAGGCATATACGAAGTCCCCTGTGCATCATGCCCGGCCACATACATTGGACAGACCAATAGAAGAATAAGCACCCGCCTGGATGAACACAAAAATGCAGTCAAAAAGCTGGAACACACTTCCTCACTAGTCCAACACATGGAAGCCACAGGTCATAGCATCAACTTCAATGGCACCCAAACCCTAGCCACTATAGAAAACCCCAGCCACAGAATCATCAGAGAAGCCATAGAGATTGAAAAAAGACCTGAAAGCATGAATAGAAGAGATGATTCCACCAGACTGTCAATTATTTGGAAGCCTGCACTCACAAACAAAAAAAATCTCCACACAACAAGCCAGGCAAACACCTGCGCACAAACAGATCCCCCCTGATACCTCCAGCTCAAACACACCCAACCAGGCACACAGATGAAACCTAGCTTCCTAATAAATAATAGCCGTCCATTTACTCGGAGCTAAGCTGCACTAAAAGCCTCCAATACAGGAACACAATGTTGCCAGCCAATCAAGACAAAAAAAAAAAAGCCACAAAACAGACAGAAGATATTAGAAACACCAATCAAGCAGAACACAGCAAACTCCAAGACCAATAAACACAGACCAAGACTCCCAACCAATCAGGATGAAGAAAAAAACCATTCTGGCACAGCAGTAGGCTAGCCCCAAATTTAAAACTGAAACAACTGTAAGGGTCTGACTCACAGACGAACACAATACAGAAGCCTGATGATGGCAGATGAGATCCTGCCGAAACATCGCTACAACTTTAAAAGCACAACTATAATGACGTGGGAAAATACCCAAACAAAGCTGAATAACATACATACATACATACATACATACATACATACATACATATACATAAAAAATTCTTTATTGGCCAAGTGTAA
Source organism: Notechis scutatus (assembly GCF_049901735.1). NCBI lineage: Eukaryota > Metazoa > Chordata > Lepidosauria > Squamata > Elapidae > Notechis > Notechis scutatus. Next base: position 242,614,458 of record NC_142010.1, on the reverse strand, counting down.
TTGGGCACACAAGGAATTTGTCTTGGTGCATATGCTCTCAGTGTACATAAGAAAAAATACTTTTGTCAAGAGTCAAGAATCATCAGGTACAACACTTAATAATAGTCATAGGGTACAATAAGCAATCAAATCATACCAAGAAACAGTCAATATAAATTGTGCGGTTGCAAGCAACAATGTTACAGTCCTACAGTCACAAGTGGGAGGGGATGGGTGATAAGGAGTGATGAGAAGATTAATAGTAGTGCAGACTTTTGCAGTTCCTTTTCTTTTTTAGATTCCAGGGCTTGTGAAAAAAGTGAGCACTATCTGAAAGTAATAACTATCCATTCAGAGTCACCTTGTAGGAGAGATGGGCGGCATAAAAATGTAATAAAATGTTATTCTTTCTAGTAAATAGCCAACTGAATCAAGTTTTATCTACAGAAATTTGCAGATCCCTTTCTTTTTTAGATTCCAGAGTGTATGAAAAAGTGACAACTACCTAGATGTAATAACTATCCACTCAGAGTCACCTTATAGGGGAGATGGGTAACATAACAATTTAATAAAATAGTCAATTGAATCAAGTTTCATCTGCAGAAATGATACTCTTAAAATTTCAAAACATATAAGGGGTATTAATAATTTTTATCATGGTTAAGTTTCTAAGGCATCAGGCCTCTCTTTAGATAGATTTAGATTTTTGTTCAGAATATATATATAGAGAAATATATATAGAGAAAGTAAAATGCATATATAAAAAGCTTATCAATTATTTCACATAAATAGCTGGTCTGTTATTTATGGACAGTATACTGCAAAAGTTTGGGTATTTAGAAATGAGTTTTTGAGTAGACAAGAAGTTTTATGCTTCTGATGCTATGATAGATAGACCATTGTTTTTTTTCTCTAGAACAATATTGTTCATGATTTTGTCTTCCATTCCGTCATTTCCAATTCTCTCCAAGACTTCTGGGCAAGTTCCTGCCTTTTCCCTGGCAAGGCTTTTCAGAAGTGGTTTGCCATTGACCCCTTCCTAGGGCTGAAAGAAATTGACTGGCCCAAAGTTACCCATCTGGATTTGTGTTTAAGGTGGGACTAGAACTCACCATTTCCCAGTTTCTAGTCCGATGCTTTAAACTTTACATCAAACTGACTCATGATCTTTTTATTTCAACATAAAAATTAGATACAATTAGCAATAAAATTCTCTCCACCCAGAGTGTAAAACTATTTTTCTTAACTTTCCCAAATGAAAGTTTTCAGAAATGTTAGACCATTGAAAACAATGTTGAAGAATTTATAGCCAAAATCCAATTAGCTCCAAGTATTCTATTACTGAAAATTAGTACACAACATGATGTATATCCCAGTGTTATTTGGAAAGTTGTAAAAACACCCTAATTGTATATGCCTGCATACAATATGATACTTTACAATAGCGTGGCCCACGGGCTGAATGCGTCACACACTGGCCACACTCACACCCGGTTTAGCGAAGGGTAAAAAGTCATGATACGTTACATGATGCCATGACAATGCGAGTTTGACACCCCTGCTTTACATTAATGAAAGAGATGTCTTTCATAATGCAAATTGTACATTATGTTTCATTCCATTGCTAAAAAGCTAAGCAATTCCTTGCAAGAGAAGCATTTGGTGTGGTTGTTTGTGTAATATTCTTTAACATCTCTTAAGTAGTATAAAATCAGACATTAGAAGCATACTTTTTATTTATTTATTTATTTGATTTGTCAATCACTTATAAGATAATAGGTATAAGTATAAACATAATTATGAATACATGAAATGGATACATATAAGAAAAATAAAAAGAAACAATAGGACAGGGACGGTAGGCACGTTGGTATGCTTATGCACGCCCCCTACAGAACTCTTAGGAAAGGGGTGAGGTCAATAGTAGACAGTCTAAGGTTAAAGTTTTGGGGTTTAGGGAAGAAACCACAGAGTCAAGTAGAGTATTCCAGACATTGAGCACTCTGTTGCTGAAGTCGTATTTCCTGCAATCAAGTTTGGTGCGGTTTACCTTGAGTTTGTATCTATTGTGTGCTCTTGTATTGTTATGATTGAAGCTGAAGGTAGGACATTGCAATGTATGATTTTATATACTATACTTAGATTGGACCGAAGGCGGCGTAGTTCTAGGTTTTCTAGGTCTAGAATTTCAAGTTTGATGGCATAAGGTATTCTGCAACGAGTAGAGGAGTAGAGAATTCTTCTTGTGAAATATTTCTGGACTTTCTCAACTGTGTTAACATCAGATACGTAATGCAGGTTCCAGACTGATGAGCTCTATTCAAGTATTGGTGTAGCAAATGTTTTGTATGCTCTGGTTAGTTATATTACCAGAGAAAAAGCTATGTAGGATTAGGTTAACTTTTAATGCCTTTTTGGCTATGTAGTTACAGTGGGCTCTAGCAATTAGAGATGAGTATTCCAAGGTCCTTGACAGAGTTTGGATCATCAACAAGGTCTTGACTATTCAGCTTGTATTTTATTTTCTGATTTTTTTTGCCAATATGTAAGACAGAGCATTTATTTGTTGAGATTTGAAGTTGCCATTTGATTGACCATTCTGATACATAGTCAAGATCTTTTTGAAGGGTAGCAGTATTGTCTGTGGTGTTGAATAGCTTTACATCATCAGCAAAGAGAACGCAGTTGCTCTTAATATGATTACAGGGGTCATTTATGTAGAGTATGAAGAGAGTTGGTCCTAGAACACTGCCTTGAGGGACACCACTGTTGACAGGTACAGAATTTGATAGGACGCTCCCAATTTTGACCATTTGTTGTCTGTTTGCCAGGAATGCTTCTATCCAGTTATTCAGTTGTCCAGAGATACCATAGGATTTTATTTTTAGGAGTAGTTTGTCGTGTAGCACTGAATCAAAGGCTTTACAGAAGTCTATGTAGATTGCGTCTATTGCTTTGCCCTGGTCGAGTTGTGTTGTCCATATGTTTTTGCAGTGTAAGAGTTGCACATTACAGGATAGTTTTTTTCTGAAACCAAATTGTTTATTGGAGAGTAGGTTGTTTGTCTCTAAGTGGAGGATGATGGATTGGTTAATAATTGATTCCATGACTTTACAGGTGACGCAGCATAAGGAGATTGGTCTGTAATTTTCAACTAGGCTTGGGTCTCCCTTTTTGAAGATGGGGATGACTGTGGCTTGTGACCATAGGTTTGGCAAGGAGCTGGTCCTGAAAGATTTTTCAAAGATTATGTTAAGAGGTTCGGCTATGGCAGTGGATAGCTTTTTTAAGAAGTAGGCACATATTTCATCCGGTCCAATAGATAGAGATGGTTTTAGATTGCGTAGTGCTTTTTCAACATTGTCTTCTGTAAAATCGATATGTATTATATCATTGTAGTTGTCTGTGGTTCGACTAGGAAATACTGGGCATGATCCATTGCTGTTTACAAATACTGAGCCGAAGAATGTGTTAAAGATGTTGGCTTTAATGGTGTCGTCGTTGCAGTCTTTACCATTAGGTCCTTTCAGGGGTGGCTATTCTTAATTAAAAGCTAGTTCATCATTTTGCAAGATAGAATGCTCATTTTCAAATCTAAGATGGTAGTATATCCCTAATTTCTGCCAAGTATCCATTAAATCAAAATGCAGAAGAACATATTATGAAGAATATATCATGGATATAATTAATTTGCAGTCCAAATTCTACAAAGTGTTATTTCTTTATTCTTATAGTTGTGACAGTATTGTTCTGCAGCAAAGAGTCCTCTTTGACCAATCTGGTTTTTTAAACCAGTCGTTATATCTCAACCAGTCATTGACATTCCAAGAATGTTATTCATATCAAAACACATATTTGATTGTTGGTATGAGAAACCCCAGCTTTAACATCTTTGTATCCAAAAATAACTGGTATTTTCAAACAGTATTTGAAATTAGTTTTTCAGTCAGTAAGCTTGATGATAACACAGATATTTTTGAAAGTAGGAAATAAACTTAATTATATTTACATAGTTTTTGAACTTTTACATTAAAATGTAATTATTTTAGATCAAACTACAAATGCCCAGCCAGCTATTGCTAACTCGAGCTTATATTTTATAAAATTCACTTGATCCATGAACTCTTCTCACCATTCTGTTATTCAGAATAATAATTGTCTTTCAATGTAGCACTTAAAATGGATCAAGTGCATTTCATTCAGTGGCTTGCTAAAAGCATTGAAATATTAGGTATATAAGTTATAAGTTAACAATATTAGGAATAATTTACACAAACTGTTTATTCAAAAGAGCCATCAGTCTAAGGAACCTTGAAACAAAACAATATTCGAATGATACTTAGCTTTACTTATTGTAAATTTTCCATCAATTGTTGTGAACTAATGAGTAAATCCAGATTAAATTTAAAGTCTTCTTCAATTTGACTTTGATTCCTGATGATTCATGGACATATCCATGGCATTTTTGAAGTGGTTTGATGGTTTCTTGATTCCCCCCCTCCAACATCCCAATTCTAAATCAAATAATTTGATATCAAATAATTTATTCTTCAAATGCATATGAAAATAAAAGGGTAGGTATTGAAAAATCAAAACATAGGCTTCATGTTTTTTTTAGTAGAAGGAATTCTAGGGACAGAAGACTATAATTGAAAAGACCCTTTCACTTGTAAATATCCAGGCCCTGTCATTAATTTGGGACCCTAGTAGGGATGATTCATATATTCTGAGTATTTTAATGGAGGACAAACTTTCTTTCTGATAAACAAGTAAGTAATAATTTGAGTTGACTTCATAAGCATTCAACATCCAATAATTTTTAAGTGGCATAATTTGTTTTTAATAGTTCCACTTATCAACCTATCTGTCCCAATTTACATATTTAATTATTTGATTTATATCCCACAATTTTAATTTGTACAACTCAAGGTGGCCTAATCCCTAAAGTGTATAAACTGATTTCAGTGTGGAAAAAGAGGTTCTTTTAAATTTGACTTCACAGGTTGGCTCCTAGTCTAATGATAGAACTGAAAGGGCCTATCATGTGGCCCTATATTGTCAATCGTATATTTTCTATCTATGTGATTTTCCTAATAAAAATACAAGAGAGGTTTACCATTGCTTTTTTTCCGCACAGTATGAATTAATGTTTTTTTTATTAAAATGATAATCTGCTTCAGCATCTCCTTACATTGCTGTGCTTGCTTGCTTTAGCTGGGTAGCCAAAATAATCTTCAAACCTTGAATGATCCTGCTGGGAATATATTATCTTGTCAAACACTCCCTGGATTTTTTGCTCATCCCCCCTAGGAACACCTATCTCCACCACCACACCCATTATGATGAGATATTACCACAAGGGGGTGGGGGTGGGGGAGTCTGTGGTTACCTGAACATATTCATAATAACTTTCTTTATTATAGGGAAATCAGATATTTTTTATCACCACTTCATCATTCTTTTTTTAAATTTCCCAATCTAGTCTGAGTCTTAACAATTTTCTGGCAGTCTTCCATCGAAATTCTAATCAGGCTAGACTCTTTACAGCTTTTATCAAAGTCAACCAATACCTGCTAGGTACTGTTACAAGGAGCCTTATATATTATATTTAGAAATAAATTAAAAATATTGAAATATGAGAATTGTTTATGACTTTATGTCTAGGTCAGCTTGACCCATTCAGTTCATTCATGCCTTCAGTAATGAATAATTCAGGATATCATAATTTCTACCCATAAGTGGAATACCATTTAACTTAATCTAAGATGTCTAACCAATCATGCTTCCAGCATAGGTTACCCCACATGACAAGTAAAACAGTTTATCCTGTAAAACAGTCCTGAAGCCAATCTAAAATAGATCCTGAAAATCATTCCCATTTGATAGTGCCTACAGTTGATCAGCAATTACCAACTGGAACATCTGGCTTAAGGTTAGTTTGGTATCTAGCATTCACGTTTTAAAAGATGAATATATCTTTCATAATTGGCAGATTACTTAAAATAAATAACAAAGTGTAGCAGTTTTAAAGCACTGAACAGTGAAAGGACATAGCCTTTTCCAATGTGAGGTGGGTTGTAGAACATTAGCTTTTCATTCCTTACACTTCTAGAATTAAATAATTTATTAACTTTGATTTATGTTATGATAATTAATGCACACTTGGTATGATCTGAATATATTTGTGGGGAGACATTTGACATTTCAGAAAACATTCAGGGCAAAGCATGGGATCACCTGTGGTGTTCTGCAAATAACACTTCCACCCTCATTCTTCTCACTGTTTCCAGCAGTCAGCCCACAATTACAGAAATCCAGCACTAGTCAGTAGTTAAGAAATTGTTTAATGAGCACAATAATTGTTCTCTTTAATTTGTTTACCATATGAATTCTATTCTTTCCATATTCTGGCTAAAGAAAGTTTGGAACTGAGGCCACAGCCTCTTAATCCAGTTAGGAAAGCTGCTTCTTGGTCTGATATTAGCAAGTAGCTTTTTCTTAAGTACTGTGTTTCTTTTTATAAGTAAGTATATGCATAAAGACTATTGATGGTGAATTATTTAGACATCTGATACTAGGGAAGAATTAAACCTCTTTAATGGCATCTATTCTATTGAAAAGCTTAAGTTTTAAATTTTATGAAGTTTTTTGTAATATCCAGTTGAATGTCTTTTAATAGTGTGCTTTCTTAATAATGTATTTAGTACTTGAGGGGTCATGAGTTCAATTACAAAAGACAGGTGAGCTTTCTATACTAATTGGCTTTGATATATGAGACCATGTATGTTCTTCACCTTTGACAGCCAATGTTAAAATTAGGTTTATTTTATTGTATTTATTTACATCTCGGAAAAGCAGCAGCTGCATATTTTTCAATCTAATGTTGTCTTAAAAGGTGACTGTAGAGGATTCTTCTGTTCGTGTTGTTTGGGGTATGTGTATGAGAGGACGAAAAAGAGAGTGTTAAATACTCGGTATTACCTAGTTCAATATATGACTATTTTTCAAGTCCATGGTTTTAATCCAATTTTCCTTCAAAACACTTCACTTTTTTTTAACTCTAGAAGAGAAAAAAAAACCTTTTAGCAGGAGGCAACATGCAAATTAGTTGGGAAACTGAGTTGAGAAACTGTGAGATTAGGTTTGGTTGGTGTTTGGATGGCAGACTCCATCGGATACTATAGTTGTAGACTAGACTGAGAAATAAAAAAAAATATCCTGGAAAAAGAAACTATTTCTATCTTATTATAATAAAATTTTATGGAGAAATCAGTGAAGTCAAAAGGAATTGAATTGTATACCAAATATTAAGATAGATCATGTGATAGGTGTCAAGGGAAGGTTGCCTGAATTAATATTTTGTTTTCTTTTTGCTTTTGCACATTGGAATGAACAAGATATCATCAGTATAGCTAATGAATGGAGGAATGCTTCACTTCCAAATGCTTACATAGTTCATACAGTGTAGGTATAGTATAGTAATTTGCATAGATATTCTTCTCTTAATCTTTCACATATTTGGAAAAGGAAGTTGGAAGAGTCTGATCATTTGTATAAAATACAATATTGGTAAGTTAACTTTAAAATGGGATGTGTTAATTATTTCTTTGATTATTCCAAGTTTTGATAAAAATTAATTTGAAAGCATTTTGTGAATGATTACTATATATGATATATACCCTCTAAAAAGTCTACATCTAGAATACTGAATAATATAATATTGATGTTATATCAAATGAAAAAATATATACTGTTGCAAAATATGATTATGAGTGTTTAAATCATTAAACGAAGTCTTCCTGGTAATGATTTAAATCTAAATTTAAATATTTAATACCACAAAACACTTTTGATCTGATAAATAGAGCAGTTGATAAATGCCTTATTGTGAAATTAAAAATGGTGGAGGTAGAATAGAACTCAGAAATACACCAGAAATTTATTTATTTATTTAATTTATATTGCCGCCTATTCGCCCATGGCGACTTTCAGAGCAGTTATTCATGTTCTTTGAAAATGTTCAGTTGAAAAAAATCTCTTCCGGTATAGATGCTTTCTATTCCACTCCAGTATCTTTGTGGTTTTTGCCCTTTTCAGTGTTCTGTAGGTGATGGTTTTTATCTGCTATGGCTGGAAAAGATAATTTTGATGTCAATTGTCCATGCTTTAGAAACTTCTAGATTAAACTATTGTAATTGTTTCTAGATGGGATAGGTTTTAAAAACAGTTCTGTAACTTCAGTTAGTGTAATTGGCACTGAAAATCTGTTATTTGAGATTTGAACCATGGTTAATTTTAAATGCTAGTAGTAGGTGTCTATATGTTTGATAGGAGTTTTGGAGAGAGCCACAGAAAATATATTTTGACATTAAAATAAGAATTAACCAGAAATTCTTTTCTTCTAATTTAAAATGGCTCCTTTTTCGCTCTCATACACCCAACTTCAACAATGCTAATAGAAATCTGAAAATGTGATTCACATTCTGTGATTTAATGCATTTATATGGTTCATATTATGGTCTTCTCTGAAATAATTTTTGAGGTTTTACTGAACCTCATTAAGCCTTAGTCATTTTAGTAATTTTTCATCAACTTCAGCTGAAACTGTCACCATTTTTTTCAGAATTCCAGTGAGCAAGATTCCAAGCAGTAATTATTGAAAAATATAATCTGCTCATTATTCAGATATATTAAAGCAATTTTAAATGTTTCTTTGTTTATTTATTTAGAAGTTTTATATTACTGTCCAACTTGTATGATCATGATTCTGGACAGTGTGCATCACATTTCCTAATGTAATTTAGGAAAACTAAATTACAGTTAAAACTTGCAGCATCAAGAACTAGATGTCAACTTTTTTCATGTCATCATGAAATAATGGTGCTTTGGTCAGGAATAATAGTGAAGCATTGGATGTTCAGTAAAGTTTAAGCAATTCAGAGTGAAAAGGTACATTGAATACAATACATGCACCCTCGAAATGTCTTGCACTTTTTACATACATGTAGGTAAAGAAAGCAAGGCAGGGCAATCTTGATTATTACCTGGAGGACCTACCCTCCGGTAACCTGAAGGCTATAGGCTAGACTGGGAAGTTGTTGTTTTTTAATCCCCATAAAAAGACAAATCACTTCATATCCTTACCAAGAAAACTGCATCAATGAGGGAGCTTTATTACCATATAGAGCCTCACAGAATGTAATTAATTGCCAAGGGATTCTTATAGTACAAGCTATGATTGGATTTCCACTGGATGATAAGATCAAGTTATGGTTTTATTATTGCTCTCAATTGGGCAAGATTTCCTTTCAGTGGAAAGAGACAATCTCATACGTTTAAGCCGTTTCATCTACAGGCTGATTTTAGTTATTTAATTAATTTGAAAGACTTATAGGAGTGAGTGACTGCAAGCAGTTGACAACAATTTAAATAAATAAGAGCAACCAATCGTGCTGCCAAGGTCTGACTGAGAACACCCCTGAAACATGCATATCATTTACCAGAACACCTGTGTGTGTTTGTAAAGAACAGCTCCCTGTAGAATGCATAACAGCAATCCAATTGGAAAGTCCCTGGGGTATGAATAATTGTGGGCAGGACTTCCCAGCCCACAAACTGGGTAATTTGCACACAAAATGAATTGCTTCCTTGTGCAGCCTCCCCCCCCCCCCTTCAAACTTTAGTTGCCGCCTGTTCTTCAAGTAAAAGGAGGACTTACAAATCCAATCTAGTGTTGAAATGAAAAACCCGCAGATTCAGGGGACCCGAAGACTACTCCCACCTGCTATGGTTGAGTCATGGTCTGCTTGTCCCTTTTTAGGTTTTGAAATTCTGCAGACTGGATAAATTTCTCAACAGAGTCCCTTGGTTTAAAAATGTACAGCTGAGTGTTTGATAATAATTTTGATGATGAATTTTCCTGTGCCAATAAATAACCTTGCCTACTGGTAGATGTTAAATTTGGATGAAGAGAGTTGTAATGGTACAGGGCAATGACATTGGGAGACAGGTGGTAGAGTTTAGCCTGCAGAAGGTATGTGGGCATGGCAAACATCTCAGAAGGTACCCTCCCTAGTTTTTTGGACTATAAAGGCAACCGGGGGGGGGGTTGTCTTCTATGAGAAATGAAACATTTTCAAGGAAAAACTGAAGAAAGTCCAGTTGCCTTTTGAAAAGTACCTTTGGGACAACCATGACCTGGTTGATTGAGAATCTCCATAAACAGTCATCCGCAAATGTGGCCAGTATGGTTATGGCTCTATGATCCAGCCTAAACCCTGGCTGAAGACTCTAGATAACTGCTTCCTTCAGGACTTGTTGAACTGAGCATCTAGCGCCTCTAAACAATTTTATTTTAAAAAGGAAATTCTAAAGAGATTGAATAGCAGTTTTCAAACACTGTTTTTTAAGGAGGGGTTGACCACTGCCTACTTCAAAACAAGTGGAGCAAACCCCTTTTACAAAGAGGTATTAACCGCCATTTGGAACCAACTGCATGACACTGTTCTGGAGGCCTTGACCAGGCAGGACATAAATCCAGAACTCAGGTGGTAGAGATCATAATGTCAAGGACTCTTATCTATTTTTTCAGGAATAACAAGCAGGAACTTGTCCCAGATAATGGAACAAAATCAGACATCAGTCACCTCTATAGAACCAGCCAGAGTTCAACTCAGAGTGAATCTGAGAAATTTTAGCTAACAGATTAGTAGTCCACACAGTGACCCAGTAAGGACTCCCTAGCCTTTCTTGTACCCAAAAGGGATCTGATCATATGAAATAAGACTACAGATCACTACCATCAGATTCATTAGAACGGAGATTTAAGCCCATTTCACTATTTTTATTACCAAAAATAATTCCTAATGTAGATGTTTATCTGTGCCCAGTAGGATTTGTTCTTCATCTTGCTTCAGTACTGCTCTAGGTCAGCAATTCTCAATTGTGAGTCATATGGCCTCCTTAGAACCCCAGGGCATTTGAAAGGGGCACACAGGTGAAAAACATGTAACAGGAGGTCATGGTATATATCAAGGATGCCACAGAGAAACAAAATATATAATACTGCATTTGTCTGACTCTGTTTTTTCATTGGACAAACCAATTTTTCACTCTAAATCTTGCACTGCAGGCCTTTGAAAACTTCCACTTGGCAGCTGGCACAGGACCAAACCCAAGATACACAACTTATCACAGTTGATCAAAAATTGGTAAGGCTTTTCTGATGCATATACTCCCTTGAAGATATTTCTGTGTATCAGGTTCTACAAATTGTATACTGGAGTTGAGAATCAATGTAAGTGCAATTGCCAGATATCAAAGTTCTTCAAGTAAAACATAGTGTGGTAACTTATCAAAAAGTGTTCAAGTTAAAAAATGGTCATAAGGGTACATGGAGGCTTAATATGTGGACTCCATTTATTTAATCATATGTTATGAAATTAAGCATTATAAGTACAATGGTACTTCAGGTCTTGTTATTAATTAGTTCCGGGAAGCATGACAAGGACCAGAAAAAACAAATACCAAACAATTTTTTTCCATAAGGAATAATGTATTAGTCATGAGGCAACCGACAAGTTCTAGTTTGCTCGTTGAGTATCAAACAAATGAGTATTGGAACAACATTTTCATGTCAAAATGTGTCAAGTACCAAATTCAATGAGTTTCAAAGCAGTTGAGTACTGACATACCACTATACCTACATTATGTTTAGGAAGCAATGTTTTAATATGCAATGTGTCATTTGAAATACTTCTCTGAATGAAATTATAAAGTCATATATGATTCAATAATAGTTATTAAAATAACTATTGTTAGATTGACCCTCTTTAAAGAAATGTAATAAAAATGAACCTTATAAATTGATTGTAAAATCTCATATATTCTGTCAAAATGTGCATGAAGGATCACAATTAAAAACAACTGTAAAGCATTCTTTTGTTAATCATTACCAGTTCATAATTTTGGCAGTTTTTAAGTTCCAGTATATTACAATGTGTGGCCTATTGCCAAAACAGTGATGCTTTAATATTTATGCTTATATTATTCATTAATTGGATTTTTTTTTGTAAAGCATTGTAGGTACTTGATGTATCATGGCTTTCATAATAATCTCCATTGACATTATTGTGTTTTATTTTTGGAGGTGAAAAATAGTAACAAATCTCTATCGAGGCAAATACAAAACACACTTAGAATAGATCTGTATAACTTTACTTCTTTTTTAAAAAACGAGTTTTAAAAGCTTACAATAATAATGGAGCTTTTGGCAGGGATAATTTTGTCACTTTCAACTACTATTTTGACACAATGCAAGTTCAGGACTGTATCTAATTTTTATTGGCAGGGGTGATTATTTGCAACTGCCATTCCATAAATTTAAAGTTAAAAGCAGAAGGAAGTGTTCTTATTTTTTCATCTTATTAGGATGGCTGGATTGAGTTGCACGAAAGTAAGGAAAATAGTTAACATTAAGGGAAGTTTATTTCTTTGTGTGAATTTATCACTGTTATAATTGATGTAGACAAATTTTTCCTATTCATCTTTTGGGCATTAAATAAAAAAGAGGTGCCAGTTTAATTAAATATATAACATATCTCTTTAATAATGTATACTTCAGTTAAATTTTATTTTTTTCTCAAATATTTTAACAATTGCAGTCTCAACTTTTCAAGTTGAAGCCAATGTATTTTATAACTTTAATTGAATTATTTACTAGCTGTAACTAATATTTTTTCCTATTTTCTTCTGTATAGTAGTAATTCTTAGAATTAGTAAATGAGGCAACATTTTGTAATAACTGCTAGATTATGAATCAAAATGTCGACTGACTCTATTTTGCCAATGATATTTTCTGTTGGATGCTTTCATTCAATTTAAATAATAGAATTCTATGTCTGGTAGAAAATTATTTTGCTATGAAATTCTGCATATCTTTTAATTTAGACCAAAGGTCGAGGAAATGAAAAAGCTTCTTAGATGAGAAGCGAAACATTTTCAAGGAAAAAACCCAAGAAAGTCCATTTGTCTTTTGTAAAAGCACCTTTGGCAAAACCATGAAATGTATGATTAAGAATCTCCATAGACATTTTAAGTTGGAGTGTTTTAAACATTCTAATAACTTGCTAATCCACAGATTGCATTTCTCTCTCTCTCTCTCTCCCTTCCTCCCTCCCTCCCTCCCCTCCCCCTCCCTCCCTGTGTTTATGTATGTATGTCTAGGAAGCTAAAGTGGAAGAGTTCTAATATAGTACCATCCTACATAGCATTCTCATTTCATACTACTTAACAGCAAGCTTTATCTAAACCATCAATTGGAGTTCTAGAGATCTGAGATGTGGCTGAAAGTTATTTGATCTTATCTTTTGAGACTTACAGGTGGCTCCTGTAAGGTTTCTCTGTTTGGGGAAATTACCCTGTTACTGATGTGAGATTTCAGTGGTGATCTCCCTCAGTGAAGCTTAAAATTATTTATTGTCTCACATATGAAACAAAAGTAGTTCCAATGCTGTTGTATAAATTATGTTTCTCCTTGTGTGTTACATATGGTTTTCCTTCAACTGTTTCTGCAGACTTTTGGCCTGAGTCACCATGTCAGTAGGTCTTTTAATTCAGCTGAAATTTTGAATTTGTTGGTAGTATTATCTCACTATTTTCCATTTAAAACCAGAAACGTATAGAAGTAGCTGTCTTTATTCAGTTTTATTCTAAAATAACATGTATGTAGTAGGTACTATGAGATTGTTCTTAATAATATTAGTGTATAATTATTACTAAAATTATTATTACATCATAAATATGATTGTAAATTATTGTGTTAGATAAATCTTCATATAATATTGAAAGTGGAATTCTTAACATGCTAGTTTCCCTAATGCTCTACTTTTCCACAAGGAAAAAAGAGAGAAAACATTTTCTAACATTATGGACTTCAGTCAGAAAATATTCTGATGTAGATTTGACCAGTTAATCACAACAATGTATGATCTAGTGCAGTGGTGGCTAACCTTTTTGAGCTCCTGTGCCAAAAATTGTGCACGCTCAAGTGCCAACATCCAGAAGGCACATGCGCACAATCCACCCCCTTACCTGCACTGCACCTCCCAGCTAATTTTTGATGTCCCAGGATTGAGGAAAGCCTCTGTAGCCTGAAAAATAGGCCCGTTTTGTCACTTCTGGTATTTCCAGAAATAGAGGAAGTGATGAAAGCCTGGGAGGCCGAAAAAGGCCTCAAACCAGCCAAAAATCAGCTGAGAGGTAGGCACATGTGCAGTGAGGTAAGTTTGCCTGCGGCTCGCGTGCTGTCACAAATGGCTCTGCGTGCCACCTGTGGCACGTGTGCCATAGGTTCGCCATCATGGATCTAGTGTATAAAAGGAAGGATATTATAATACTTCATAATAGATACTAGCACTTGTATACCATCTGTGTAGTTCAGTCTCAGACAGTCTAGGCTACCTTTGCTAAACTAACTCAGCTCAAGTTATCTTAGACGATGACTAAGTTCAGTTCAGCTTTTATTCATAGAATGGAGAAGACAAATTTTATTCTCTTCTAATCTATGGTTTGTCCACCCATAGTGGTTAGTGAGGACCAGCAATGCAAGACTATTTTTCATGGTCTCTCTTCCTGTGGGGGTCCTGAAAGCCTTGCTTCTTTGATCTGCTTGACCTCAGCCTGCAGATGAATGTATATTGCCAGTTGAAATATTTGTCTTTATCTTGGGTTGGTTTTGTTTAGAGGCCCAAAAAGAAAGTTCATCGTGACTTTTGTTTGGGAATTTCTTGTAGACTTCAGTAAATGTTCTAGAGCTTAGTGACATGATAATGTAATAAAATGTGTTCGTTGTTTTAAGTTTAATGGTTGTGGATTTCTTGGTAAAAAATCCACACTGATAACCTTGAAAAAGGCAAGGATAACATAAACTGGACCAATTTACCATTAGGAAATTGAAGGAGTAAGGACCAACTTGCTACCAATTGTCAAAGGTTGTAAATTAAGCTTATCAAATGAAAAGGATAAGTAAATTGGAATGGGTTTTTATGATTTAGAATTTGGGGCTTTATTTTCTTCTGACTCAAAATCAGAACATATTCAGAAAACATTCTGTTCTTGAAAAACTACATTATGGCTTTTGCATATGACGTTTATTAGAGAACTTTAGAAATCTTGTAAAACAAATGAACACTCCACCTCTCCATCCCCAGTGTGGGACAAATCAAATACGTCAATGAAATTCTTGGAGTCATGTTATTCCTTAAATATCCTTGGAAACAATACAGTATGCAAATTAACTTATGTTGTGCCATCAGATATGTGATGTGAAGTAGCAGAATTACAAAAATGTAGACACATGGATAGGAAACAAATAGATTGCATTTGATGATACCTAACAGTCTAAATATGGAACAGGCCACAGACTTTTGTACTACTACTTTACTTCCAGTAGTGCAAGCCAAGCCACTCATATTACTGAAGATTTATCTCAAATGGACTGTCCAGTTCAATCCAACTACATATGCTGTAATGCTGTTGCTTGCTACTCATCCCTATACTGAATAACACTCCTCAAGAGTACCTTGCGTAGCCAAGAACAATATTGTTGTTGCTTAATTTATGTTATGAAGAGTTCTGTTTGCTTTCCCTTTTTAGCTACTGAAGATTTGTTTTACTGTTCTGTGTCCATCCAAATATATTTTTGTAGCTTGTACCAGTTCAAAGCATAGTTGAGGACAGCTGTACCTTGGACACAGGCAGTGGAAAGATTATTATAACCTTATGACCAAAGCTTTGCATTTAAATTGAAGGTTGTGTCATTGACAAAAGAGTCTTTTCTTCTTTGTCTCTGACAAAGATTTACTGAAAAAATATATAGAAAAAAGTGTAGTCTTTGTGAAATAAATTGGCAAATGAGAGTGCAACTTTGGTTATTTTCAAAGAACTTTTAAATTATTTTTATTTCTATTGTTTTATTTCAACGTAATTCTTATATTTACATAAGGAAGTTCAAACAAGTTTTGCATTTTTGCCACACTTTATTAACAATATTTTTCTATTCTGGCCAATTTTATGGAATGTCTGTGTAAGTCAGTCAGTCAGTCTGTCTGTCCCCCCCCCCCTTTCTCTCTCTCTCTGTCTCCCCATTTTTCTAATATAAATACAGTGCATAAATATGGGTATTCGCTCTCACACACACATACAATGGGAAATTTCTGAATGTTTTCTGTCTTCTGAATGAGTTGAATCTGAGAAATTTAATTAAGAATTATGTCTGTCTTCCAATGAAAGTTACCATAGTTCTCAAGTAAACCTGATACTAGATCTGTCTTTTACCAAAAAAAAAAAAAAAAAAGGTGGGTGGGTGGGTGGGTAGAAACTGAAAATCCTATCTAAAAGAGAATTACTCTTTATTGCAAAAAGACAAGAAAAAGGTACAACCCCTTCCCCCAATTTTTTAATTAGAAAATAGAACTTGATAATGAACAGTTGCTGCAATTCTTTCATAATAGTTTCCTAGCTTTTTTGTATTAACAAAATCAGCATCAGAAGTTCCTGGATTCTTGTGTAGTTACATAATTTTTATACCATTTCTCTGTGTCTCATTTAATCTTGAATAATCCGGAATTACCACCCCCCACC
Organism: Notechis scutatus; assembly: GCF_049901735.1. Taxonomy (NCBI): domain Eukaryota; kingdom Metazoa; phylum Chordata; class Lepidosauria; order Squamata; family Elapidae; genus Notechis; species Notechis scutatus. Next base: position 242,597,838 of record NC_142010.1, on the reverse strand, counting down.
ACCCCCAGTTTCATGACAGCTAAGTGTCATGACAGTGTTGACAGCCAGAAACAGAATTTGTAAATCCGGTTACAAAACAAAGAAATATCAGTGTTAAATTATTAGAAGTAGAACAATCTGGAATGGAAGTGGTTTGAGAAGCATTACTTATAAATACATTTCAAAGATGTAGTCAAATAGCTGGAATTAACAATCATAAATCCTTATTCCTAACAATTTCTCTATCTCGGTTCTTGGAATATTTGTAAACGTTTGTTATGCTTGTGAGATTGCCTAATTTTTAATCTTCAAAAATTATTGGCTACCTTTGTTTCCTGCTACTTGATTTCAAGTTTCCTGCAGCAACAGTCATTCTTTTGCAAGATTCTTAAAGTTACTGGTTTATTTGTCCCAAAGATGCTTTTTCAAAAAGCAACTAGACTTTGTTTTCCCTTGAAGACATATCACTTCTCATCCAAGAAACTATTTCAGTTTTCTTCAGAACTAAAGAAGCTTCTTGGATGAGAAGCGAAACATCTTCAAGGAAAAGCAAAGTCCAGTTGCCTTTTGAAAAAGCACCTTAAGGACAACCATGACCTGGATGACTAACAATCTCTAGAGACATACTGGTTTATTTGATAGCATTTGAGCTATCAAGAATATTGCTATTCTTGCTTAGTGCTAATCACTGTTTTAGACCTAATCTGTGTACTGGATTGTGAGGGTGTCCGTCATAAGATACTGATTAGTTAAGTTTCTTTAAAAAAAGAATTCTTGGAGAAAAAAAGAAAAAGAAACAAATTAGATCAAAAGTAGTTGCAAGATCTTCATTCATTTTGGATAGAAGACCTTATATGATAAGAATAATGCCCTGCTAATAATGAGACAAAATTCAGGCTTTGAATATAGATCTCATCTGCTCTAATCTTTTAATCACCCAACTGATCCATAGCTAAAAGCTAAGCCATCTTTCAGTGTACAGTTAGATATCAACTCATGATCTCTCAGTATACTTACTTGAGACATAGATGCAATAAAAGACCTGATGCCTGGAGGCTTTAAGACTTGGGATAGGAAAAACAAAACAGAAGTTGAATCCCATCAAGACTGAATCATTGAGTGACCAGGAACTGGCTTTATCTCTGCTGTAACAATAATTGCAGAAAAGAAACCAAAGACAGAAAGGTGGAAGTAAAATTTATTTACAAATAAGGCTCTGTTAACGCAGGTAATCTTCAGTTAATGATAGTAATTGTAACTGGAATTTTCATTACTAAGTTATGCCATGGCAAAGCACAATGTCAGGTGACATCATTTAGCAACAACATAGTCTCGGTTGCCCTTTTTAAGTGAGAATTGCAGATCATTAAGGGAGGACCTTCTCACAACTTTGTACAGCTTCCAACAAATAATGTTAGTGGGGAAGCTGGCGAGAAGTTGTAAGTCCCAGGTGGCTTGCAATCAGGTTGGCAGTCAGATAACTGGCTGCCATCAGGTGGTTGTAATGGCATGGTTAAATGTTTTCAATCCTAACGGTGGCTGCTGCCAGGTGGGGAAGTTTTACCCAAGCAACTTGCAACCTTCCCTGTTGGCTTCCCCATTGAGGGCAGGACAAAAAACAATGAATGGAAGCTAATCAAGGAAAGAAGCAACCTGGAATTAAGGAGAAACTTCTTAACAATGGGGACAATTAACCAGTGGAACAGCTTGCCTTCAGAAGTTGTGGGTGCTTCATCACTGAAGATTTTTAAGGAAAGTATGGTCAGTTACTTGTCTGAAATGGTATGGTCTCCTGCATGAGCAGGATTAGAGGACTTCCAAGGTCAATTCTAGCTCTATTCTGATTGATTGACTTTGGTTGTGGGAAGCCAGGAGGAGAGGTCACAAATAGCAGTCACATGACTGTGGGTTGTTGCAACTATCATAAGTGCAAGTCTATTGCCAAGCACTCAAATTGCAATCACATGCAACAGCTGGAACTTTGAGGACCAGTTGTAAGTATACTTGTTCAGCGCCATCACAACTTCAGATAGTTTCTGAACTAATGGTCAGTAAGCAAGGACTAGTTATAGCTGTTTTTCTGTTTATCTTTTCGATGATATCACCTATCATTTAGGGGCATAGTTATTTAGGTATGTTTACCAAACATTTTATTAGTAGAAGTAGTACAATATTTCACATGGTTTTTGTCTGTCATGAATTTTCAAGCGTAGTCTTAAAATGGATATTAAAACAATTGCAATTATCAGAATACTACCTTTTGACATAATGTACACTTCTTTCAGCTTGCTTGTAACTTGCAAATGTTTGTCTATTGCAGAAAACACTGCAAAGTAACATTAAGAAAAGAAAAACAAACATGATAATTATGCAGGTATTAAAGCCATCCTTTAAACCAATGCATGCATATTTATATCTGGATAAATATATTCACTTAAAAAAAAGATCGCTAATTCATTGCAATTCATTACTTGTCAATTAATTCCCTCTTTAATTAGAATAACATATCTCAATTCAGCCTCCGGTGCTTGCTGCCACTTGCTTTTGTAAGTAATTACTGTGATTAAACATGTGGCAGTGTTAGCTAGCTCAGCTAACTGGCTAGTGATACAGAGCTTTCTGTAAAATGACTGCAGGCGGCGAGTATTCTGCTAGACGACAGACTATATCTGTAACTGTCGCAGTTCAAATAACAAAATTTATATATATATATATATATATATATATAGAGAGAGAGAGAGAGAGAGAGAGAGAGAGAGAGAGAGTTTTATTGTTTCAAAGGAATACATTTTAATTGAAAATGTGATAAAAGAAATGCACATTTTCTTCTCCATTGAAAAAACTAATCTGACAGATTTTTCAGAAGATACAACTATTATTTTGAATTACTAACTTGACATTTTTCGTGCATACTATATTTGCATTTGGTTTGCAAAGTGAACAGAAGTTTGATTTTGCCTGTTCAATTTCACATTGGCCCTGCTATCTCTTGGGGTATAGGAACAAATTAAATTTGAGCTTTTTTAAAAAAAAAATCACCCTCAAGTGTCTGTTTTGTCTGGATTTTTCTCATAGAAGGTTCTTGTGCAGATATTTCAAGGCTTTAGTCTGGAGCACTGGGTCAAAGGATATTTCTCTTTGAAGGGCAGACTGGAGTCTTTTTTAATTCATGAGTTTCTTTGCTTTACATCAAAGAATAACTCAGACAGTACTGTGTGATGGCAGTTCAGAGCAGGCTTTTAAATGTTTAATGTTGAATACATATGTTTAGTTCTTAATATTGTTCAATATGAAATATGTATTTTGCAAGACGTCTGTTACTTTTTGTGTTTTACTTTGCTATTTATAAATATTTCTGTGATAATCCATAACTTGTGGAAAATTAAGTATTAATACAATTAAAAGTTAGCAATAAAGATTCTATTATAATATAAAACACAGTATCTGTAAAGGTGTTTAAGCAGTAAAATTAAATACAACTAAGTCTAACATTTTAAGAAGCCATGACCTCAAAATTCATACTAAAAAGCAGTAGTTTTTACCTGGTAGTAAAGAAAATTCAGATAGATCCTATCTAGGAAGGGCATTTTCCCCACAAGACTGCTATCCCCAAAAAGGGGCCTCTTTCTGTTATCTGCAATCTGCAGCCTTTCACAGTAGGGTTACATTTGAAGAACAATGCCTGATAATGACACATACTCTATTTAGGAGTTATAGGAAGAGGGAATTCTGATGATTTTTTAAAAGAAAAACACAACGTATCTTTTTTTTAAAACATAAAACTAAAAGAAAAAAATAAGCCAGTATATATATAAAAATAACCAAATAAAAATTGAGAATGTACAAACAAATGTAGGTGTGTGTGTGTGTACTGTATAAACACAAATGTGTTTCTAAATATTTAAACAATGCAATTTCATCAAGCATAAGATTTACAGATAAGTTAAGAAAAATGTTAATTTAGCAGATAAATTATGAACAAATTAGGATATACATATCCTTTATAGTAAGTTATTTCAGAGTTCTTTGTGTCACTTTTTCATCTGGAATCATTTCTCCCACTTAAATATCACTCATTCATTGAAATGTGTTTATTTTAAATTATGTTATGGTAACAAACTAGTAACTAACAATAACAATAATCAGATTCTTTATATTGCATTGATGTATATGCTAAGAAAACTTTTCATATTTAACCAAAATCAAGCATAATAAAAGATATTACAATGTCCCAAAACTTTAAACCAAGTAAACTAGCTTACTGTTGAATCTGTAAATATCTACTAATTTGTTTGTAGGCCTATCAACACAGTTTGAAAAGATCATGGTGTTCTTGTGAGTTATTTTCAGAATCCATTTCTGGTTATTTGCTTGATTAGATTTTAAAGAGAAATTTTAAAAATTCTATGTTAGACAAAAAATTTTTTAAATCAGATCAAACTTTTATTGTGAATGCACAACATATGTACAATGAAATTGAAATGAGCCTCCTTGGTGCTGACCCTGCAAGTCTATCATATTAAACCTAATTGTGGTGTTTATGTTGCATTCAGAAGTCTGACAGCACAGATAAAAGCTATTTTTCAGCCTATTCGTTGCACTGGCTATGCTTCTATATCTCTTTGCCCTATGGTAGGAGAGTAAAGAAGTGCTGACCAGGGTGTGAATCATCCCTGAGGATTTTCGTCACTCTGCTGAGGCAGTGGGTCCTGGCGATTTCATCCAGTGGTGTCAGGGGACAGCCAATAATTTTTGTGCTGTGCTCATCACCCTCTGTAATACCTTTTTGTCCGCAGCTGTCAAACCAGCATACCATACCGTAATACAATATGTAATACGCTTTCTATTGTAGACCAGTAAAAGGAAGTCATCAGTCGTTATTCCACCTGATATTTCTGCAAGACCCTAAGGAAATGGAGCCTCTGTTGAGCCTTCCTGACCACCTGGATTGTATTGTTTTTCCAGGTGAGATCTTGGCTAAGGTGGACTCCCAGAAATTTGAAAGAGGAGACCCTCTCCACAAGACCCCCTTGATGTAGAGTGGGGCAGGTTCCTCTCTCTGTTTCCGGAAGCCTAGCACCATCTCCTTTGTCTTGCTGGTGTTTAGATGCAAGTTGTTTTCTGCGCACCATGTGGATAATTTCTGGACTCCTTCCCTGTATGCTAATTTGTCTCCTGTAATAAGACCCAGTACGGTAGTATCATCTGTAAACTTTATTATCACGTTAGATGGATTAGAAGATATGCAGTCATATGTGTACAACGAGTACAGGGAGGGGCTGAACACTCAGCCCTGAGAAGAGCAGTGCTGAGCTTCAGGGAGGAGGATGTGAAAGATCCAGCTTTCACTGTTTGTGGCCGGTCCATCAGAAAGTCTTTAATCTAATCACAGGTGAGAGAAGGGAAATTCAAGTCAGTCAACTTTTCGATGAGGATGTCTGGCAAAATGTATTTAAAGTATTTCAACAGAATTTGTCATGTTTACTGCTTTTTTAGTTTAAAGCTTTTTTAGATTGTCTTCCTATTAAATAGAAATAGTGATATGTTATTCAGATGTTTTAATTATAATAATTAAATGAAGGAATAATTGGGTTTGATTCATTTGAAACTAAATTTGTACTTGTGAAAGTTCATTTTACTAAGCATATTCAATTCAACTTCCTTTACTGATTTTATGAATTCCTCCTATTTGCACTCTTGTATGGGTAGTCCTAGACTTACAATAGTTCATTTAGTGACCAAAGTTACGATGGTACTAAAAAAAAGTGATTTATGACCATTTTTCACAGTTACATCTGTTGCAGTATTCCCATGGTCATGTAATCAAAATCGAGAAGCTTGGCAAATCTCATATTTATGATGGTTGCAGAGTCCCAGAGTCATGTAATCCCTTTTGCAACCTTCTGACAAGAAAAGTGAAGAAGCCAGATTCATTTAACAATCATGTTACTAACTGAACAATTGCAGTGATTCACTTAACTGTGGTAAGCAAAGTTGTAAAATGGGGCAAAATTCATTTTAACAAATGTCTCATTTAGCAACAGAATTTTTGGGCTCAATTATGATCGTAAGTTAAGAACTACTTGTATTGAACTGATTAATTGCAACTTTTAAAGGCAATGTTCAAGCAATTGGAAAAGAGCCAAGGATCAAAACCCAAAAGATAACCAAATCAAACAGATCTCAGTGAATTTTCTTTACAGAGGCTGAGAATATTGATTGAGAGCTGTCCAGAGTTGGTTATAAGATTGATGGCTCTATAAATGCTTTTTAAAAATATTCTTTACAGCAATCTTGTAGATTTTTCCCTACTTTCTCCTCAGGAAATATCAGATCTACAGTACCATTAACAAGCTACTGGTTGGCTATCTGTAGTGTGATTGGAAAAATAAGTTTTACTGTTCTTATCGCCATGAAGGAAACCTTAATAGAAAATTTTGCTTTTGTTTGATCAGATTTGATATTCATTTTCCTCCAGCAGTGCTTAAGCATATCTGATGCCACTTCATCTTGCGGAAATCCTTAGAAAACCAAAGGGCTCTTTGGTTCCACATGTAAAAGGAGTCCTCATATCTGAGGCCTCAGGCAACCAGCACATCAGAGCCTCAGGGATGATAACCCCAAATTCCCTCAGAAATCAACAGGATCTATTGACTCCCAGGGTGGAGCAATTTAATAGGCCCCAACTTCCTGTGGTGAAAAGCAGCTACAGAGAACTCTAAGGCTAGAGAATGATTGGATCATGACAGGACTAAAAATAACATTCCCTATTCCCTAACATCACAAATAAAAAAACTTATCTTCTGATATAACATTTTGCAAAAGAGTGGCAAGTACCGTAATTTCTTGAAGTTGTTCTTATAATTTTCCAGTATTAAGAGAACATTCCAGTATTAATAGAATATTAAGAAGGCTTATCAACTTCTAAGCATATAACCTGACATTATTTAATTGAACAAATGACATATTTGGCAGCTTTCACATTTTTTTTACATTTATAAACATGTATCTACAAATAAATTAATATACAATTTTTATACATTGCAGATCGGGAGATGTTCCTTCTCTGCCATAGCCTATTTCTCTATTTTTCTTGAGCAAATATGTGTATAGAAGGAATAAATAAAGGTGAGCAACAGTAGGCATTCTTTTTTGTTGCCCCTATTTATATGAAGACTATCTAATCAGGGTCTTGAACCTACCTATTTGTTGTAATTATAGAAATAAATTCATATTCAAATCCCTTTATCTGTAACAAATTACATGCTTAAACACCTGACTTTTGAAATTGGCGATTTTAAGATGTCTCAGTTTCAACTCCCAGAATTCCCCAGCTTTCAAAAGGCCAATGGATTTAGGTCATACTAATTTCTGACAGGAGAATATTCCAGAGGGCATATCTCCTGATCTGCAATATCCAACATTCCTTCGCTGATAGGACCTGAAACATGCCAAACCAAATTGGATGGCTAGAAATGACTGGGAGAAGATAGTTCCTTAAGTAAGCTGCAAGCCATGATAATATTTAAATGTAATAACCAGCACCTTGAATTGCACCTGGATGCACACTGGCAGCCAATGAGGTCCACATGGCAGTGGTGTTAGATGTGTTGAATATCTGATCCCATTTTACTATCAGTGCAGCTACATTCTGCCCCAGTTGAAGCAAATATCTTCAAGGGCAGAATGTGTTGCAGTAATCCAGAGGAGAGGTCACAAGGGCATGAGTGACTGTGTGTACTGTATACACTGTGTGTCCAGTATCCAGTAACTAAATAAATACGTTTAATGATATCATAAATATTGGTGTAATATATTGATGTGTTAAGGCCTATTTGCAGTAGGCAGAGCTCTCTGCCATTTGCTGTCAAATGCTAGTAGCATGATTTGCCAACAAAATTTAGCAGCAAATAAACATCTTACAAATTTTATAAGAGTTCCAAAGGAAATAAGATTTGGGATGGGATTTTTTTATTTTATTCTAGGAACATAACTAGGTTAAGTACAATTTAATTGGATAGGCAAACCATCTGCAAACAGTTTTTTCATGTTACATATATTGGATTTTAGTTTCTTAGCCTTTCTTCAAGCTTTAATTGAGATCATCTGGATTTAATGAGAGATACTTGGGTATCACGGATGCAACTTCAGTCCGAATCTCATGATATCTTCACCCAGCAGTTTTTGGCTGATTTAAAACCCAATATGAAAGATACGTTGGAGCATTGCAGTTCCTTGAAAGGTTTTTTTTAAAAAAAAAAACTTTCTTACAGTTGTAAATTCTCAATCAGTTTGATCCAAGTCGGTATATTTTTAAGTGAAAATGTAAGGTTCAATGGAGCAGCTTGCCTCCTGGGGTTGTGGGTGTTCCATCACTGCAGATTTTCAAAAATAGACTGGACAGCTATTTGACTGGGATGGTATAAGACTCCTGCCCTGAGCAGGGTGCTTGATTAGAAGACCGCCAAGATCTCTTCCCTCCCTAAGATTCTATGAAATTTATTAGTGGAATTTAATGCACTTGTGGATAAATGCACAAATAGTGAATTAATGTGAAGAAGAAATTGGTCTGTATCGAAATGCTTCAGAGGATACATGTTCTAAGAGTGTTTTTATAGTTTAGTTATAGTGCCAGTGAAGGGAGTACAGGGCAGAGATGATAAAGCTAAATAAATCACACAAAAAACAACAAATAAAAACAACAAAATAAAAATCCATGTTCACAAATATAAAAACAAAACCAGGACAGGGAGGATAACAATGAATACCTGAACAGTGAAGCCATCTGAGCAAGTTACCTGCTTGCTGGGAGCACCAGGCCTGTAGCCAGGTCTTGAGAGCCTGTAGTTTCCTCTGCTTTTAACCAGCAAGTCTATAGTTAAATTTAAGTGCAACAGGACCATCCTAGCTGGAAATGATGGAGATCTATCAAGGGTAGGAGAAGGCTGCAATGTAATGGGAAAAGCAACTAAACTAATGCAGCCCAAATTTTCACATTAGTATTTTTGAAGCTCGACAGATAAAAATGTTTATATTATTTTGTTTAATGTTCACTTTGTTCAGGTATCCATCCTAGCAAAGTGAACTTGTATCACCTTTGTGGTCTCAGTTTTATTTTTGTATATTTGGACTACTCTTTGTCAAAAAATATGGGAGGTTGTTGATCTTTAATCCCTCTTCTTTTTAATCCAAGGATCTATTGTGGAGTTGAAGTAGGCTAGGGAACCGGAAGTAATTATGAAGGTCACTGGCATTTTTTCAGTTTAATAAAAGCAGGGACTAATTATTCCTTTTTTATTTAACTGAAATGCAGCCAAAAAGGAGACTCCTGCAGAGCAGCTGCACTTCTTCAGTGTTATCCCAATTTACCACAGAAACAACTGTCACAAACAGTACTTTTAAACTTGATACATAGGCATGGAAGGAAGGAACCTTTTGTCTTGAGTGCATGCAGAATTTTTTTTATACAAATCAACTGGCAGATGATGGACAATGATGAAAATTTGATTCTTTGAAGTCATAATGGTCATTGAAATGTGTGAAATTCTGGCATTGAAAAGAGGGCAGCTAGCAAGTTTCAGAATCTTGGGTGGCTGCTGGGAGCTTGCTGGGAGGTTTTCTGCATTTTGACATCAACTTCCCATCACTTGTTCCCAGCTTCCTTTATTTGGAGAGGAGGAAAATGTTAAACAGCTACTTGCTCACATGGATGCTATATAGTCTCTTTGGGATTGTGCAGATGGAAATTTTGGATATATTTCTGTCTCTTGAAACACAAACTGCTGACACTTAAATGTTCATAAATAACTTGGGACAGAAACAAAATTTTATTCTGCCTTATTTTTTACTTCTGTCATGTTACATAATACTTCACCTTGTGAATTTGTGTGCCATAATAAGTTGGCCAAAGCTACTTGAGAACTAAAGCAAGATCATACTAATGGACATTATTATTCCACTGTTGGTTTGTTTGTTTTTTAGTCAGTAATTCCATTGGTTTCCCCCTTCCTTTGGAGAAGTATATGGTAGAAAGACTTGAACTCCATATACAAGTTTTTAAATCTCCAAGAATTCTATTATAGAATATTTAACTCTTTAATAAAGAAGACAAAAAGAAATATTTAAAATTTCTCCTTTATATCACTACATCCAAGAGTAAGCTTCAAAATAGAAAGAATTATGTGCCATACTAATTCATTTTATATATAGTTTTCCCAGTTTATCTTTTCCCATTTCTTCATTAAACATCTTGAAATATACATATACATCCGTGTGTATCAAAGAATTCCCACACATTCTGTGTTGCCAATAATTAAAGGAAAATGAACATGTCCATTCAACATGTTTCTCGGTATTCAAGATCAATAGAATTTTCTAATGGAAGAAAAGATTATTATTAGTGATTTGTCAAATAATACAAGAGCATGATTAATATTTATTTAAAAGTTAAGTGTATTTATTATGTTAAAAGATGAAAATTATTCCAGCAGGCTAATAATGTTCATATGTCTGGCTTTTGGTCATGAAATGCTCCTGAGTGACACACATTACGGTAATTAAGCAGATTAGTCCCTCCAGCCTTGCAAAATAGGTCTTTATGTTCTTTTTTTCCCATGGAAGAAATGGTGGCTCACATTTGTTTTTTTCTGCTAAATTGCAGTTTCTAATGTATACTTCTTCATGGTTGCTATTTGGCAAAGCATAACCTATAGGCCTAAGTGTCTTAACATTGTGGTCCACTATGTTTAAATTTGCATCCATTGTGCAAATTGATTTAGTGGAGTGAAAACTGAGATTGAAAAATAATTTGCTAAGGCTAGCATTTTTGTAAGGCATATATCCTATAATACTTGTTTTCAGTGTTTTCTTTGTAAGTGTCCTGGGTGAAGCCCTGTGGAAAATGTGTCCTGATGATATCTGAAAAAAACAGAAAAGATTTCATTAAGTGAATGAATAAAGAAATAAATAAATATAGGGAATGATTGTTTTCCCTCATTGTGTCTATTTTAGTCAAAATGGTCTTATTTCCTCATAACATCCATTGGACACAAATTCAGGGAAATTGTGGATTGAACCCGTTATTACCCAAGTATATGGATAGACCATGGAGGTAAAACAGCCTAATACATTCCTTGTTTATTTCAAGTAGGGGTCTAGTTTCCTTTAATGAGATATTCTCATTGAATTACACTTTTCATATATCCTAAATGAGCTACATTTACTTATAAAATATTCTCCTTCTGGTTCAGGAAGAAAATTCAGAAATATGTAAAATGAAGTTGCAATTGCTCCTTGATGGCTTATCCCATTTGTCCAAATATATCTCTGGAGTCAATAAAGAACTGAGATTTTTGCAGGAGTAGCTTTTTTCTAATAAAAGAATTTTTATTTTTATTTAAACAAACATACACATACAGGACATAAAAACATAAAAACCATCTTCCATTTTACATACGTACAGCGTGTCAGTTGGTTACAAATCTTTTGTGCTATCCTTTTATAGTCATTTACTCACAGTTTATATCAATTTTCACATTGTCAAACTAACATATGCTTGTATATTTATCAGTTATTAATCATCCATGACTAAACTATTTATTCCATCATTTTATACGAGATATTCCAAATTTTATCTTAAAATTTATGTTATGCTTTCAACCAATGGTTATATATGTCTATATTATGTTTTATATCAATCTATTAAGTTTCTATCACAGAATTATCTAGTCTATTGCATTACCATGTCTTTTGTCCAATCATTGATAAAACAAATCCCATATCATATAAAATTGTTTATCTTCTTGTTCTTTAATTTCAAATGTCAATTTACTCATTTCAGCACAGTCCATAATTTTCTTAATAACTTCCCCCAGCATAGGTATTTTATTGTTTTTCCAATTCTTAGCAAATACAATCCTAGCCGCTGTTAATACATTTACAATCAAATATTTCAAGTCTTTGTTGTATATGTCCAGTATAATTCCCAATAAAAAGATCTCTGGTTTAAAGTCTATATGTTGTTTTATCATTTTTTCCAACCTTGTGTGGATTTTAGTCCAATATTTCTTTGCGTCCAAGCATGTCCACCACATATGGTAATATGAACCAGGTATCTGATGACATTTCCAACATTTATCCGATTTATTCTTAAACATTCTCGCAAGTCTCATCGGGGGTAGATGCCACCTGTAAAACATCTTATACAGATTTTCTTTATATGCAGTTGACATTGTCATTTTATAATTTTGTGACCACAATTTTTGCCATTTTTCTAAATCAATCCCATATCCAAAAATTTTCCCCCAAGCAATCATTTCTTTAACTTGTTCCTCTTCCAATTTAAATTCTAATAAGTGTCCATAACGTTTTTTAATTACCTTTTCATCAGTACCCATCAAAACTTTATCTAAATCAGTCAACTTCTCATAAATACCTTCTGTTTTAACATCTTTATCAAATCTAGATTGTATTTGCAAATATGAAAACCAGTTCATTTTTACACCTTCTTCTTCCAATGCTTGCATAGATTTAAGTTCACCCTTTTCATTCAATATCTCACCATATCTAACTGTTTGTTCCTTTTTATATATTATTGGATAAGAAAAGGCTTCAATGGTAGATATCCATAATGGAATTTTTAAATAATATTGTCTTTTTATCTTCTCCCAGTTCAAAAACAATGCCTCTCGAATATAATGTCTTCTAAAATACCGCTGTGTTTTAGTTCCCTTATACCAAAGGAAGGCATGCCATCCCAACAGCAAGTCATGCCCTTCTAAGGTCAATAGTCTATTGTTCCATAATGTTATCCATTCCTTTACCCACATCAAATTTGTCGCTTGGTAATACAACTCCCAGTTAGGCAAGGTAAACCCTCCTCTTATTCTTGCATCTTGTAACAGTTTTAATTTTATTCTTGCTTTTTTGCCCTGCCAAATATATTTCAACACAATTCTATTTAAGTCTTCAAAAAACTCTTTCCCTAGTTGGATTGGAATTGTGTGGAATAAATATAAAATTATAGGCAATACATTCATCTTAATTGTAGATATTCTCCCAATCAGTGATAATTGTAAGTTTCCCCATTTTGTCAAATCTGTCTCAAGGACTAGCTTTTGAAGGCTGGGAAACACATTTGGAATCTGGAATCATACCATGGGAATTCTTAACAACTCTGTCGCGAGGAGGCTTATACATGTGCAAAATCATTGTCACTGTGGCCATTCATAAAAATCTCATTAACCAGATGGCAAATGGGAGAAGCCGCTCCTAGCCCCATCTTGCAGCTGCCTTCACCACCACAACTTTATTTTTCTTCTTTTCATTGTTTTAAGATGCATGTGGCTGTTTAAAAAAAATGCACTGGGCTGCAGCTGCACATTATTTCCAAGAACACATCTATGGCTATTGCATCCCAAGCATATTTTATGTATTTTATGATTGGTAGGATGGACAGTACTACCTGTATGTGGAGAATCCTGAATTGTTGGCTGAGAATCTGAAGTGTTTGCAGGAAATGTTAGATTATATGATGCAATGTACGGTATGAAAATTATGTATGAATGATCAAGATAGTTGCTTTGACAGGAGAATGAAGACTAGCAACAGTAATTAGTTTAGTTTACTTTATTGTCATTGCACCTTGTATAACAAAATTAAATACCATCTTCAGTGTACATTATAACTATAATAATAAAACACAAACACACATCCTTCACATTCTATACAACTGAATTGAAAACCCGATATTGCATTAATATTGCACTGTAAAATAGAATTTGAAATAATTACTGCCCTGGGATAGAAGCTGTTTTTCAGCCTATTTATTCTTGTTTTTATTATCCTGTACTGTCTGCCAGATGGTAATAGTTCAAAAAAAGAGTGACAATTTAACTGACTTCCACAGAAAGTACATGAATTTGGAAGGAGGGAGGGAGGGAGGAAGGAAGGAAAAGTGAGTGACTAATTCAAAGACATAATTTTGGTCATATAGAGAGAATGCATGAGGACTGAATCATAAAACCAAATACCTGGAAGCAGAGTGAATAAGTGAAGAGAACAGAAAGAACCAAAAAGTTATAGGGGGATGGAGCTGATTAATCTTATAAAAATGAGGTAAATTTAAAAGAGCAAAAGAGCAACATATGAAGTGATAAATGGGCATGGTCACTGTCACTCATGCCTTAATTACTTCCCACTTGAAAGTGGTGATTGGATGGAGTTGATGAGGTCCTTCAAAAGAAGGGCATGAGAAGTTTAAAAAAAGCAGAGTATGAAGTGGTACAAGGGCATTCTGGAAGAATGAAAAATGTGGGGAAATATTGTGAATAGTGTTGGTGTAAACTAAATTTAACTAATTTTCTTTTTCTCATCTCATGTTTAGGTTTTGTTTTCTTTACAATTTCTTAATACTTTTCTACACTTTGCATAACATAATTCCAAAAGTAAATAGTATGAAGGTTAGATACTTCTATTTTTGTTACTTTCTGTCATTTTTCCTTAATGGATATTTGTGGCATCCCTTTTAGAATCAGTAGAAACTACTTTCTTGTCAGTTACGTATTTATTCAGAGACACACAAATCCTAACTTTAAGAATGTATCTGTGTGAATGTGAATAAATTGCCAGTTGATTTTTATAAACAGACAAGCTGCAACAGTTAAGCCTCGTCTTATTTATACCATAGGGGAAACCAATTGTGTGAAGTACTACAATTGATTGTCCAATCAAACAACCTTTGTGATATTTCTTTTTAAGCAATCAAATAAATGCCCGTCAGTCGGAAGAGAGTGTAGTTTTGTGTGTTGCAACGTTTTGACTAAATAATTGGTGAGTCTTCATATTTTGACTAGTCTGGAATTTAATATAAACACTATTTGTACTCAAAGAAAACATTTATGATTAAATTGTTAAAATATTTTGACAGTTTGCTTTAGGTAGTCTGAGCTCAGCTTTTATGCGTTGTTGTAATTTCCTGTGGGTCCCCCCCCCCCCTTAGTTCTAAATGCAAGACAAACATTTCACACTTGGCTATTGTGACTGATCTCTCGGAGTTGATTTTATAAAGTGAAACAAAAAGGGGAGGGGGGAGTGGAAGACATGCCTCCCCTTTTCCAGGAATGGTCTGCTGAGAGCAGCTTTTAAAGTCTTTGACAGCAGATACACTGAGGTTGGTAGCTGGAGGCTTATTTTTTAAAATCCCAGTGTGCTATTTAAATTTGTTTGCCTCCTTAAATTTAAGTCATGTCATCACTGGTTTGGATTACCTCTGTCTGCCAAGAGTTGGACTTGGATCAGATCAGCCTTTGTTTTGGAGACAGGCAGAAGAAAGAAGTCCAAGCCATTCCCATTGGCATTGTGCAGGCAAAAATCTAAAGTAGGTGGTAGTTTTGAATTACCCTGCTAGGTTAATGTGGTCATTTTGGGAGGAAGCATTTGATAATCTGAGCTTTTGTCAACAGATGTTAGAAGATTAGGATTCAAATTATACAGAATACCTTTTGTATCACCAAGGGCTTGCTTCAAACCTATGCAAAACGTCTGGCTTATTGAGCTTTAATCATATCACTGCAGTTCCATTCATGCAGTATATTACTGGCTAAAACCAGAAATAGTTGTGTTGGCCTATAAGAACTAAAACTAACCTCCAAACGTTAGTTGATACTTCCAATCCAATCAGCAAAATTGCACAAAAATGTGCAAGCTTTTTTGCTTTCCAGAATTCTTCATTCAACTGGGTGGTACCAAAAGCTGTAGATTCAAAATATAAGTCAAGTATGGTGTAGAACTTGGAGGCAAAATATAGAATTTGGAGTCATCACAATTGTAATTGTGAACAGCCACAACAAGGTGGTGGAACAAGGACTACATGTAATGCAAAACTGCTTAGTCATGGCACTGAGATAAATGCATGGTGTTAAGCTTCATTAAGACTTCTGGGGCGCCACACAGAGCTATATGTTTTAGCCTAAACACTACAGAAGAAATGTTTACAGCAGTGCATTGCAAAGGTACCACAGCATGCCTGAGGTTTAAATATTTTCTGTTTAGTGAAAATTTGTAATTCCAGAAAGATTATGTAAGATGCATAAAAGATTTTTGAATTAACCTATACATGAATGATGAATAGATTTGGAAACGCCGTATTTCATTCCTCTCAATGAATGAATTTTCTCAATGAAAACTGACTTTCTCCAAAGTATAGATCATTGGCATTTAAAAAAATGTACTCGTTTATGTCTTCTTTCTTGTTTTCATAGGACATTACCCCTCTAACTGGTGTTCCAGAGGAGCATATTAAAACAAGAAAAGCGTACATTTTTGTTCCAGCCCGTAATGCCATGCAAGCTGGTGTTAATAACACAAAAAAATGGAAAATGGAATTTGATACAAGAGAGCGCTGGGAAAACCCATTGATGGGTTGGGCATCTTCGTAAGTATAAAATAGTTAGCATGTTCAAAGTTTATTATTTGATCAACTAATACAGACATTTACCAAACATGGTTAGATTTTAAAAGTGCTAATAAAATTATGTTTTTGCCAGGGATGATTTTTTTTTATTTAAGAATTTTTAATTAACTTCTAAGTGTGAAATTGGAGTGATTCTCACACTCGAGAAACAGAGTCTCTGGTGGTCGAATGCAGAAATGACCATGTGGAGTTGCAGTAAGTGGGCCATGAAAATTCTAAGAGTCAGACAAGATCAAATTGTTGTTATTAGCTCCATTACATAAGAATCAGTTTTGTCCAGTGATTAAAGCATCAGGCTAGAAACCAGGAAACTGTGAGTTCTAGTCCCGCTTTAGGCATGAAAGCCAACTGGGTAACTTAGGACCAGTCATTCTCCCATGAGCTGTTCAGAGCATCCAGTAGTGGGAGGTGCTTCAGTCTCTGCATGTCTAGGCTGGGCTTAATTTGTGGAACGCTCCTCCTCCTCCACGGTACTCCTCCCCAGCGTTCCCGTTTTGGCTCAGCCTCGTGAGAGATAGGCAGTGCTTGTGATTCTTCCTTGGCCGAAACAGGAAAAATTCTTTCCTTGCAAGCAGGTTTGAAAGTTAATCAGCTTGTCTTTAGAATCCTTTAGCCTTCTAATTGCATTGCGATCTCTTGACGTTGGCTCGCATTACAGAGATCGCTCGCATTACAAGGAAGCGCAATTCGTGCCCCAAAGCGGCGGGAGCCTTTGGTGCTGTTCCGCGCCCCCTCCCCACAACCGATCTTTCTACCCCTGCCATTCCAACAGATTGCCGCAAGGTTTCTTTTACCCGAACAGCGGCGTGAGCTCTTTGCTCCCAACAGAGTCGTATCACCTTCCTTCCCCCTCTGAAGGCCACTTGGGGTGGAGGATTCAAATGCTTAGTGCCTTCCACCCTTCCCGCCGTTTAGCCTTATAGGAAAAGCCATCGGAGGCTATTCCTTCACACGGCGGGAGTTTGCTGCTGGGGAACGCGCCAAAAGATTAACAGCCGGAGGCCATCTTTTCTTACAAGACCTTGTGGCCGTGCTCCTGTATTCCATTTCGTGCTGTGTGAGGTAACTCTGTTCTGAGCAGAGGTTCCCTTCAGGAACACTGGGGACCATTATACCCTCGTCTTGGTTTTTTTCTACATTTGAGGCTATCCTTACAGTTAAATTGTTGGCTTAACCCTCACAGCCCAATCAACCCAGCGGCACAACAGCGAGCACCTAGGCCTGTGTCCGCCTGTGCAGGGAAGCTGTTGAAGGCCTCTACCCTTATCAATCTGGGCCTTCAGGCGTTCTCAATTTGGCTGTTTGGTTTCTCAGCATGTAACATCGTGCCACTTAATTAATATTCATATACATATTGCCATATATGTGTGTGTGTGTGTGTGTGTGTGTGTGTGTGTGTATATATATATATATATATATATATATATATATATATATATATGGTTATATAATAATACAATTATAATTATAATTATAATTAATTAATTAATTTATTATTATTATTATTATTATTATTATTATTATTATTATTATTATTATTATTATTTTCTCTTCGGTATAATATTTTAATATTAATAAAATATTATTACTGAGATATGACTCATTATAGATAGGTATTATTCAAAAAAAAAAGAGGAAAGGGGGCAATAAAAACATCATCAGGGCAACTGGTCTGTCCTCAGATCAGGCCCCTGGGCGTGCCAACCGCCTTCACAGTATTGCATTGTATAACAAGCATACTGCAATTCCAACTTCAATCGAAATGGCAGACAGTAGCAGCTCTCAGACCTCATCCTTGAAAGTCAAAGCCAAATCTCAGCACAAACCTAAGCAAGCTAAAGGGAATTCTAAAACTTCAGAAAGGGATGCCATCAGGTGCCATAAAGCTTTACAAAAACAGATAGATAAGTGCACACGGGAGGCGCACAAGGTCTCACAGGACTTCCCCTCCTCCAGTCCAGGTCCATCTACCTCTTCCCGCCCTCCTCCTCCCCTAGATCTTTCCCTCTCATCCTGGCGCAGCTTGGCTCCCCAAGGCCCACCGACCACGTGAAGGGCTCCTGAAGTTACATTCACTCCGACGGCTGCCAGTCTTCGTCAGGACGACATTCTTCCAGAGGAAGTTCCAGAGAGGATGAAGGCCTGGATGGAGCTGGCAATCTGCCAGGGAATCGCAGCAGGTCTTCAACATGCAGTTATGACCAGGGAATATCCTGTGATCGCCGATCATGATTCACAATTGCTGAGGTCATTGACCAGGTCGGAGCAGCACTATACCCAGGTACATTTACAAAGGGAGGTCCCCCTCCAAGGGCCGACTGAGGAGGAGGAGGAGGAGGAAGAAGTGGATCAAATTGATCAAATGGAAGAGATTGAATCAGGATCAATACATGACAGCAAGCCCCTGTCAGAAGCAGACCCCTTAGAAAGGGGAATGTCTGAGGATGAGGGCCTTGTTCCTGACCAACCTGTTTTTACAGGCTTATTCCGCCCACAACTTTTCAGATCTCTCTTGTTTAAGGCAAAAAATATTGCATGCCTAAACAAGTCGACCCCTTCTACCATTCCAACTCGTTCGGAAGAAGGACCAGAAGATCTAATTTTCAACCAACCAGTAGTCGAAGCAGAGGTGATCCCAGTTCCTCCCATGTTTTTGGACCTGGTACAGAAACAGTGGGCCTCTGCAACGGTGTACCCAGCCCCCACAGGATATGACAGGAAATATTTCAATTTGGCCCCTGATTTCTCAAAATTATTGAATACTCCCGAGGTAAATCAACCTATAGTGGGATTAGCGTCCTCCTCCATTCCCAGTGATGCGCTGGAGGCATTAAAGCTGGAGGAAAGACAGGCCGAGCTAGCCCTACGTAGAGCCCATCAGTCTGACACGTGGGCCATCAGAGCAGCCATGGCCGCCTCCTTCTTCACCTGTTCTTCTCTCAGATGGCTCCGCCTCTTACGGGAACATGTCCCTAATTCCAACCTTAGAGCACACCAAGATATTGCTAATCTTATAGCAGCTGCTGAATTCTCAGCTGACGCAACTTATCATGCAGTCAAGTTTTCAGCCAGGGCCATCACTTCACGTGTCACAGCGCGACGCTTACTATGGTTAAAACATTGGCAAGCTGACTTTAAGCATAAATGCAAGCTGGCTTCATCCCCAATTGTGGAAGACAGGCTGTTTGGCCCTTCCCTTGATCTGCTACTAATTGAAACCCGAAACAAAAAGAAAATTCTTCCTTCCATTTTTCGGAAGTCAGATTCTAGAAACCCTCAGTCCTTTTGGAGGGGATCCTTTTGGCCCTTTTACCAGGGATCCTTTTCACCCAGATACCAGAGACGTCCATCATTCAGACCAGGGCAGCAGCCAGACAGGTCCGACTTCGGGGATAGGAGCAGAAGGGGTGGTCAATCCAAGAGATCCTTTCGGGGACAGGAAACAGGTCCTTTCAGTGTCCAAGATAACTCCCTGGACCTGACCCCCATTGGCGGATGCCTTAAATTATTCGCGGACCAATGGGACTTCTCAACCTCCGATTCCTGGGTCAGAGACATGATTAGATTTGGACTTGCGCTGGAGTTTCAATCCACTCCCCCAGATTTTTTCATGTCATGCCCTCTCTCCAGAGATCCAGTTAAACGTAATCTCATGGAAGCAGCTATCCAACACCTACTGGACATACGAGCCATCCAGCCAGTAGCCACCAACCAACGAGGGCAAGGTTTCTATTCACATCTTTTTGTTGTTCCCAAAAGTTCAGGGGGGTGGAGAGCAATATTGGATCTGAAACGTCTCAACTGTTTCTTAATATATTGCAAGTTTAAAATGCATACCCTGCAATCTATCTTACTTGGAATCAGAAAGGGTGACGTCCTCACGTCCATAGACCTGACAGAGGCGTACCTACATATTGCTATTCGGCCTTCTCACTATAAATTTCTGAGATTCTGTTATAATAACCACCATTTTGAATATGTGGACCTTCCTTTTGGACTAGCTTCTGCCCCCAGGACCTCCCTGAAGGTTCTCGCAGTGCTAGCTGCTCATCTCCGTGATATCCCCGTATGACTCCATTGTTATCTTGATGACATCTTGATTTTGTTATCTTCCGCTCATCAAGCAGTCAAAGATACTCAGAACACATTACAATCCCTACAACAACACGGGTTCTCAATAAATTGGAAAAAGAGTCATTTAACACCATCGACTTGGTTAACCCATCTGGGGGCAGTCATAGATATGGTGGAAGGCAAAGTTTACCTGTCACCAGATAGACTAAATAGCATTCAGCAATTAATCAAGGAGATCAGGGATCTTAAGAGGGTGTCCCTAGCGGAACTATCAAAATTGTTAGGCAAGATGATCTCATGTATCTCTATCATCCCTTGGGACTGGCTCCACACTAGATCCCTCCAGTGGTTCCTGCTCCCGTACCAGCGCTCTGGCCGAAGCAACTCCAAATACAAGGTCAGGGTACCATCAAAGGTCCTCATATCTCTCCTCTGGTGGACTAGACCAGTCATCAACAAAGGCTGCCTCTTCAAAGAGCCACACAGACTTACCATCACCACCGATGCCAGCCTGTTTGGATGGGGAGCGCACGTTCAATTGCTCACAACCCAAGGCCACTGGTCCGCCATAGAACAGTCGTGCAGCATAAATTGGCTGGAGCTTCAAGCAGTACACCTGGCTCTCCGCAGCTTCATTCCACAGGTACGCAATCAGCTCACATAAACAAACGGGGGCACACAATCGAAACATCTCATGCGAGAAGCGGAGCGCTTGTATCGTTGGGCGGAGAGCAACCTACTTTCCATCAGAGCAGAGCACATTTCGGGTCTGTTGAATACACAGGCAGACTGGCTAAGCAGGGCCACGATCAATCAATCGGAGCGGTGCCTCCATCCGACCCTGTTTCAAGAGGCGGTCAGGACATTTGGACAGCCGGTGATGGACCTGTTCGCTTCCCCCCCAACGCTCAGCTCCTGAGATTTTTTTCCAGGTACCCCTCGCAAGGAGCAGAGAACTTCAATTCAGTCCGCTGTCGTTGGCCCCCAGGACTTCTGTATGCATTCCTGCCACTTCCACTGGTTCCCAAGGTCATCCAGAAACTGCTAGACGAGAGGGCAGAACTACTTCTAGTAGCTCCTTACTGGCCCAGATGGCCGTGGTTTGCAGACCTTCGCAGTCTATCCGTATCAACACCATGGAGAATTCCGCCAGCCAAGGTCTCGCTAACCCAGGGACCCCTTCAACATCTGGACCCTCAATGGTTGCACCTGACCGTCTGGATGTTGAGCGGAGTTGTCTGAAGAGTGAAAAGTTTTCCAACAGAGTTATCACCACTATCCAAGCCGCCAGACGCCCCTGAACAACTCGCATTTACAATGCCACATGGTCCAGTTTCTGTAAATGGTGTACCGAGTCTCGAATTGATCCCATATCTCCATCTGTGGCTCAAATCCTAGAGTTCTTGCAAGAGGGACTTGACAAGGGAATATCACCTAATACGTTGAAAAGACAGGTGGCGGCCTTGGCGTCAGTTCTCACTTGTGAAGGTCTACTATCTCTTTCCCATCATCCATGCATACGGAGTTTCCTTTGAGGAGCCACAAATTTATGCCCTTCAGCGGTACACTGTTATCCCACCTGGGACCTTAACAAGGTCCTCGTCGCACTCACTAAGGACCCTTTCGAACCCTTGAAATCGTCAAGTCTCCAATTTCTGACGTATAAAGTAGTTTTCCTTGTAGTGATCACTTCTGCTCATCATATTTCGGAGATTGCAGCTTTGTCTATCAGACAAGATCTTTGTGTTTTCCATTCTGACCGGGTGGTCCTTCGTCCTGATCCTACATTTATACCCAAAATTAACTCGGTTTTTCATAGGGCACAAGAGCTGATACTTCCTAATTTTTGTCCCAGACCATCCCAAGGGTTGGAACTACAATGGCATAGGCTTGATGTGAGGCGAGCATTGCAAATATATATCAACCGCACAGTGGCTTTCAGAAAAACGGAGGCCTTATCGGAAGTTTTTTCAGCCCAACACTCAGGGATGCAAGGTCTCACCTTCTACAATAGGCCGTTGGCTATGGGCCGTGATAGCGAAAACGTATCAGACTCAATCCCTGCAGGTGCCCAGGGGCATAACAGCTCATTCAACAAGGAGCGCCGCAACATCGGCAGCATGGGCCACACAGGCACCAATAACTGAAATTTGTCGAGCCACAACCTGGGCCTCTCCATCACCATTCATTAGGCATTATAAAATAGATGTGTTTGCATCCGCTGAGGCCTCCTTTGGCAGAAGAGTTCTGCAACGGGTCCACAGGGACCAGGAGGAGATTCCAGACCAGACGGAGTCCTTCCCGTAGGACAGGCCAAGCTTTGGTATGTCCCACTACTGGATGCTCTGAACAGCTCATGGGAGAAAGGGCGTTGGTACTTACCTGACACACACGTTCTCTTTGAGCTGTGAAGAGCATCCAGCCCCACCCTTTTTTCCATCTGGTGGGGTCCTGTTTCGGCCAACGAGTTGTTAGGGCATTGAGGACGAGGGCAGTTTTTTCTCTCGTCTTCACCAAAACTGGGGAACGCTGGGGAGGAGTACCGTGGAGGAGGAGGAGCGTTCCACAAATTAAGCCCAGCCTAGACATGCAGAGACTGAAGCACCTCCCACTACTGGATGCTCTTCACAGCTCAAAAAGAACGGGTGTGTCGGGTAAGTACCAACGCCCTCTCTCTCTCAGCCCGTGACATCAGGCTCCAGCCACAACCTGGTGCGTCAGTTCCTGTCCAATCAATTGATCAACACTCAGTTGATTTGAAAAAGCAGACTCTGCACCTATGAGAAAATGCTTCAGAAAGGAAAAAAAAAAAAGCTAGATTAAATTTTACTGATAAAGAAATGAGAGGCCAAAACAGTCATCTTTATTTACTATAGCCTAATGAATCTTAGCCCAGAAACTGGACAATTCACAACAATTAAATAAATTACAATGAAAGATAATAATTTACTAATTATAGATAAAGCACTGATTATGTGGTAATTTGCAGGATCTGATTTGCATTTGACAAAGCAATGTCTGTGAAACAATCCTTATACTCCAGCAAATTTTTGGTTTATCTGTAGACTGGATAAACATGATAAACCCCCCTCATCTTATAAATTCAGTCAGATAGAGCATGCATTCCAGTGAAAGCATTGCTAAAAGTTGCAAACAGATGTGACAAGCCGATATGTATCTGTAGGGATGCTTCCAGCTTAGGTAATATTTGAGCTAGGTTCTTAAAGTAATTGCCCAGGTTCCTTGACTCTTTTACTTTTAGAATTAGGCTGCCTCTTCTTTGGGGACTATGCCACTTTAGATACTGGCTGAAGCAAATTCTTTGGGAACATTCTTGGTTTACCTTATTTTCCTTTATTAGGTAGATTTGTGTCTTCCTTAAGAAAACAAATCAATCTTGATTTCCCTTAGTGCAGCGGAAAGGGATTTTGGACATCGGTAAAAAACAAAAGTTTCCCACTTGTATTATAACTGCCTAGATTCTTAGCTCAAAATTACCTCAGTGTGAGAGTGGATGCATTTTTGTTGCATAATACCATGTGATAGTATCTCCATAGTGCTTTAATAATTCATTAAATTTTATATCAAAGGCTCAATGAAAGACGCTGTTCGGTTTACAATCTGTCTTTGTCTGTCACCTATCTCCTTGCTTTCTAAAGTCAGAAAGTTAGTTCTCCATCAGTGAAGAAAGTACTGCAGATTTTATGAAGATTTAGTTGCAGATGGAAAGGACTTTTTGCGAGGAAGCAATTGCACACTTTTATGACCTTGAGACACATTTTATATAATTTCAGAGCTGCTGTAACAGATTTAGTCTCATAAATTCTGAGAATTCATCATGCTTCCCTTGGTAGTACTAGATGTTCTATTTTAGTGACTGTGGTGATGTTATTCATGAAAGAGATATTCTGAAAAATTAAGTAAGCACATGTTTAACATTTCAGGCTGGACTGTGGGTTTGGATGTTTGGCTTACTCAGAAAATGGAAGGCTAAGAATTCTTGGCCCTTTTGTGGTTCAGCCTCCTCCTCCTCCTTAGAAATCAAAAATCAGAATGCACACAGAAAAATTAGATTATTTTTGTTTCTTTTTTTTTCTGGTGTAATAAATTGCATTTCTAACCCACCATAAGATGTAGTGAAACTTCAGAATTAGAAGCAGGCACTAGCAATTTGTCTCAATTCTTGGAGAGAGAATATGATTTAAATTTAAATAGATAAAAGAATGCATGCAAGGTTGTGTGGTTGTTCTAGCCAGATCTGTGTTTTAAAAATCTCTGGGATTTCCAGCCAGGGCTGAGGCACGCTTGTATTGTGCCCACAAGCTTCCATTCTATTCTGTACCATCTGTTGTTTTTCTTTAGCAACTCTCCAAAACTACTGGATGTGGTCATCCAGGGATTTGGAGTTAAATGTGATCAGCATATGATGACACTTTCCCCTTGCCTTATGAGTCAGGTGAGGCCGTGAAGCTGCTGATTTGACAATGAGCTAGATGGTAGCAAATAAACAGAAACTGAACTCTAAGAAGATGACAGTGCTGTGAGCTAACAGTTTTTGTATTTGTGGAGTTGATAATACTTCTATTCTGGACAGGATTGTCTTCAAGGTCCCAGTATGTCAGCATTAGTACTGTTATTACAGACCCAAATACTTTTGCCCATTTTTGCTATTTCTTAATGGTCTAGATCAGGGGTGTCAAGCTCGTGGCGTCACATTGTTGTCATGTGATTTATCGTGACTTTTTCCCCCTTCGCTAAACCAGGGGTGGGCGTGGCCAGCGCATGATGCATCTGACATATAGGCCATGAGTTTGACTTACCTGATCTAGATATTGAGATGTTTAAGAACTATCCATCAGCATTATTGCAATATATTGTGAGGCTTCAAAGAGTATAGAATATGGTTGTTAGAATTTTACTGGTGAATTTTACCACTCAGTTTCAGAAGCAGAAGGTTTGCCCATTGATTTCCCAACTCCATTCAGAGTGTTCATTAAAGCCCTACGTGGCATCTTACTATTGTGTCTGTCCATTAAGAATCTCTGTTGAAACTTTCTATGGAGATTCTCAGTCATCCAGGTCATGGTTGTACCAAAAGTGCTTTTTCGAAAGGCAGTTGGACTTTCTTGTTTTTTTTTCCTTGAAAACGTTTCGCTTCTCATCCAAGAAGCTTCTTCAGGTCTTGAATCTTTGGTCCAGTTGTTTTTTAGAGAAGCACCTTTGTGTGCCTTTTCTCTCAGAGATACAAAGATAATTTATAGGAAGAGGATTTCCTTTAGGCCAGAGCCATGACTGTGCCACTTTGGCACTAGAAGAAACAGATGGATCTTAATAGTTTTTCTGAAATCATAGTGCAACTTTTAAATGTTTTACCTGCAATTTCCATTATGTAATTATGTAATTTCCATAATGTTTTATTACTTACAGAGCGGATCCTCTATCCAATATGCAACTAACTTTCTCTACAAAAGAAGATGCTATTGCATTTGCTGAAAAAAATGGTATGTACAGCAGCAATCAGAGTACAATTGATGAGTGCATGCTTATTGAATGAGAGGGGGAGTTTGAGCTACTAGCAGAAAAAAATGACAGTGGCATGGGACTGAAATTTCATCTTGGCAGATGTGTTCTGTTGAGTGGGTAGCAGTACTAGTATAAATAGTGATGCACAACAGGAACTGCTATAGAACATTCAAATATTAACATTATCTTATATTGTTTGAAATTGAAATTAGGATGAACACTAGATATCGTTAATAATAAAAAAATATTGAACCTCATCAATAGTAAAAATTATTCAGGTGTCCCTTCCTAGACTCATGTCACTCCCGTTTTCTTAACCATCCTTACTCTGGTTGGCTAACTTGGCAAAGAGTGATTGGTGTCTTACCTTGCAAACATCCTAGGCAGATTTTTCACTTGTATATGATTTATCCTGGAATATTGATACCAAAAGAGGGTGTGGTGGTTCAGTGGTTAAAAATGCTGAGTTTGTCATCTGGAAAGCTGACAGCCCAGGTTTGAACCTGAATGCCACATGACAGGGTGAGCTCCCATTACTTGCCCAGCCCCTGCACACTTAGCAGTTTGAAAGCATACAAATGCTTTCAAATGTGAGTAGATCAATCGGTATCACTTCAGTGGGAGGTAACAGTGTTCTGTGCCCCCTTGGTGTATAGTCATGCTGTCCACATGATCATAGAAATGTCTGGAAAAACACTTAAGAAATGGAGATGAGCACCCCATAAAATTAGACACAACTGGAAAAGGGAAATCTTTACCTTTATTGATACCAAGCTGTGGTGCTCGGTATCATGGGGGTTTTGTATCCAACATTGTCTTCATCAAATTATGACACAATTTTACCAAGATAGGCAGGATGGCTGTGCCATAGTGCTAGTATTGAGAAACACATTTCTTACTGGCCCTACATCTTTGGAGGGAGGAGCCTTAGTGTCCCTAATGAGGTCATGGGGAAGGGGTGTGTCTGGGTATGGTAGGATCCATCGGTACTAAATGGTCCTGCAGGTAGAAAGCCATTTTGGCTTTAGAGATTAAAACCAGCACCAAGAAACAAATACTTAATAAGTAATTTGATCTGTGCATAATAAATATTTGTAATAAATATTGTTGCTTTTAGTGAGAAGATCAGCCATTGGATCAAAATCTAAACTGGGGGTCATCTGCCTCCATTTTACAGGACCCAAAATGTTGATTTAGCAATTCTCTTAACTAAAACACATTGAATATGTTACGCCTGACATCTTAAATAGACTGAGAACTTTTAGGGAGTACTTCTTATAAAGCATTCATATCCCATAAATGTTGGTGTTAAACTAAATCTCTACATTTTACTTTATCTCATTTCCTACAAATATTTGA
The DNA here is from genome assembly GCF_049901735.1 of Notechis scutatus. NCBI lineage: Eukaryota > Metazoa > Chordata > Lepidosauria > Squamata > Elapidae > Notechis > Notechis scutatus. Next base: position 242,570,432 of record NC_142010.1, on the reverse strand, counting down.
CAAGAAAATCAGTTTGCTAAAGTGAGAACTAAGAACATTGGCCTAATTCCAGTGAATGCAAGTGAGAGATGTTTTACCATCTGCCTGTGCCAGGGCATCTTTATCTAGGTTTACAAGTCTCACTTATTCCATGATTAGGCCCCATGAGTGCAGAGATTCTCAGGCAGATCAAATGATGCCAAACCCTGTGATTCTTTATGTGCTTGTTTCTAACACTCTGCAAACATGCAGTTATTAAATTCAGTTTCATTCCTGAATTAGAGTCAAAAGTTGAAATTATCCCTAGGCGCCTAACCTAGGTTTGCCTTCTTGTTTAATATATATTTACTTCAGAACAAATTTTCTTTAAATTATTCCTAATAGCACATAATGTTGACAGTATATAGGCCAAAAGATTTAAAGAGATCCAAGTAGGAGATATTTTATGCATACAATTAATAATCATATTAAACAGTTGTCATGTTGATATATTCTGAAATACTTTCTTCTGACTCAAGACTGTTTTTGTTTGTTTTTCATAGAAAGGAGTTAGCTGTTCCTCAAAAAATATAGGTCTGAAACTGTGAAGCTTCTCTAGGTTATGTCTTGCATATAAAAGAGAATAAAAAAAAAAAAGATTGATATCATATCCTCTCTCATTCCCATTCCCTGAGAAAGGTGGCTTTCTCAGAAACGAATGCAGAGTGTCAGTATTGCACTTTTACTGGGATGTGAATAGTCTATTAATCACAATTTATCCTTCCTTGATCCCATGTCTCTGTCTCAGACTGCCCATTCCTTTCTGCCTCTGTATGGCTATCATCATGCAAATCCATTTTCTGAATGTGACAAAGAAATATATTCGGAATAAGGTTTATAGCTGGAAAACAACTCTTTAAAAGTCATTATATCAGGCAATTTCATTTGTTTTAAATGTGAAGCTATGGAAAAATTAGCAAGATTCCTGTTATGTGAAGCAGCTGATTCTGAATTCAGGATCACATTCTAAATTCTCCAAAGCTCACCTCTTTGTCCTTCTTGCTTCCTTGTGGCATTGGGGTACTCTGCTACCAGGCATATTTCCAAAACTTGGCTTGACATCTGATAGAGAGGTGTGAATGCATAAGATTACAGACCTTCATGTGTCAACTGTCAGTCCTGGTCCATCAACAGGAGTGGTGAAAGTTGGAACATACAGTGCCTGAGATCTGACAAACCTGGGAACAGGTGTAGGTCACATTTAAGACATATCTGTCTTAAAGGATTATTGTTCACTGCCTTTTGCAATAGAATAAACTAGTAATTGCATATTGTATATCAAATATGTTGGTATTTCTTCTCTGTTAGCTCTTAAAAGCTTGAACTTGCTTTTGTTTGTGTTGCACTTGCTCAGTATTATCAGCTATATGTGTGTTGTTTAGAATTCTCAACATGTTTTTTCCTAGGCTGGAGCTATGATGTTCAAGAGCAGAGGATTCCAAAACCTAAATCCAAGTCTTATGGCGCAAACTTTTCTTGGAACAAAAGAACAAGGGTGTCCACAAAATAGGTTGGCATTGGTTGTCTCTGCATCTGACTGTGAATAAAGTCAGCTGTGCTGTATTTATAGTCCATGTATAATACATCTCTTAATCTCCTAATAAATTTGACCTTTAAACTACTCATGCATCTTGTGGTGTCTATTTAAAATGTTTTTGATGTCTCCAATTGAACCTGTTACAAACTTCCCTATATTTAGAGAGGAGATTTGGGGTGTTCATACCTCTAGGAAATTGCTGTACGTGGAATTCATTAAAAGGAATGTTTGAAATGAGCCATAGCATTAAAGACCAAGCCTTGGCTTTTGAATAATTTTATAATTCAATATCTATTCATATATATACATACATACACACCCCCAAATTTACATTCTTCTGGCCATTCTACCTTAAAATGATGAAAGATTTTATATTCAGAACTTGAAGGCATATGTAAGTGTGAAAACCTATCAGGATCCAAGTAAAATTCTGTGTTCCATTAGTACAAGAGGAAAGGATACATCCTACCACCCTGTTGTGAATATTGCGACATCTTTTCCAGTCAAGAATTGCTAAGGGTGTTTTGGAAAGTTCTCTGCAACTAAGTCAAAAATATCACTGCTTTATTCCAGCACTTCTCAGAGAGACAGTGGCCAGTGTTGCTTCTCAGTGTAGCATCAAGGCAGGCACCAAAATACAAGACCATGACATTTACAGAATTGCAACAAATGGCTTTTGTAAAACTCAGCAGCTTCTTTCTCAAGGAGTAAGTGCCACTGCAGCCTTCTGGCACTTCAAATCTGGAAGAAGGGATTTGGGGAAATTAGTTATGACTTTTCCTGCTCCTCCTCAAAATTGGGGCCAAAGCCTTAGTCGTCATGCTGAACACCAGGAAGAAGGCAGTGCCTCTTGTAATCCCTAAAATCAAATCACATCTGTAATAAAGTCTGTAATAAAAACTTTTGTAATACAAAGGCAGCCAACTTACTTGCAAGCCTAATGAATTCAGCTGAATATTTACAAATACAGGTAGTCCTCAATTTAATGACCACAATAGAGCCCTAGATTTCTCTTGTTAAGTGAGACATTTGTTAAGTGAATTTTGTCCCATTTTACAACCTTTCTTGCCACAGTTGTTAAGTGAATAACTGCTGTTGATACGTTAGTAACATAGTTGTTAAGTGAATCCGATTTCCCCATTGACTTGACTTGTCAGAAAATTACAAAAGTTGATTACATGACCTTGAGACACAGCAACAGTCATAAATTGCCAAGTATCTGAATTTTGATCATGTGATTATGGGGATAGCAACAGCACTTACATTTTTATACCGCTTCACAGTGTTTTACAGCTCTTTCTAAGCAGTTTACAGAGTCAGCCTATTGCCCCCAACAATCTGGGTCCTCATTTCACTGACCTCGGAAGGACAGAAGGCTGAGTCAATCTTGAGGAAGGCTGAGTCAACCTTGGATGCTGCAAAAGTCATAACTGAAAAATCATCATAAGTCACTTTTTCCAGTACCATTGTAACTTTGCATGGTCACTAAATGAACTGTTGTAAATAGCTCACATGTGATCCACATCAGTCTCAAACTGGAAAGAATCACACACCGGGTATGGTTTCTACATTTGTCAAGTTAAAGATTTAAACAAACTTGATTTGCAAGAGGAAAAAAATTCCCATAAGACTCCTTGTGTGCTATTGACAAACTTAGAGAAAAAGCAGATTTCCTTCTTTTAAGGTTCTGAATTTTGAAAGCTATTTAAATCATATCATCTAAAGGTTTGCAGCTTTATGGCATTATTATAATTACATTTCAGGTATTAATGAGCAATTTTAGACAACTCTACCTTTTCAATGAAATTGCAAATGAAATTTCTTCAAGGTATTGGTATAGGGAAGAAAAAAAAATCCAAATTTAGATGAACATCAAGTTCAAATAAAGGAGAATATTTGTAGCTCAGAGTTGAAGTGAAGGATCCTCTCTGAGCTTGGTTGTTTTCTTGCAAATGTTTCATTACCCAAACTAGATAACATCCTAAATGTTAGGTAACAACATCACTTGCACATGCTAGATCCGTCACATCAAGTTCTTTCCTTTAATTTCTTTATAGGAATTGCTTGATATGAAATATTTGTGGAACTATGTGGCATTATTAGAAATGAGATATTGGTTGCATATCAACCTACCAAAATTTACTATCAGCTAAAAATTATCAACCTATTTACTTTGAAATAGCAATAGCATTTATACCGCTTCACAGTGCTTTGCAGCCCTCTTTAAGCAGTTTACATAGTCAGCCTATTGCCCTCAACAATCTGAGTCCTCATTTCACTGACCTCGAAAGGATGGAAGGCTGAGTCAATCTTGAGCTGGTGAGAATCGAATTGCCAAACTTCAGGCAGCCGGCAGTCAACAGAAGTAGCCTGCAGTACTGCATTCTAACCACTGTGCCACCATGTCTCTTCATACAAAACAAAGCACTTCTCTAAACTAGTCAGAGTAACAAAGAAGGAACCAAGGATGATAAAGCTATTTTAATCATTAAAATTATTAATCACTAATCTTGGAATTTTCAAAATTATTTCCTGTTGAATCTAGTTTTGGAATACAATAAATGTGTGGCTCCATCTGTTGCTCCACTTCCATGAGTGGTTCAAATGTTTCTAAGCTTTGAGTCATTTGATAAACTATTTAGACTTCTGTTGTCACTGAAATCATGTCCAACTTAATAAAGCCAAAACCTGCCACATCTGACAGAGATCTGTCTACAGTATATTCATCTAAAGAAGTATGTTACCTCATTGTTTATTAAAATAAACTGAATAGATTTACACACCCTTTCCTAAATAAAATATAGAAAAGCACTTTTAATCTAAACATCTTTAGATTACAGCCAAATACCAATGTAAGCTTGTTAGCTTTTCAATGAAGGTCACCTATCTCTACAACCCACATCTCAAACACACCAACAACAGCCAAGCCTCCTACAACTGGCCCCAACTCATTGGGTTCACAACCTCTGGTGATCACAGAAAAAGAAGTGCAAGATCTATTACACAGACAGAAACCAGGAAAAGCACCAGGGCCAGACAAGATAACTCCTTCTTGCTTAAAAGTCTGTGCTGACCAATTGGCCCCCATCTTCACCCGAATCTTCATTAGATCACTAGAGGTGTGCTATGTTCCTTCCTGCTTCAAATGCTCTACCATCATCCCAGTGCCAAAGAAGCCCTCCATCAAGAAACTGAATGACTACAGGCCAGTTGCTCCAACATCTGTAGTTATGAAAATCTTTGAAAGGCTTGTGTTGTCCCACCTGAAAACCATCACGGATCTGCTGTTAGATCCCATGCAGTTTGCATACTGAGCAAATAGATTGACAGATGATGCTGTTAATATTGCTCTGCATTACATCCTACAACACCTTGAATCTCCAAATACCTACGCAAGGGTCCTCTTTGTAGACTTCAGTTCAGCATTCAATACCATCATTCCAGACACTCTTCTAAATAAATTAAACCAACTAGTGGTACCTGAACACACTTGTAAGCTTCCTAACAGACAGGAAACAGCAGGTGAAGCTAGGCAGAATCACATCCGATACCTGTACAATCAGCAAAGGGCCCCCCCAAGGCTGTGTGCTTTCTCCTCCCTATATACCAATGACTGCATCTCAAACAATCCATCTGTTAAAATATTGAAGTTTGCTGATGACACAACAGTGATTGGTCTCATTCAAGACAATGACGAATCTGCATACAGACTGGAGGTTATACAACTTGCCTCGTGGTGTAACCGGAACAATCTGGAACTGAACACACTCAAAACCGTATAAATGGTGGTAGACTTTAGAAGAAACCCTCCCACACTACCACTCTTACAATACTAGACAACACAGTATCAACAGTAGAGACCTTCAAATTTCTAGGTTCTACTATATCACATGACCTAAAACATCCAAAACGTCATCAAAAAAGCACAACAAAGAATGTTCTTTCTGCACCAACTCAGAAAGCTCAAACTGCCCAAGGAGCTGCTGATCCAGTTCTACAGAGGAATTATTGAGTCTATCATCTGCACCTCTATAACTGTCTGGTTTGGTTCTGCAACCCAACAGGACAGACACAGACTTCAGAAGATAATTAGGACTGCAGAAAAAACAATTACTACCCATCTGCCTTCAATTGAGGACCTGTATACTGCATGAGTCAAAAAGAGGGCTGTGAAAATATTTACAGACCCCTCACATCCCAGACATAAACTGTTTCAACTCCTTCCCTCAAAATGATGCTATAGAGCACTGCACGCCAGAACAACTAGACACAAGAACAGTTTTTTCCCGAAAGCCATCATTCTGCTAAACAAATAATTCCCTCAACACTGATTAACTATTACAAAGTCTGCAATACTATTACTGTTAATCTTCTCATCACTCCTTATCACCCATCCCCTCCCACTTGTGATTGTAGGACTGTAACTTTGTCGCTTGTATCCTTATGATTTATATTGACTGTTTCCTAGTATGATTTGATTGCTGATTGTACCCTATGACTATCATTAAGTGTTGTACCTTATGATTCTTGATTCTTAATTAATGTATCTTTTATTTTATGTATACTGAGAGTATTTCCACCAAGACAAATTCCTTGTGTGTCCAGTCACACTTGGCCAATAAAGTATTCTATTCTATTCTATTCTATTCTATTCTATTCTATTCTATTCTATTCTATTCTAATTTATTTAGGTAGATTAAAATTTATCTGTTGATTGCAATATGCAAGGTTTAAGAAATGCTGGAAATCAGTTAGAAGACAAATATGAAGTACAGTTATTAAATAGCACTTCTCATTCTCTTCCCTGCATGAATGAAGCTTGGATGTTACAGAAGATCTAATGCACAATGTATAAATTGTGTAAATTGTGTAGTCCTTGATAAATAGCAAACTCAACAGTGCAACAAGTGAAGAGAACAGGACTTTCCCTCGACTGATCTTTCTTCCACAAATCATGTTATTTAGCTATCATCCTCCCAGGAGCTGGTAGGAATGCCAGTGAAGAAACATGGTTTACAAACTGATCTTATCCTTCAAATAATTTTATAAATTCCCAAGCTTGAAAAACACTGTTCTAGGGCAGGGGTCGCCAACCTTTTGGACTTCAGGGACCACCAAACTCATAATTTTAAATATCAGGGACCACTAACTGGTTCTGTGGGTGTGGCCTAATTTGTGGGTGTGGCTTGGTGGTCATGTGACTGGCTGGGCATGGCTTGTGTATAAATATTATAAGTATTTATATAAATATTGAGTTTTTTATTTAAAAAAGAGCAACTTTTACCCAAAAACAGGAAAAGCAGGCAGGTAGATTGAATTGCTCACAGAAACACAGATTCATTCAGAAATCTATCTATCTGCCATTGGCTAGCTCAGTCTGTCACATAAAATTTGCTTGCAAGCAAACTCATAAAATTTGCTTGCCATGAGTGTGCACTGAATAATAGAACCTTCAGTCCTAAGGGGGTTTGGCTGTGCTTAAAAGCAGAGCCAAAGATCTAAAGACTAGCTAGAAAGCAAGAAATCCAACCATTTCCTGCTTCCTAGCTAATCTAAATCTCCCAGCACAGCAGAACAGATGATGGTTGGAAAAAGAGCAATTTAGCAGGCAAGTTTGCTGGGTAAGGAGTGAGTGAGTGAGGAGGGTTCCCGCAGACCATGTGGGGCGTGGCCCACTGGTTGGCGAGCGCTGTTCTAAAGCATATTGCAAGTATAGGAGGAATTTGGACCCAAGTATTGATCCAAACTCATCCAAAATATTTCTGGCTTGTAAATGTTGGAGAAATATTAGCTGGGGATGAGGAAGCTTAAGAGGTTAGATCCAAAAATACTTTATGCCCTTGTGATATGTCCAATAATTTGTAAAGGTGCAGCTTTAGAGAAGAAAGAGAGGAATGTTGTGGAAATAGCACATTCATTCGTAGATGTCACTGATAAAATTACAAAAAAATTAATTTCTAGGTATCCCTAGAAGAAATAGAAGAAATTTCTATTATTTCAAGAAGAAGATAAGTGCTGGATGTCTAAATTTACAAATAAAATATTTTAGTAATCCAGAGTTAGATAAAGCTGCATCATTATTGACACCCTTAAGGTTGCACATGCCTTATTTCTATGTGTAAGGCTGAATACATCCCACTGAAGTTATATAACTTGGTATAAGTGGATCATTGCTGCTTCTTTCAATTATCTATTTCATTATGAAGTAAAAAAAAAAAGCAATAAATCCATGTTTCACTATAAGAATTTATACATTAGTATACAGGTGTCTATTTCTAAAATTCCCAGGCTGGTCATATAAATATAAAGAGAATATCTGAGCATTTGGTAATAGTCTAAAAGAAAAGTCACAGTCTTTTATGCACACCGCAATAAGGAATGGTTGTCAGTGTTCCAAGTAATGCACCTATTGAAAGCAGAGCTCCAAGGCAGCTAGAGTCCTCAAAGAACAATTTATTGGATACATCATATTGGCACAACTAGTGAAAACCGACTATTAAAGTTCCCACGGTTTTCACCTAATTAAAAAGTGAACTTTCCCCTTCCCCACAGGTCATATTGTCCAATAGTGTTGCTAGAAGGTTGTCTGGTAACGTCACTCCTCCTCTTCTCAGCCACCTGTGGGAATGACCTTGGTTCCTACAGAAAAACTTTCTATTTTGATGACAAAGCCGAGCTATTTAAAGTCCCCCACTCCCTTTCTCCCCTGCCGCTGTGTGACAACCATGAAGCTCCAAAGATGGCCTCACCCAGGATCGCTTCAGGGTTGACAGAATTATTTAGATTCTCTTCTACAAACTGCACAGCATCATATACGCTTAAATTATAGAGAGTTTCTGAGTTTTAGATCCAATTTCTAAGATGATAGTACCAGCGGTGGTATTCTACTAGTTCGGCCAAACAGGTAGCTCCGACGATCATCTGCGAGCAAATTGGTTCACTCTGACAATCAGCTGCTGGGCCCTCTCACCTGCACCAGCTCTATCCTGATCTTTATTTCCTGCTTTTCAACCTCAGCTGCTTCGCACGGCACAGCGGATTGCCATGCGTCAGCCGTTGAAGACACAGGGAGAGTGCAGGATTGCTGGAGAAGGTTAGTAGGCAACCCTCTGCGCATGCGCAAAGCACTCGTGTGCCTGCAAAACATGCCCACCAAGCCACGCCCACAGAACCAGTGGTAACAAAATTTGAAATCCACCACTGGATAGTACATCTTAAGGCCAACTCAACAGGAAGTTTCATGCCAGGAAGGCAAGAAATTCTACTTGCAGAGGAGAGAAGGCTGCAATTCCCATGGCTGGGATGCTTTGGGCCATCTTGCCCATCTGGAAGTAGACACAAAAGCCTTTTTCTGGGGTGGGGGGCTGCTACTGGAATTGCTATATGAGACAAGAAGAAAGAACACAACCACTTCAATATTTAGAGCGTGGAGAAGGCTTTCTTCCCTTTTGAGGCGAAACTTTAAATCATTTTGCGGTCAGGCTGTAATACTAAACTTCAACATTTGCAGTCAGAAGATGTGGTAATGGTTACCAATTTGGATAGTTTTGTAGGGATTACTCAAATTTATGAAGGACAAATCTATTAACAGAGGCTAGCCAAAATAAAGACATGCAACCTCCAGGCCCAAAGTTAGCATTCTGTTGCAGAACATCTGCTAAAGAGCAACAGGGAGAGAAACAAATACCATAGCTGATCCCTCTTGAAGGCTTCTCATGGCTTCTGGTTGCCCATTACTCAGAATCTGATGCAAGCTTACAACTCAGATTCAGCAGAGCTCTTACAATCAGCTATTATTTTGAATACTAAAAAAAAGGTTAAAAGGCACTGTAACTAGTTAATCTGTAAGAAATTGAAAAGATAGCTCATTTAGGACACTGGCCACACTATGATTTATTTTTATTTATTTATTTATTTTTATTTGTCAATTGCTTACAAGATAATAGGTATAAGTAAAAAAACATAGTTATGAATACATGGATACATATAAGAAAAATAAAAAATATAAAATATATAAAAGAAACAATAGGACAGGGACGGTAGGCACGTTGGTGCGCTTATGCACGCCCCCTACAGACCTCTTAGGAAAGGGGTGAGGTCAATATTAGACAGTCTAAGGTTAAAGTATTTGGGGTTTGGGGGGAAAAACCACAGAGTCAGGCAGAGTATTCCAGACATTGACCACTCTGTTGCTGAAGTCGTATTTCCTGCAATCAAGTTTGATGCGATTAACTTTGAGTTTGTATCTATTGTGTGCTCTTGTGTTGTTATGGTTGAAGCTGAAGTATTCATTGACAGGTAGGACATTGCAATGTATGATTTTATATACTATATTTAGATCGGACCGAAGGTAGTGTTGTTCTAGGTTTTCTAGGTCTAGAATTTTGAGTCTGGTGACATAAGGTATTCTGCAACGAGTAGAGGAGTGGAGAACTCTTTTTGTGAAATATTTCTGGACTTTCTCAACTGTGTTATCAGATACGTAATGTGGGTTCCAGACTGATGAGCTGTATTCGAGTATAGGTCTAGCAAATGTTTTGTATGCTTATTAGTGTAATATTATTATTATTTGTGGTAATAGTGTAATATTATTCATAGTGTAATATTAATATTAATGTAATATAATAATAGTGTATTATTATTATTATTATTATTATTATTATTATTATTATTATTATTATTATTATTATTATTATTATTATTTGTTATTAGTGTAATATTACCAGAGAAAAAGCTACGTAAGATTAGGTTAACAACTCTTAATGTCTTTTTGGCTATGTAGTTACAATGGGCTCTAGTGATGAAGTAACAAACACACTTGTAATTTATCTTATGTCTCTTTTGCTGTGAAAAATGAATTTAATGTTCTTAAATTAGCCTCAATGAATCTACAGGCTTCCTCCCCCTGGTGCTTTCTGGCTGTTAAAAGTTCAGTCAATGTGAACAATTAACCAATCTAGGAATTGTAGTCTACAAAAAGGGCTTTCCAATCTTTTCTAGACACAGAAACTGTTTTCAAAACAGTTCCTAAAACCTCTAATCAAGAGACAAAGTTCTAGTGATAGAAAATGGTTGGATTCAAGTGAACTCTTTTAATTATTCACCAAACCCCATCACATTTCCATGGAATGCTAGAGTTCCACTAGCATTCCATGCTAGAGCAGAGTTTGAAAAACTTTGGTTGAGTTCACCTGGAATGTGCCTGTTTCCTAAGGATCCAAAGTTTGGGCCTCTGCTCTTCTGAAGTGCCATGGAACGCCATTCAGTGCCATGGAGCTATCGTCAAAGGCACATTTTTGGATTATTATTATTATTACTATTTGGGATTAAATAAAATTAAGCATGGGAATAGGAAACCTCTGGGGGTGCTGTCCATCAGGTAAGCATGATTAATACTACAAATGCAGAAGTAACTGTTGAATTATCTTTTACTGTTCTTTTGCAATTGCAGAACTGAAATTTCATTGCATTTATTGTTCTTAAATATTGTGGGGAATAGTTAATAAGCAAACGGTTACCTGTCTAAATCCAGCTAGGTGACAGCACTTAGATGGCCTTCGCTGATGTTCAACAGCTGAGCAGATTCAGACCTAGTTAGTATTAGAATGGAATGGCACACATTGACATAGACATGTACTTAGATTAGATTTGTTTTTAAAATCCCCAAAGACAATTGCGGATCACTTCCAAATTGTTTCAAAGAAATGTTATATTCATGAAATTATAAAGAGTGAAATGTGTGCAGGAGTTGGATTCTGCCAGTCCAGACCAGTTCGGGTGAACCCCTAGCTCCGAAGATAAGCTGGGAGCAAACCGGTTAGCTCCGATGATCATGTGGGCCCGCCCACACACTCCTGTGCTGTACTGACCTTTATCGTCTCAGCTGGTCAGCGCAGAAGAACGGATTGCCACTCCTTAGCTGTATTACTCCCTCGAGGTAACACAGCAGGTAAGGATTTTTGCAGGTTGTTCACAGGCACACAGTGCGCGTCAGGTGCGTGATCACCAAACCGGTTGTTATACCAGCAGCATCCCACCCCTGAGCGTGTGTGGGTGTGTGTATTATAGAGAGAGGGTATATATTTGCAATGTGGAAATGTGACAGGCAGCTACCTGAACAATCAAAATCTATTTCCACTGTGTATCCTGGGGTAGTATGACTGCTATGGGTAGCAATTCAACATTTTCCTGAGACTATATTTGCTTGCTATAGTAAAGAGTAACTGTTTTGCCATTTTAATTACTTCACATGACAAAGTATGGGTATCATTTGATAATCATGTGGGAAGTACAAAGATGCTGTACATCTAAATAGTAGCAAAAAAATGCAAGAATGGAGGTAATTCACCTTTCCTGTTAAGGCGGAGTTTCATTTTGGTCACAAATCTATAGTTCAACTTTTTAGTCTGGTTTCTTTGGAGTTCAGATATGGCTTACCTGTATCAGATATTTTCCTGGAATAGATAAATGGACTTAAGGTGATATTTTCATCCCACCAGTATTAACTTTTTCTTGGGAAATGGTGAATGAGGTGAGACATGCCATGAAAAAAGTACACAAGTTTTTCTTTCTCTCTCTCAAAACATTTGGGTTGAGGCCACCCAGTGAAGTTGATTGGAAGAAAATTTAAAACAGATGGAAAGTGGCAGATCTTCCCACATTGCATGTTAACCTGTGAAATTCATTACCAGAAGACATGATGGTGGCCATTAACCTGATGGCTTTAAAAAGAGAGGATAGGTTCATGGAGAACTCCTGGTCTTGAAAAGCCAGCTTTACCTTCAGTTTTTGCGCAATGTGCCTTCAATTATCAGATGCTGGAGAAAATTGTGCAAAGGGGTTATTTATATTCTGCTGGCAGTTCTGGTGAGAAAAGAAAAAGCTAATCTCTGATGGGCCATGTCCCAATCCAGAAGGGTTTAAATCTTTATGCTCTAATCTCAACCAGTTTCACTAAGTGGCATCCTTTTAAATTTCAATCTTCCAATCTTAGTGATACGCTTGTTATATCGCACAAAAATATGTGTATATCTGTGCTCCTGAGCCAAGCAGCTTTACTAACCAAGGAAAAACCTTGATGATATTTCTTTGAATTCTTGTAAATTTCTAGGGAAACACAAATTTCAGTAACCGGTCAAGGTAGTGATAGATATTTGCTATATCACACAAAAATAAACATTTATCTTTACTTGAGCCAAGCAGTCTCGTGAACCAAGGAAAAGCCTTGAAGATATTTCTTTGAATCCTTGTAAGTTTCCAGGGAAACACAGATTGCAGCAAATGGTCAAGGTAACAGCAGATCTGGCTTCTTCCCCCTTCTCTGCCCCATCTTCTGAGAACAACGTTCTCCTGGTGAGACTTATGCCAGCATTGTTTACATTCCATCCAGCTGAAAGATGGTGCCAAGCATTTCAATACAGCTTGCTAATCTGACTATTATTTGTGTGTAATTACCAACCCAATGGATGAAAGAGAAAGGGAAGCAATCTGTCAGAAGCCCAGGCCATAGGTGGCAGGAATATCTATCAATTGCAACTGTACAAACAAAGGAAACACAAACAGATTGTCCCTGCTTTGCCAGCTTGAAGAAGCCTTGTCTATGCAAATAGGGTCTCACTCAGCAAGACAGGGCTCCATTGAACTATCAGTTTAACAGCTGACCACAGAGAAGAATAGTGACTTCTTACCCTTCATTTGCTAGCAACACTTTCTTTAAAAGTTACTTAATGAAAAGTTACTCCCACCATCCAGCACGTACGAGGAGTTTCAAGAAAGAAATTATTTCAGAATTTGCACTTCTTCCTTGTAATATAGATTTTGACACAAAAGCCATGAACAGGACCCTTTTACAGAGCTCCTTAACAATTATGGCCAAGCCTCTAAGAATTACCAAAAATATGATCTCAGCATGGTAATATGAATCTATATCTAGACATACAATTCATAGAAATCTAGATATAAAACAAAACCTGCAACTTTAATATGGATACATTACTTTTGTCATTTCAGCCAGGGGTGGGATGCTACCGGTTCTGCCCAGCTCTGTAGAACCGGTAGCTCTGAAGAGCAGCAGACACCGAAACGTTTCTGTGTTTGCTGCTGTTTGGCCCACCTGCCTGCCCGGGCTCTTACCTGTCCTTTATTTCCTGCTTTTTCAACCTCAGCTGCTCTGCGCAGCACAGCTGAGGTTGAAAAAGCAGGAAAAAAGTGGCTTTTCAAATGCTGTGCACCCGCGCATAGTGCTTTTCAGCTGTCCAGGTGGCACAGCTTAAGGTTTTTTGCATGCGCGCGCAAAACGTAGTCACTGAATTGGAAGTAACACCAGTTGAATCCCACCCTTGATTTCAGCCAAGTTTCATTTGTCGAAAACTCATTATAAATCAGACAACGGATTTTGAAATTTTCAATTTTGGGGTGTTGGTGTTGGTTGAATCACCCATTTCCAAGGATTGCCTAAAAGTAGAACTGATATTTAACTAAACCTTCAGGGCTTTATTTTATATAAATATATACACAAGCCAAAGATATTGGGCAGTCATCTCTTTGTTCCATAATATCCAGTTTTTCTCAACAGAGGCCCCTTGATATGCAAGGCCCTATGTATAAAATCGCAAAACTCACATTATAATGGATTTTTCTTATAATTTTTCTATAAGATATATATATATATTCAAGCTATATACATGAACAATACAATTTAGATACATTTGACAGATTATAGGCACAAAATCATATCTTACTTAGGCTTCGTGCTGTTAAAAAGCTAACCGCATAAGGGTTGCACAAGACAAACATAGCAACAGCTTTTTGTTTAAATAAGTGTTTCTGGCTTGATAACAATATTGCTGGAGGATTCCTGAAACTAGTCCAACTATCTAGAAGACCCCATGTTCAGGAAATCAAGGATAAAAAACAGTACCAGTCAATGTAAAAGGATAGGAGGATGCACTTAATACATCACATGGGCTACCCAAAACAGCTGAAAATATGCTATCACTCATCATGTGGTAGCAAAAAGGATTTCTATATTTTCGAATCACTCACTGTCCAGAAACTGTTCATTCATCCTGTTTAACCATCTTTAAATTTGTAGAAGAGAGAGGAAATTTTTTTAAAAAAAATCTCAAAAGTTGACAAAGGCCTGTCAACTATTCAAACTCCTTGATTCTTCCAAAGACAATTTATACCTCTTCCAAAAGATTTATGGAACAGAAAGGAATGGAGTTACAAAATTTCAGCTACCAAACTATTGGCTATTTAGAACCAACATATTGTATCCTTACATACATTACAGTGGATACTTCTTTCTTTTCTTTCTCAAATGACGATCCTGGGGTCTGGTTAGCAGATGGGTCCTTTCGCTGACAATAGAGAAGCTGTCAGCTGTTTGCCTACACAAAACTCTCTTGAATCTTTATTGGCTGTATCCAATATATTTCTGAAAACTTGCAAAAAAGAGGTGGAGCTTTGATCATGTGGTCATGGTGCCATTTTGTTTTTGTTTTACTTCTCCCCCCCCCCCCCTCATCCACCACCCCCAATGCAGACATTCCTGTATTGGGATTATTCCTGTTTTTTTTATAATGTTTGAAAGTGTTATCAAGGAAAGTGCAACTGGAACTAAGAAACATATATAAAACAACCAACATTTTCTTTCCAAAAAAATAGAAGTACTGCTTCAGAATTTTCTAAAATTCATTATAATTGTGGATTGAGTAATTATTTGAATGAAATAAAATACATTAAAATTAATGAAGGTGGAGGATTCTTGCAGATCTGTTTTATTTGGTAATGAAGTCTCCCACCATTGTTAAACATTCCCTTCAAGATGAATAAACTTGCTGTTCTGCTCCACACATGTACTCTTGTAAAGCCTGTAGGCAATTTGAATCTTCACATCTGAAACAAAGGCCATAATAAAATGATGAGGGTATGTAAGCTACAAAACTCCCTTTGTTGAGCCTTTTTCTGTTGCATTAAAAAGCAGCAACCAAAAGAGCTCAGGGGACAAAATGATTGTTGCAAAATGTTGTCTTTACAGTTAACCCTTAGTGTGAATGGGACGTGAAACATCATGTGATTTGAAAGAACGTACACATTCAAATGTCTGACATGATTTCAGAAAACATCGACTAGGGCAGGTTGTCAAACTCAAGGCCCGCAGGCCGGATCTGGCCCGCCAGGTACTTAAATCTGGCCCTTGGGGCTGGCCTGGAAGAATCAAAGGACTGGCCTGCAGTGCCTCTGCTGGCCAAAACAGGCCACACGGAGGCTTTGTAAGGCCTCCGTGCGGCCTGTTTTTGGCCTCCCCAGCTTCCAGAAGCACTCTGCCAGCCAAAAATGGGCTGTATGGAGGCCCCGTGAGGTCCCACATGGCCTGTTTTGGCCAGCAAAGTGCTGCAGAAAGCCATTCGAGCCAGAACTGGTGGGGGGTGCATTTTGGCTGGTAGGGTTCTGTGGGAGGCGTCCATCTCATCTCCCCCACTACTCCCCATCTCCTGCTGGCCCACAGAGAAGAACTATAATGCTGATCCAGCCCTCAAAAAAATCCAGTTTGACACCCTGGACTAAGGTATTAACATGTCAAGCTACCCTAATTTTCAATTCCAAATTATAATTCATTATCAGAAATGAATGTTTCCTTCACTCACCCAACCCATCAGGTCTATGGACTTGAAAGTAATAATGTAATCACTAACTTTGTGGGTTGTCTGTTCTTCAATCCCTATGACCTCCAATTTTTCTAAATTGTGGAACCATGAAATTCACAGATTGACAGATACGTGGTACTAAAAATGCAACCGTTACTCATGAAATGCAGTCATGTACTCTAGTAATTATCTTTCACATAAAGTAAATTTCACATAGCCATTTCATTTTGGAAATGTTTTGTGAATGCTTATTAAAAATGGATGCAAACCAACCTTTCCCTACCAACCATTTCAATGCTCTGAAAAAAGCACCCCATTCATTCTATGTTTCAGCAGTTGCTTTTCAGGTAGTCCTTGGGTTTCAACAGCAATTGAGACCAAAATTTCTGTTCTTACTTGATGCGGTCATAAAGCATGATATCATGTGACCACATCATTTAGTGACAGCAATCCTGGCTTCTGTTGTAAACTTAAAATGGCACAGGTAACTAACCAAGGACTTCACATGACCACAAAATGGGAAGAAGCAGGAAATTAAAGCAAGCAGGCCACTGGGTAAGAGCTGTGGGTAAGAGCTGCAGGGTGGGTGGGTGACATGGACAGGTGCTATGGAGCATGGGCTCATGAACACTAGAAGCAGGCGCTGTGGAATGTGGGTGCCTGAGCAGGAAACTATAAAAAATTGGCAGGCTTGAACCTCTGTCTTCTGCTCGCCTTGTAAGAGGTTCAAACAAGACGATTCTTGTGAGCCATCAAGTTAATGAAAGTTTATTTCTTACAATATCAAGATTGGCCTTGAGTAACTTCAGGTAAGCGTTGACATAAAATTTCAGCCATGGTACCTGGAGTTCTATTTACCAGACAGTGCTTCAGGACTGTCTGGATACCTTGAGTTCCATTGAATACAGAAAGCCTTGGCAACAAGCCATGGTCCATGAGTCGTAGCACATTTCCTAGTACAATCAATGTTTGCTTTCAGTTTTTGTATCTTAGGAACTGTTAATATTTATTTGCTTGTTTATATCCTACCTTTATTATTTTTTAACAAATAGCTCAGGGTGGTGAACATATCCGATGCACCTTTTCCCTCCTATTTTCCCATAACAACAACCCTGTGACGTGTGTTGGGCTGAGAGAGTTTGACTAAGATGGGACTAGAACGCACAGTGTCTGACTTTCCTGCCTGGCAACTTAACTACTACATCCAAACTGGCTCTCAATATATATAGAGCTTTCAATATACAGAGATTTCAAATCAATTTTAAAATCTAGGAAATTAATTGGTATTAAACATCACTATCTAGAGCAGAGTTCCCCAACCTTTCTGGGGTGGTAGCCTGGAGGGGGGCCAGGTGCCTTTACGCACACATGGTGCATGCAAACTGGACCATGAGTGCATGTATGATGCTTGTGGTGATAGTAGTGGTCATGCGGCACTCACAGCAAAGGTAATGGCTGCACAGCTCTCATGACAACGCTAGTGTGCACTTGTCAGCTACTTACAGGCCTGATGGTCAACAGGCCATGGCCTGGGAGTGGGCCATGGCCCACAGGTTGGGGGCTCCTGATCTAGAATGCTTTTTGAAGCATTTGATGTTATCAGGACCATTTCCACCCAGGTTCTTACAGCATTTCCTATTGTGGCTGAGATGTCAGATTGCCACCTAACCCCATCATTCGTCTACCTTCATATGACTCTGTCAATTTAAGTTGAGCTGGTGGCTCTTGCAGAAGAACAGTGCTCTATTTTCTAACTCAGAGTTTCTCAATCTTGGCAACTTTAAGATGTGTGGACTTCAACTTTCCAAATTCCCCAGACTGACTGAAGAATTCTGGGAGTCAAAATCAATATATCTTAAAGTTGCCAAGACTGAGAAACACGGCTCTAGCTTTTCAAACATCTATTATATTTCCAGATCAGAATATTGCCATGCCTCTATATATTGTTGAACTCTATAGGACCCAGAGCTTCCAGGTCAATTGTTTTTGCAGTCATCTATTTTCTTTTCCTGTACTTCTAAAATTCTGCCTGGGTTTGAAATTTTTATGTTTGATGTTCACTATCTTATATGCAATAGTAGCGATCACAAATGATCCTGAACAGAAAGGCATTAATCCCATCCCTTGAGTGCAATGACCAGCTGTCTTTCTTAGAAACTAATCTTATTGCTTTCCATATGAGCTTCTTTGCCTAATGAAAGCATTGACGATGTCTATGAGTATGAGGATTTGTTTAACTTGGGATTTTTCAGGAATTCTGTACTAGGTTAGGGGTAGGGGTAGGGTTAGACTCTTTGATCTGAACTATTAACCTAATGTTTTGTTCTTTATTGCTGGGTAAAATAACCACAGTGACAGGCTGCCTTCCATGCATGTCGAATACACAGCAGTCCTTTCCCTTTCGGTGCAACACAATGTCAGCCTCCTCAGTCACACATCATTCATTGCCTGTGGAACATAAAATCTAATGAGAGCCAATTAGGGATAGTTTGTACTCGTAATGAGATCATGAAGGGAGGTGTTTATCTTACTGGAATCTCAGTTTCCATAAACAACATCCACAACTACTATTTCCACATATCTGTAATATTCCCTTAACTATCAATATAAACCACCTCCTTTCAAAAGATTAAAATATTAACACAAATGAAGTATTTCCTTGTTTTAAAAGGGGGAAATTATTATTTAAATAATTCTTTAAATGAACAACAATCTTTATTTTCTCTTTCCTGTTAAGGAACAAACCATGGAACTGAGGTTTTAATCATAATAAGACTTGGGGGGGGGGGGGCGGAAATAGCTGAATAGGATTATCCAATCAGAAATGAAAACTAAACAATCTAAAAAACTTGATGTGTAGAGACTCACATTTTGTTTCACATCTAGATAGGTATGTCACAAATAACCTCCTAGACTCTCTTCTGAACTGACTTTCTGCAGTCTTGATGTCCACGTTGATTACAATCTGTCCTTCATTAATAAAGGCAATTTGGAAGCCTGGGAGCTCTCTAACAACAAAAGGGGTTAAGCATAAAAGGGGTTACTGGAAGAGTATGATAAGAAGAGAGAGCGAGCAGAAAGAAAACACCCCAACACTCTTTCTAGTCTGTTTGACGGAGATGCAACCCGGCAGCACTGAAAAGCTTCAAGATTAATGGAGAAAAGGGGGAATCTGACAGCTTTTCCGCTGGTTTCTCTTCTCCTGGGTGGGCTGGTTGGTCCTGAATGTCACTTGCTACTTAATCTTGTGTGTTTGAGGCAGACTGATGTGTTTAGGGAGCCTCGCTTGCTCTGTATAGACATCAATTGGTAAGGCAGATAAAAGGAAACAGCTATGAATTGCTCTCGGATGCCTTTTATAGAGCAATTTCTAACAACAAAATAATTAGTAGCTCCTACCAAAGAAACTATCTAGAATGTGCCCCTTAAATAGTAGGAGGCAATGGCATCCTCTTCCCAGATTTCCAAAAGTTAGCCTGGATCCAGAAAGTTCTAACACTTTCTTGCATAGCATGAGTATTATTTCATATCTCCTTGAAGCTTGGGAATATCCCTAAAACTCTGATGAATGAACTTTATCAGGATTTCAAATGAAGAGATTAGCAAGTTACAGTAATTCAGATTGTCTAATTATTGATTAGTCCCAATTTATAAAAATAGATGTAGTTTTTCTGGCAGATACTGTGAATTTTTTTTTGTTTTTTGGTGGCATGTTATTAGAGAAAGAGACATATCAGATGACAACATCTAGGTGAATAGTATATTTCGCTAATCTTTTCTTAAAAGCATCTCTCAAACATACAACATTGTTTAACTGGTTATTTACTCACATATGAACTGTTTTTCTCGAATTAAAGCTGGCAGATGAACTCTAAAACTTTATGATGAAACAGGGCAAAACACAATGAGTTCGAGACAATGTTTTGTTCCCACAGTTAAAAACTGTCCAAGCAAAATTCCCCATTGGCAATCAGGGTTGCAAAATCCATTTTCTCTTTCTTTTCTTTTTCTAATTCTCCTTCCCTCTGCAGACCTTAGCTCTACCACTCCCACTCTTACAACTGGTTTCTGAGAGTCACTGGAAAATTGAAAACTGCAAACCTTGCCTTTCCCCTTATTTAGCCAGTAGAAAACATTTTTGGGATCAAAAGTCTTCCTAGGGTTAAGGGGAAAAAACACTCTTTCTCTCTGTAGGAAACTTATGCAAGATGTAACAAAGTTAACCTTTATAATTTGTGATACTGTGAGTCAGAATTTGCTTAGAAACTTTACAAGACAAGGGACTTTAAATCTAATGTGGTTGTTTCATTTGTGCAATAACTTGCACAATTTCTTTTCTATGGGCAGAAGTCCATGAACTTTACCTAACTGACAATATCACACACTGTGAACTTTCACATAAAACATGTCTGAACCAGCATCACAGCTACTTTTCTTTCTCTTTCAATTATTTGGATATACTCAGAAGATTTAATCTATAAATTACTGAATTTTGTCTCTAAAGCTCTTAAGACCATTTCAGGAAGAAATGGCTTGTTCCTTTCTCCAGAGAAAAATCTGCCAAAATCATCCAGTGTTAATACATGGAGTATTCAGCAGTAGATCTTTGTTTCTTTCTTTTTCTAAAGAAACAGAATTTCTAAATCTATGAACATAGTATTATGTTCATAAGAGCCTCTGTGGCGCAGTGGTTAGAGTGCAGTACTGCAAGCTACTTCTGCAGCCAGTTGCCTACAGTTTGGCAGTTCAAATCCCACCAGGCTCAAGGTTGACTCAGTCTTCCATTCTTCCGAGGTGGGTAAAATGAGGACCCAGATTGTTGGGGGCAATAGGCTGACTCTGTAAACCGCTTAGAGTGGGCTGTAAAGCACTATAATGTGGTATATAAGTCTAAGTGCTATTGCTATTATCTAAATAAAAACCTTATTAAAATTTGGATGAAACAAATGCTCTCTCTCTCACACACAAGTATGTTGAACAAATTATGTCAAGTTTTCCATGCAACAGTTATAGCAGACTGTTCTTGAATACAGGGGCCCCCAATCTCTACGCCGTGGCCCACTACCAGGCTGTGGCCTATTCACAACTGGGCTGCATGAGCGGTGGACTGTTGTGCACACATATGTGCATAGCTCAACTCATATGAGCAGCAGAGTGGCATGCATGTGCATCCATGCACTTCTCAATTTATGCAAGTTAAGCTACGCAAGCATGTGCATACATACAGGCCCACCACTCACACAAGCTGAGCTGCACATGCACACATGCATGCTGGCCTGTTACTCAAGCAGCCTGGTTTTCTTCTTCCGCCACCTAGTCGGGCCACCAAGCCTCAAAGGTTGGGGACCGATGCTTTAATAATTTCATTTCACCTTTTAAGCTACTTTTTTTTTCTGTTGCAATTGCTATAAACTTTAGGGGTTTTCAATTATCTGCTATATTTAAGCTTCCATTATATAACCTTTTTACAACAATGTTCAAGTCACAAGTCACTTCTAAATCACGTACAATAGTTGTAACTGCAAACACATAGTGTCATATGCATAGATTGAAAAGGGGATCACCGTAAACACAGAGTTTATCCATAATGGGAAATACATAAATATCTATTTTTATGTATCCGTCGTTAGGTTTATAACTCATCTTGCCAAATTTGTTGCTTTAACCTGGTTTTACAGTTGGTAACTTTGAGATGCTTGCCTATAGTTCTCCAACCTTGGCAACTTTAAGACTTGCGGACTTCAAAGCTGGCTGAGGAACTCTGGGAGTTGAAGTCCACAAGTCTTAAAGTTGCCAAGGTTGGAGTCCCCTGGTTTAGAGCAGTGCTTTTCAAATTTGGCAAGTTTAAAGTGTGTAGACTTCAGTACTTGTTGGAACGTCTTAGAGTTGAACTCCACATACCTTAAACTTGCCAAACAAGAGGAAAACATTGTTCTAGGGTTTCCTGAGCTTTGGGTTGACTGTTAATTCCCTCTAAGAAATAAGAATGTATTTAGACATGGTGTGCATTATTATTGCATTGTTGCACTGTTTAGTGGCTTGCAGTTCAGATTTATTAGATTTCTATCATGCAGTTTCATCAATAGCTTAAGGCACATTCCATGGACAACTCACATTATTTTATTTCCAGTAATAGCAACCCTATTGATTAAAGTGAAAGGGGGTGACCAAAAAACACCCTGTGGGTTTTCATGGCTAATGATGGGGCAATAGATTGTTGGGGCAATAGCATAAATACTATTGCTATTGCTGGATTTGAACCTGTATGTCTTCATTCCAAGTCTAATATTTTAACAATAGTTGTCCATGTCACCAGGAAAATAAAAGCACCTAGTTAACTTTTGCGAGTAAGAAAGAAACCTAAAATGAAGGCACAGAAGTGAAGCAGCTTTGATTCATTACTAAGGTTTAGGTGGCCAAACATCTCAATGAAAAAGGGCCCACTAAGAAGATTTCCATTCTTATAGTAAACATATCTTGGGTAGAAAGAGAACATCTGTCATTTGAATGATAGATCACCTCAATGTTAGCACCACAGACCTGTTTCTTTCTTCTCTGTCTTCTGCAAGTATTTCTAGATATCTTCCTATTTTTAACCAACCAGCTGTTCTTCTAGCTAGTTGTGTCTCTTTCAGCAAAGCTGCAGCCAACCCCTGATGTTTTGAATACATTTTGGCTGGGCAACTTCAAAGACACTGGAATTTGGACACCTCTTTTGTTTAAACAAACAAAACAAACATTTGTGAATTTATGCACTAAGTACGCATTTGTAAATTAATGCACCACTGCAGACACCACCTAGTTACATTTTTAATTTGATTAATTAGGATGGATACAGATTAAGCTGTAGTTTTATCATGAAATACATATCCCATTTGATGAGGTGGACACCTGTACAATTTTGCTAATGAGGCAGAGCAATAAATATTACCTGGGCTGTTTGGTAGAATAAGATAGTAACAACTGTTATTAAGTTGTAATCTGCATTATATTTTTCCTTTGAGAACTGATTATTTGAATCCCTGCTACTGTGGAGTTAGAAGACATGGGTTCCTTTCAAAGTGAGGAAGAGGAAGAGGAAGAAGAGGAAGAAGAGGAAGAGGAAGAGGAAGAGGAAGAGGAAGAGGAAGAGGAAGAGGAAGAAGAAGAAGAAGAAGAAGAAGAAGAAGAAGAAGAAGAAGAAGAAGAAGAAGAAGAAGAAGAAGAAGAAGAAGAAGAAGAAGAAGAAGAAGAAGAAGAAGAAGAAGAAGAAGAAGAAGAAGAAGAAGAAGAAAAGAAACCATCTTGTTTTTGGTGTTGCATGTGGCAGAGGATGTAGTGATAGGCAGGATCTTGTCAATGGGCAGAAAATGGCTGCCACTCCACTGTTGTTTCAAAGAACTGTGAAGATGTGGCTCTTCATTGAGGCCTTCAGCAAGGAAAAATGAAATTTCTCGCTTCACTGTGCTTAAGGAGAATAGACTGGACTGTATATCTTCTATGTATAGTTCTTCCAGGACCCAACATTTGGGGATATGAGTTAAATTTTTGCATGCCTCATGCCGAACTAAGTTTTAGACAAAAAAAAAAAAATCAAGCTAGAAAACTGAAAGAAAGATTCCCAAATTTCAAGCCAAGGTATCCAATGAGAAATAAAATATTGTCAGTATAAGAATAAACTGAAACAACTGAAATATGTTCTTCTTTTCAGTGATAAAATGTCAGGGATCACTAATAGAATTTTTATTTCATGAGGAAATGGATTCCGTAGCAAATAATTCATGAAATGGGTACCCTTTCAGCCAACTGTTTTGTAGCTTTGAATTATTATCAGTTTAGCACTGGGAAAAAGCAAATAAAAATAACATATGGGAATGTTTTGCTTCCTCTTTTCCTGCTCTTTTAAAATAAACCTTCCATTGCTAGTACTATTTTATTTCAGCTGAGTGGAGAGGGAAAATAGTCTTGACTTAGGCTTTGTTTGCATTTTATGCGTTTGGACAGAATAGAATATTTGTAGCTTCAGGTTGAACTGTGGGCTCCTTGGTACTCTCTGAGTTTGGTGCTTTTTCTTCCTGATGTTTCATTACCAAATTAGGTAACATTGTCATTATGCAAACATGCAAGTCTTATATAATTTGAGGTGTTTAGGCAGGGAAAATACATGAGCATTACATATTTTTTAAAGCCCCCTTGACCCTTTTAAAGGGGAATGTCTGAATACTGTAGGCAGGATTCTCCATCTAGATATTTGGAATTTGAGAGTATGTCATAGACCCTCTCAGAAATTAAATACAATCAGTAGGATTTTTATATAATTGGATGGTGAGCCTTAAGTGGTAGGCCTTTTCTGACATGGTGCCCCCATTATGGAATATCCTCTGAGATCAGCTTCACCATTCCTGATCTTTTGAAGGTCCCTCAACGCTTATTTTTGTCAGCAGGCCTGGGGCCCCAGGGGACAGTTGAAGTGATGAGATGGCTTCCATATTATTAAGATTCCTCCACTTATTTTCTTTTTGGTTTTACTTTTGCTTTTGTATTTTTAATGCTTTTTAATAATTATAGTTGTTTAAGGTAATGAATGTTTTATATTTTTACTCTTTTAGTAGATTGTTGTGGCTACCCAGAGTTGCTTTCCATGAGATGGGCAGCTATACAAATGCAATAAAAAAATGTCTGTGGAGATTTTCAGTCATCTAGGTCATGGTCCCAAAGGTACTTTTTCCAAAGGCAACTGGACTTTTCTTTGAAAATGCATCACTTCTCATCCAACAAAGATTCTTTAGTTGAGGAATGAAAGGATTTATGTTCTTTGCGGTCATCTGGTCATTAGCACTCTTGAGGGTTGGTTTTTAACTCTCTGAGTGTTGTTGAGACCACTTGGGTGTTTATCTGTATCAAAACAAAAGACAAAACGTTCAGACACAAACAGAGTGATGTGGCATATGCAGTGTGATGCAGTGAGACATGTGCAGACTTGTTCATTGGAGAAACAAAACAAATATTTCAGAAATGCATGGCACCATACAGGAGAACAAACTCATAAGAACAGGATTCAGCAGTCCATCTGCTTTGAAAAAAAAGGGTCACTTTTTTGAAGACAGCAAAGTTCACATTCTGGACGAGAGAAGACCACTGGTTTGAAAGAGGAATCAAAGAAGCCATCTGTATTAAAACTGAACAGCCCTTCCCCAGAAGAGGGGGAGGGATACAATACCACCTATCTTCTGTTTATGACACAGTCCTTCCAGCAGTCCCAAGTAGGATCCACACTCATTTATACTCTGATTCAGGTGACTCTGAGGATACAGATAAATCCCCAAGTGGCCTCAGCAGTTCTCAGAGGGCTAACAACTTACCTTCAGAGTGCAGACAGAAGAGTGCAAAGAATACAAATCCTTCCATCCTCCATCAGTCAAAACTGAAGAAACTTCTTGACTGAGAACTGAATTGTTTTCAGGGAGAAAAACAAGACAGTGCAGTTCCCATTGAAAAAAGCACCTTTGGGGCAATAAATAAATATTACTCCTACTCCCTCCTTTTTTAAAAAAAAATACTTTTAAGAATATATAATGAAAATCAACTGAAGCTTTATGAGCACCAAAGGCGTTATGAGGACACATTGGCATGCACAGAAGCACTTGTGTAGAAATACAAGTTGTAAACAAGACATTATGTATTCTTGATGCCAATACATGAGCACAAACATGAAACCCTGTTAAGTTACTCCATATCCTTGGAGCTTTCTTTTTTAAACCGAATACTTGCTAGCCAGGGCTTGGCCCATGGCAAATATTAATTTTATTCTGTGCAGAGACACAGACATTCAGTGACCTCCAAGACTTGTGGTGCTTTTGTGGAGATTGTACCATTTCCTCAAAATATATAGTGGGCTGCTCCTGCAAAAGAGAGGAAGGAAAGATACTTCACATCTTTTCAATGTCTCTTTAAATACAAACAGCAGAATAGCAGGGAGTTACCCAACATGAGAAGTTGAAACAAAGGCAAATAACACCCATGGCAAACAAACCTGCATAATATCACTAACAAGTGACTATTCTAACTAGCTAGATTCACATGTGCTCATTGAACATATTACAAAACCAGTAATGTGAATCTGACAATGGGTTACTAATATCAGCACAGGATCCAATCTGAGTTGGTCACTGGGACCAGAGGTTTTGTCTTCCGAGCTTTTGGACTCAGGCTGGAGCTCATCTTCGGGGAACTGTGGTACAGAACACAGAACAGCCCAGAGGGCATAGAGAAGTTCCCTGAGGATGGACTCCAGCATGAATTTGAAAGCTCGGAAGATAAAACCTCTGGTCTCAATCACTGACCCAGATTGGATCCTGCAACATTATCCTGGGACACGTATACTGTATTCGCTTTCATTCATGAATATCAACACAACTTGGAAGAAAATTGCCATTTTAGGACAAACTAACCTTGTACCATAACAAAACAAAGAGATTGCAAGCGGTATAAATTACCCTGTGCTATATAAACTATCTGTTTTGTTTGTCAGTGCTACATTTATAAAACAATGTCAAGGAATATTACAATATGCAATAAACAAAACTTAAATGTTTTACAACTCTGCTTATGAATAGCCTCAAAATGAATGTTGCCTTGTTAAAATTTCAGTCTCAGCTCTTAATCCTTAGATCTTCTTTTCATGGACCCAACCCTCCAAACACCTTAATTCCTATGCTTCTTACAGGATTGATGAGAAACTTACATATATTTTTTTATTTGTAAGACTTCCTATCGAAGTAATTTGAATTCAAGATCATGAGTTTTAGCTGATCAAATGTACATCTTAATAAGAACAATAGCAGCAAAACAAGGAACATACATTATTTTTTGTAGATAATATACAATTATTTTTTTCCTGGTAGCAAAAGAGGGGGAAATATAATATAATGCTTGCTGTATAAAGATCTATGGTGCATTTTATTTGTTTTCTAAAACTCTACTTCTCAATGAATATGAAGCACTTTTTAAAGAAATCTATGAATAATGAAAATGTCAGTTCAATTAATAAGTCAAGTAAAGGTTCCAATCACGTTAAGCTATAATCTTTCTTCTAAATTTACCTCTGGCCACCATTCTCACATGCTTTTCTCTTTCTAGAGCCAGGCTGAGACTTTTTTCCAGCTCCAACCATCCTCCCCTCCACTAATAATTATTTCCTGTTTTAGAGGCAAATGTTTGGCTTTCCATACAGAAAAACAAGCGTTTAGTGGCATCATAGTAATCCTAAGCCAAACATTTCTCCCGAAACTTCTGTTGAAGGAAATATTTATTTGAAAAGTTTGATTTTTAGCTCCTGACATTAGGCCTTGACATAATAAACTGTATATAGTTTCAGGGACACTTAGCAAATCTGGAAGTTTAAACTGGTCCTGCTAACTGCAGATGCCAAATCACACAGACACACACGTAGGTTTCTCACAGGCAGTTCAGTCGTTCTTCATAATGTTCTTCCAACATGATAAATGATCAGTTTTCTTCTCATAATCAAGAGATAGCTGAAGTTCTGCAGAAGCTCTCCTAATTTATTATGTTTATTTTATAGCTTAAGATTTTTCCAAACTCCTCAAATTACATAGCTTCTCTTCCCTCCCTCCCTCTTTTTTTTCTGTTGGCCTACGTAATCTCTGCTCTGCTCCCTTGGATCACCTCAGGTCTCTTTTGCAGCCACAGGTTTTAAAAAATTAGCTGCAAGCTGTGGTTACTGTTGTGAATCAATAAAAGTGAATAACCTAAATGCAAATTAGGGGTTGAAAACCTGCACACTTGATTGGTCCTTATACAACAACTTGGGATTGGGCCAGAACCAGTCCCTGATTGGCCACTTTTGGGACTGTCCTTATTGGTCAGTAGTTTGAACCTGTTGCACATTGTCATTGGTTAATAAGGCAGCAGCTAACCCTATAAAAGGGTTACTGCTGCCCACAGCATTGCTCTGTTATGTTCTATCACTTTATTAAAGAGTTGAAGTCACTGGTCAGATGTCTGGTCTCCGTTATTCTCCATACTTAACACTGGCGACGAGGGTGGGATCCGGAGACCGAAGAGCTGACTAACCTACAGAGCAACTAACAGAGCACGTGGTTGAACACGCACCATCAACGGCAACATGGCCAGCGGTGTCGTACCACCCGCTCCATTTGACCCAGAAACCGAAGACTGGGAGTCGTACATGGATAGGTTCCAGATGTTTCTGGAGACCAACAATTTGAAAAAATGCAACAGCCGGAAAAAAAAGAGCTATATTTCTAACCCACTGCGGCCCTACCGTGTTTAAAATGGCAAAGTCACTTGCCAAGCCAGCAGAGGTAAAAGAGATGGACTGGGACGTCCTCGAGCCTTTACTACGGGCTCACTACGCGCCCACCGTGCCAACCTTCGTCCGAAGACACGAATATTACCAGAGGGACCAACAGAAAGGTGAAAGCCTTGCTGATTATATCGCGGACCTCCGAAACCTTGGAGGCCTCTGCGGATTCGCAGACTTAGAAGAAGCTCTCCGGGACCGTTTGGTTCTGGGCCTAGAAGACGGCACGATCCAGAGTAAAATTATGGCTAAGGGGGACATCAGTCTCACCGATGCCCTTAAAGAAGCCTCGGCAGCAGAGGCGACCAAGAAATTGGCAGCCCGAATGCGCCGCACCAACGCACCGCTACGTAAACTCGCCACTGATACCTCGCCTCGCACAGAGAGACACCCGGTATCAACTCACCATGAAGACCTAGAGTCCCCGTCCGACAGCGATGGGGAAGAGGTCAACCGACTGCGAACGGAGCGAGACCAGTCCACACAACACTCCTTTCGACCGTGTGCCGGTTGTGGATCCAATCACCCACGATCCGGCTGCAAATTCCTCGACGCGCTCTGCCGAAATTGCGGGAGACGAGGTCACATCGCAAAGGTTTGCAGAAGCAAACAAAACTCCAAACCCCGACAGGCCGAATGCCAATCTTCAGGATTCTTCGGCACACACTGAGAAAAATTAAACCACTCCTACAGAAACAAACCGTCCACCACTTCCACCAGGCGTGAAGAAACCCGGGAAGAGACCCACCAAACAATCACCATAGGCCACGCTACATCCCTTGATGCCGGGAAAATCCGAGTAAAGGTCGCCATCGAAAACAAACCTTGCGTGATGGAGGTAGACTCGGGATCTTCCTCTCGATGGTGTCGTGGAAAACGCTCCAACAGCTTATTCCAACGATTCGCCGCCAAGACCTTAACCCTCAAAGGGTTATACTCAAAGACTATCAGGGCAACCGAATCCCCGTCGTCGGGTCCCGCAGATTCCAGGTCTCATTCAAGGACCGCACCGTCGCACTACCACTGACTGTCGTGGATCGAGATAGGCCTAGTCTTCTAGGCCTTCAATGGTTCAGGCCGCTCGGAATCACTGTAGCCGGAGTCCACAAGGCCGAAAGCGTCGATTGGGAAGAAGCACTGCAAGAATTCCAAGACGTTTTCGCGAACAGACTAGGCAAGTATAAGGGGACCCCAATCTCGTTTAACTTGAACCCTGAAATAGCACCCATCCGCCTTAAGCCGCGTCGGGTGCCATTCGCCTTAAAACCTAAAATCGACGAACAACTCGATAAGCTGATAGTGCAGGGCGTACTGGAACTCACCGACCACGCCCGTTGGGAAACCCCGATAGTGACGCCTATCAAGCCTGATGGGTCCCTAAGAATTTGTGGAGACTACCGGGCCACATTAAACCACGCACTGCAGCAAAGTGCTTATCCAGTACCGGTAGTGCAACATTTACTCCATTCCCTGGGCGGCGGGAAAGTTTTCGCCAAACTAGATCTAGCCCAGGCATATCAACAATTGCCTGTAGACCCAACCACAGCAAACGATCGTAACACATAGGGGCGCATTTAAATGCAACCGGCTCCAATTCGGAGTAAGCGTCGCCCCTGGAATCTTCCAGAGTTTAATGGAAAGGTTGTTACAAGGGATAAAAGGCGTTGTCCCATATTTCGACGATGTACTCATCGCCGCACCTAACAAAGACATCCTAGAAAAACGACTCAGAGAGGTTTTACGAAGATTCCAAAATGCAGGCCTCAGAGTAAAAAAAGATAAATGCCACTTATGTACCGAAAAAGTAGAACTTTTGGGTTACCTCCTGGACAGCCAAGGAATTCATCCCACCGAAGACAAATTACGAGCAATTAAAAAGGCACCCACTCCGAGGAACAAGGCAGACCTACAGGCGTTCCTTGGACTTATCAATTTCTATAATGTGTTTTTACCCCACAAAGCAACAGTAGCTGAACCATTGCATAGACTATTAGACAAAAAAGCAACGTGGGTTTGGGGACAACGGGAACAACACACTTTCCAACAAATAAAGAAATTGCTAACTTCTGATTCAGTACTTATGCAGTACAACGAGACTCTGCCGCTCACTATCACATGTGATGCATCACCTTTTGGGGTTGGGGCAATTCTGGCCCACGTGTTACCAAACGGAGCGGAGGCCCCCATCGCGTTTTTTTTCGCGAACCTTAGCTAAAGCTGAACGGAATTATAGTCAGCTGGATAAAGAAGCTTTAGCTATTGTTGCTGCAGTTAAAAGATTTCACGAATATGTTTATGGCCGTGCGTTTACAATAATCACTGATCATAAACCGCTACTGGGGATCATTGCGGGTAATAAACCAACCCCGTATATATTATCCCCCAGAATGACCCGTTGGTCTGAATTCCTGGCGGCCTACAACTACACCTTACAACACCGCCTGGGGAAATCGATTCTCCACGCCGATGCATTGAGCAGAACACCGCTCCCAGACGCTGTTGTGGATCCAGCCCCAACCCTCTCAACACTACAAATTGAAGCTCTACAGGCACCACCCTTGACGGCTAGCGACATTGCTTTTGAAACGAAACGTGACCCAGTTCTGCAACACATACTACGCTGGGTTGAACGGGGGTGGCCGACAGACCAAATTGCACCTGAATGGGCGCCCTTCAAAGCCCGCCAAACCGAACTGTTTTCCCAAAAAGGCTGTATCTTGTGGGGCGATCGAGTCATAATCCCTGGCAAATTGCAACAGACTGTGTTGGCGGTATTGCATGAGGGACATCCGGGCATTGTGCGGATGAAATCACTCGCACGCAGCTATGCTTGGTGGCCGGGAATCGACAAAAGAATCGAGGCCTGGGTCGCTATGTGCCAACGTTGCCAGGACGTCAGCAACGCCCCACCTAAAGCAAGCCCAACCGAATGGGAACGCCGAGGGACCGTGGTCCCGTATTCATATTGACTTTGCGGGGCCTACCAAAGGTCACACTTTCCTGATTACTGTCGACGCCTATTCTAACTGGCTTGAGATTCATCGAATGCACACAACTACAACTGACTCAGTTATTAATAAATTAAACAGACTATTTGCCACACACGGGTTTCCGGACGTGTTGGTCTCGGACAATGGCCCACAGTTCACTGCATTGCCCTTTGAACAATATCTTGCTGATCGGGGCATCCGCCATGCGCTAACCTCGCCCGCGCACCCTGCGGTGAATGGACGTGCAGAACGCATGGTACAATTTGTGAAAAAGACCCTGCACAAAATGGAATTTGGCAACATCGACGAGAAAATCAATCGAATCCTCTTATTGCAGCACATCACGCCCCACAGCGTGACCAACAAAACACCCGCTGAACTTCTTATGGGCCGGAAAATACGATCGCACCTTGACCGGCTCCACCCCGCTTCGCACCGGAAAAACCTTTCGGCTCCAGCAGCAAATGCCGGGAATTTAAGGTAGGCGATTTAATCTTTGCCAAAACTTTTCCGGTGACCCGTTATGGATACCCGCAACCGTTACCCACCTCACCGGGCCTAGATCTTACCGCCTGCTAACAGACGATGGGAGGGTGTGGAAACGCCACATAGACCAGCTCCGATCGAGATTACCACCCAGCGGCCATGACTTCCCGGTTCACCAATTCAAGGGGAGGGAGTATCGAGGGAATTGACTTTGATACAACTAATAGCAGGTCAACGGGAGCCCTACAGCCCAGCGAAGCACCGGCGTGAAGCGGGAGGGAGTTGATGTCTTCAGGGAACTTTAATACGGGGAAACCGAACTGCAAAACCCGAAGAAACACGCAGTAGCAGAGACAACCACAGTGAAGGCAGCACGGAATCGCCGTGCAGCGAAATAGAATTTAACAAAGGTCATCCAAACGCTCCACTGGAACCGGACATTAGACAAAACCCGTGGAGCCTCGGAAATCATCCAGGCAGACCAAACGGCCTGCCTATCTTGAGGATTTTATCACAGCTCCCCTCAAACGGAACCCAAGGGGGAGGGGTGTTGTGAATCAATAAAAGTGAATAACCTAAATGCAAATTAGGGGTTGAAAACCTGCACACTTGATTGGTCCTTATACAACAACTTGGGATTGGGCCAGAACCAGTCCCTGATTGGCCACTTTTGGGACTGTCCTTATTGGTCAGTAGTTTGAACCTGTTGCACATTGTCATTGGTTAATAAGGCAGCAGCTAACCCTATAAAAGGGTTACTGCTGCCCACAGCATTGCTCTGTTATGTTCTATCACTTTATTAAAGAGTTGAAGTCACTGGTCAGATGTCTGGTCTCCGTTATTCTCCATACTTAACAGTTACATCAAAAAGTATACCTCTTTTACAACCGTTTTACATTAGGATGCAGTTATTCTAAGTATATCGTTTTTCTGCACTGTTACAAAATAATCCAATTCCTTAGGCAAATCTTTACTGTGTTTAATGAATAGTGCAGAAACATATAGGAATATGAACATATGCTTATTTATAGAAAGATAGAACAGGTATTGGCTTGTTACAAGGCAGGTGGATGGACTATAGTCCATATATACTAGAGGTGTCAAACTCGATTTCATTGAGGGCCATCACGGTTGTGTTTGAGCTCGGGGGTGAGTGGGCATGGCTACGGTGGGCTTGAACAGCTTGATGTTCTGTAGCCTGAGCATGGCCCTCCCAGGCTCCAGTTTCAGCTGGCAGAGGGCTGCAGGAGACCGACACAGCGAAAAACATAGCTTGAGAGGGCTGCATGCAGTCCCCCAAGCTCCGTTTTTGCTGGCAGAGGCACCGCAGGCCGGTCCTTTACTGTTTCCATGATGGCCCGTGAACCAGATCTAAGCACCCCGCAGGCCAGATCCATACCGTGGCCCTTGAGTTTGACACCCCTGATATATACCATCAACTCATATTTTGCATACATACATCAAACAAATATACTTGTGCTATAGTATTTTCCAATGTTAACAACAAAATTTGTTGTGTGGACTTCCACTCGCAAAATTATTCAACCATAGCTGAGAATTGCAGAATTTGAAGTCTACATAATATCTGGAACTTGCCAAGATAAAGAAACACTGGTCTACAGTATCCATTCAAGAGATAAATTACATACTAAAAAGTTTTGCCTGTTATCCAACACCAGTGAAAATTCTGTTAATCATCCCTATTTCTACTTCCATCTCTTTTTCATGCCACTTCCACCACTTCCTTCCATGAAAATTATATTGAGGAAATGATTTGCAAAGATAATCGTGTTTACTATTCTTGTCTTCTGTCCTACCACCGTCTTAGTCAGGATTGTTGGGGTATAAGATGGATAAGGGTTTTTTTTAAAACAAAAAAAATTTAAGAATTTAGTGGGTTTTGTAGAAGGAAATAGAAAAAAAAATCACACCAAATTCAGAAAAAAAACCAGAAAAAAAGTCAAAACCAAGATTAAACTAATGAACATGTAGATGGATGTATCGATACAAGAATTTCTCCTCTTTTATAACCATTATATTCAAACTATTGCCCTGTAGCAACTAGAAGTGGAAAAAATGAAAGCCTAATGTCAATCATTGGAAGATAAAGAAATTTTAAAGTTAATCTTCTTCCCTTTGGGGTTGCTGGGGAACATGGAGGAGCGAAAGCTTCCCTTCCATTGGATGTGGAAATAAGTACTGCTGAAATAAGCACAATTGAAGCCTCTCATTTTATATAGTAGAAAGTTACTCCCATCACCAGCTCTACCCACGTGTGCAACTCCTGAGGATTCTGCAGGGGGACAAAAAACTTTCCCTTTTTACCTGCATCTCTTGAATTGACGTCTTTTCCCTACAACTGGAGAGACATGAGGAATTAAACTTGAGGTGATAAAAAGGCCATGTTCTAGACGTGAACTATTGCTTCTGCCAAGTGATGATCTTAAACAGTTTTAAAATCATAACTCACTCTTCTGCAATGCATAGCTATAAAATTCCCAACATTCAATGACTTAAATGCATACTTAAACAGCTTGAAAGATCTAGTAAGCAATGATGTGAATTACATTTGCACTGGTGTTTCTGTCAGTCAGTGATCAGTACAGTAAATTCATTCAATTGTACAGTAGCTTGAATTTGTAGTATAAATATGTATTATGCATCCAGACATTATTTGATAAATTGATGTTTATTACTTAAAATACATTTTTCTTCAAACCTAAACACCAGTCTCCAATGACACAAAATAAGACCTAACAGTTCAGTGAAGTCATTTGTTGAATCAATGATGGATAGGCCCAGTTTCAAATTTACATTCCAACTTGGAGCACTGCACTCAGATTAACCTGCCTCATGGCATTTTTTTTAATTAAAATGTTGACTGGGAAACAGATGAATAACTAGGAAAACATTGCTATATATAAAGAATAGGGATGGTATAACATAAAATTTTAGTGCCTCAAGAAAGAATAAGCACAAAAGTATCTTTGCTCAGATTCCAAGAAACTGAAAAAAATATTGTGGGATTTCTATTTCTTGTCTATAACCAGGCACATTGTGAAGAATTTCAGTGAAATCTTCTCCAGCAGGTGTAGACTTCGGTTCTAGGAAACTGCATACAGTACACTAATGCAGAACATCATATCCATGAAAGAGCGCCTTCCATAAACTCTGATGGAATATACCTCACCAGGCAAAGAAATGAGTGATACAGAACAGTAGTATATAATTTAGCTAGTAAGGACCTGTATTAAGCAGTCTTTGAAGAGCTCAGTGTAGCTGCTTGATGGCTTTGTCAGTGGTCTTTGTGCAAGTCTGCATGAAGAATAATTTTGTTAACTATGTGTAATAGTTTAGCGTTATGTATATAAGGATATGCTAGCATATCATAAGAGCCTTGTATAACCCTCCAGAAAGTCTCAGTCCTTTGAAGAAGATTGCTTTCTGAACTTTGCTTTGAGGGTTGTCTTGAATGTTTTGCAAAGTGAATCATTAAAATGTTTTCTCCCATTGGTGGAGGGGGAAAGCTCTTGCCTCATCACATCCTAGGCCAGATAAATCATTGTTTCAAGGCAGCCACTAAAAAGCAAAACACCCAAGCAGCTTGGCACTGCATGGAAATCCTTACCCAGTATAAGAAAACATGAAAGAAATACTGGAATTTGGCCTCTGGTCACTTTGCCTGGTCTACTCTGTGCATAGAAAGAGTTACAAAATAGCCCCAGCCAACATTAGATGTTGACACTCCACTCAAAAGTTCCAAAATGATATTCCCTAGGGATTTCACATGTATATTGAATAGCATGTGGGATAAGA
The DNA here is from genome assembly GCF_049901735.1 of Notechis scutatus. Classification (NCBI taxonomy): domain Eukaryota; kingdom Metazoa; phylum Chordata; class Lepidosauria; order Squamata; family Elapidae; genus Notechis; species Notechis scutatus. The sequence continues at coordinate 242,534,609 of NC_142010.1, read as the reverse complement.
TAAATCTCTCAAGGATACCATAGGTCAGAGACCTAGTGTTGAGAACAATGCACTTTTACACGTAGCAGCTGCCATTACAGCAGTTTGTCAAAGAATAATCAGATTTATTGAAGGAGGAAATTCAGTAATTTACGTAATTTTTGACAAATGAATACATTGACTTAGCAGCCTATTTATCTTTAAGTTCATTATCATGGGAATTCTTTGAGCATCTGCTAATTGCATCAACATACATCTAATAGGAAGGACCAGAACTACTGTAAAACAGATCCCTTAAATCCCAATTAATGGGGCTTTAATGGTCCAAAAGAGTTCCATAATAATATTAACTGAGAAATCCAGGAGAACTATCAGGGCTTCACTCCCTTCCCATCTAGAGTCTGGCATCAACCAAAACAGTCAAAACAGCCTCCATACTATGTGTGCATGCATTCCTTTGAGTCAGTTTTTGACTCCTGGCAGCTGCCCAGATTAGTCCCTGCAGTTTTCTTGGCATGGTTTTTCAGAAGTGGTTTGCTCTTGTATCCTTCTACTAGGTTTGCTCTTAAGGCAAGACTAGGTACATTACTTTCTAGTCTGATGTGAGATCCTAATTGCAATGGATCCAGAAATCAGTGTCAGCCAGAAGCATTTGGAGTTGTAAGGCTGATACATTTTTAATCATCATGCCAAAGAATGGTGATGGTTTCCAACCGGCTTCCACCAATTTAGCTCTGCTTTGGCTAATTTGTACAGAAAAGTATTATTAACCTGTTCTTTGTGGAGCCAATGTAAGTGAAAGCTCTGTTCCTATGTTATGGGTTAAGGTGGGTTATGGGTTAAGGTGGGTGCTATAATGGTGATCCAGTTCCTCATGCAAATTATTCCATAGGTGCACCAACTCCTGCCCATCTACCACTTCAAGCTTAAGAATGTGGTGAATGAGTTCTGCAAGAACAGGGGTCTTCAAACTTGACAGGTTTAAGACTTGTGGACTTCAACTCCCAGAATCCCTCTTCCAGTCATGTTAGCTCAGGAATTCTGGGAGTTGAAGTCCACAAGTCTTAAACTTGCCAAATTTGAAGACCCTTTTGCTAGAAGAAAGAGGGTGCTTAGAAGTAATAGTATCAACCACTTGGGCCATCTACATATTCAACAGACCAGCCAGGTTGAACCATTTGTGCTAAATACCAAGGTGGGAAATTCCACAGAAAACTGTCTCAAAGCCCCTTGACTGGATCATTTTAATTGATCTTCAGAAATTATCTGTCTACACCTAAGTGCAGAATGATCATTCGAAGGCAACACATATAGAAATGTCCTCCACACACTTCCAAGTCAGGTATGTACCCTACTGTTTGCATGAGACAAACACTAATTGGGGCAGGTCTATGGCCATCATGGCTGACAGGAAATTTGAGCTGTCTCAGTATGAACACTGAAATCTTCCAAGACAAGAAGTATGGATCGCTCCAATGCCACACCAGAAACTGGCCCAGTTAGCTGAGCAGAAACTGGCTCATTTAGCAAAAAGCTATTGTGGAGATGAGGCAGATGATACATTCTTACATTGCTCCAGCCATAGAAATACAGTTATGCATGTTCAATATTATCATATTGAGGAATGTAGCTTCTGGTCAGTGAAATGGAAATCCTATAGGATTTTGTCTAGGCTCATACATCTTGCAAAGCCATGGTTTGTTTAGCAAACAATAGTTGGCGAACTTCATACTGTGGACTAAAATGTAAATCAGGCTTCACAAACTCAGACAACAAGCTAACTAGAAAGAAACAAATGTTATAATCATTCAATGGTAAACAGTAGTGTTAAAAGATAAAACATTTATTACAGTATTTTTATTGAAAAAAATCAGTTGTAGGAGCAATTTGCTGGTAGACTAAGCAAATGTAGATTATCTAAACAGATTATGTTATCTGAACTATAAATAATAATTTTAACTATGGCTAATGTGCAAGTAAACTCCAAAATATTATTTATAAAGCAGATATTTCAATAAATTATAGGAAAGTATAACTTAAGGTTTGAACAACACACGAAACTATATAAATTAATATAATAAAATAAGTAAATAAATAGTTTACACAAAAGAAAAACTGTCATTTCTGATTCCTTTTGTGGCTGTGTGAAGTTTGCTTACAAATTAATACCAACTTACAATCAATTTTAGTTATGGCTGATTTTCAAAAATATCTCCCCTTAATTTTCCATATTATTTTATTAATAAAATCCTTCTGTCAGTTATCTGCACATACAGATTTACTTCTCAATTTGCACAACAAAAATATAATTCTGCCTTGGACAAAAAAGTACACAAAACTATTATTTTAGGCTACAATAAAGTATGCAAAATTTGGCACACAAGCCAAAAGCCAATGATATGTATATTGGTGCCTAATTTATTCTGAATGCTGAAATTTCTTGGCTCAGAACCTATGATTCCTTCAAGTAGAATTTTGGAATTTTTGGCATGAGATCTAGACTTTCTTGTTAATGGCAAAACCAAGAACAGTCTGTCTTCACATTTTCCCTTCATACTCAATATTTGGGGTTGTTTAAAAGCCAGAATCAGGAACTCTTTACACTTTAGCGGTTTGCATAACAATTTCTTAAATGGAAGTTTGCATGTTGTGGGTGGGGGGAAGGCTGGAGGAGAATCTATTTCTCAATTTGCCCTTCTAAATGTTGTTCAGCTTTCTCAAATGCATAGTCTCACACACACAACATACCCACACATACAAGCATCTCCAGAAAAAATTCCACAAGTAAATTCAATACTCTGGAAGGATTAGAATAAGAAGAGTATGTGACTGAAGAAGAAAACTGATGTGATGCTTATTATTTTACTAAGGATATTTTGAAAATCTGTTATCTCTGTCCAACAAGCGTGATCTCTGTATAACTCACATATAGATGCCTTGTAGGATTAGTCCCATTCTGTATTCCATTCCAAGAAAAGAAACCTCATGTTACCATCCCATCAAAGAGCTGGTTGAGCAAGAGTTACTCTGTCAAAGGCTGTAGGATGGGATATGGTGAATTCAACATTCCTTCATGTTTCTTGTTCCTTCCAAAGAAAATCATTGTTATCCCAATCAGTAAAATAGCCAGCAAATCAGTGGTGGTATTCTGGCCCGGTTTGACCCGGTTCGGCCGAGCCTGTAGTGGCGATGAGCAGCGCAGACCGAACCACTTCTCTCTGCTGCTCTGGTGTTGGGCCCACCCACCTGCCTGGGCTCCCATATTCACCTTTATCCTCTGCTTTTGAAGTGCAGTTGCTTTGCATGGCACAGCAGAGTGAAGCGACCGGGCACAGCTGCTGAAGCAACCGGGAGAGTGCAGGTTTGCAGGAAGTGAGTTGGAATGCCTCTGCGCCTGTGCAAATGCCTCAAATGCACACAAAGTGTGTGCACTCGCACAAAGCACACCCACTAAGCCACGCCCACTGAACCAATGGTAAAACTTTTTGAATCCCACCACTGCAGCAAATTATATATGTTGTGACTCACTCATTCGTATCCATAATGCTGAAGTTTATATGTTCATAATTAACTGCAACACCAAATTTGTTCCAGACATTGATTGATTGATTATGTGCTATCAAATAATTTTGGACTCCTACCAGCCACATAGATTTTCTCCATAATCTCTCCCTAACCTGGTCTCTCGGGTCTTCCAATGATACACTCACTGTTGCTGTAACTGAGCCTGAAAATATAAAATTCAGAAATATACCTTAAAGGTGAGGAAAAAGAAGTAGGTGTGTTACATCTTCAGCCAGACCCTTCACCATTTTGTCCAAGGACTTCATTTCTTGCATTGTTGATGAGATAAGGCTGCCAGAACAAAAGGATCCCCATTCCTCTTGGCATCATTCACTCACTTCAAATATACCACAGATGTAATGGAAAAACAGAGGGTTTTCTACATGCAAAGTTGCAAAGTCATTCTCAAAGGTGTGTTATTCTGGAGGTCTGTGATTAAAATATCTGCAGAGAATGTGCATTTCCCAAATGTATCCAAAAGCTGTTAGGTGAAAAAAAAATGATGTGGCAAGTATTTTCCACTGAAGCAGATGAAAATGAATTTTTTAAAAAATATGCATAACTACCAGAGAAAAAGACAAAGGGGTTTTTGTTTTTTTCAAGAAGCAAAGAACATTAATTTTAAAAAATCAAGTAAGCTGGCTTACAATATTTAAGCAAAGAACTCAATAGGTAGCACACATTGGGAAGTTAAAACAGGAAAGGCTACAGGTATATAAAGTAGTATAAAAGAATTTCTAGTTAATTTAAATGCCTTCAGATTCCCAGGTTCTAATGAAATATTCAATGCAATATTCAGTCTGATGAACTTGCAATGTTCAATCTGGAGAAAGGAAGACTGAAGGAGACGTATTCAAGTATGTCGAAGGATGCCATTGTGAAGGTGGTGAAGAATTATTTTCCACTGCCCAAAAACCAAGGAAAACTTTTTGACAGTAAGATCTGTACAACAGTGAAAAAGTCTTCTCACAAATAATGTGGTTTCTCCATCTCTGGAGATTTAAAAAAAAAACTGGGCATGTTTGAGGATAATTTAATTTGTATTCTTGAGGTGCTTTAATTGGTATTCCAGTATCTTGAAGAGGGTTGAACTAGAAAAAGTCTTTCAAATTCACAATTTTATGATTTTATGAATCTGCTGCTTGTCTAGAAATTTGCAGTCTAGATTTGGTTAGATATACTATAAAGCTTTGCATCTATAATTTTCAGTAATTATTGTCAGCCAACTGAATTAAATAATGGAAAATAATTAAGCAATGCAAATATTTGTTTAACCAAATCCCATCAAGGTACTCATTTGTTTGATCTGCAGAGAATAAAATACTTAAATATCATATTTCTATGAATCATTATTTATAAATAGAATGAAATTCAGATTTGGTTCTATTTAGAGTAAAGATAAATCCTCCTTCAAGTCAAACTCAACTCAGTTCCCAATCATAAGCTTCATAATGATTTCATGACCATATAGTTTTCTTAGAACTGTTAAGGACATGCTCTGCCATTGCAAATGTCTGAAATGTTTTTTCAACTTCTCAGTGTAGTTCAAAACCACCCTATTTTGTTCTGGTCTCCCATTCAAGTACTAATTAGGTCTATGCTGTAAGGTATTTTGAGATCAGCCGAGATTGGTTCCATGCTGTTATAGAGCAGGTCTCAGTGAAATCCATTGTATTTCATTCTTAATGGCTTTCTTTTGGGCAGAATTATGTTGGACTTTCAAAAAGAATTTGAGGCTTTGTGTTATCTCTTTAAGAATAAAATGACAAATTTCAAAATTCAGTACTACAAGGTATGGGCATGCATTTTATATTAATTTCACCTTCTTACTCAAAGAACAAGTATTCCAGTGTTCAAATGTTTGCTTGTTATATTTAGAATATATAAACTGTTTTGAGTCTCTGATTAAATCCACAAAGTCATAACAGACTGAACACATTTCAATATCTTTTTAAAGAGCAGCTTAAGAAAACCTGTGTAAAAAAACAATTTTACATTGTTTTAATGTGTGTGTCTTAAAAAAAAACATGCAACATTTTCCAAAATTTAAAACACTACTTTATTTGCTGCCGAACTATCTGAATATGTATATGTGCTTGCACATCGTTCACTCAAATGTTACAAAATTTCTTCTGCATATACATCAATGCTACAAACTGCACTAGCTCTCACACATGCTCTCACACTTATTCATTATGGTATATTTTACTATTTCTTTGAGGAAAAAGTCTCATATGGTATAACAGCCACTGTTGGTGATTCTCTAAAAATAAATGCCAACATATTGAAATTGTTCACAGTACTCATTACTTTACATTATGTTTTTTCCTCTGGAATAAATTGGATTTATTCATTCAGTTCTATTTATTTTCAATAACCAAAACACTGTGGCCTGGTTTACTAAGTAGAAATTTAGCCACCACAACAAGTAATTTTGGGGTTCTTAAAGTTAAGTTGCACGGCAAGGGTGGTGATTCAATATGAAAGGCATAATTCAATATGCTTTGAACAGTTACATGGGTCTTAGCATCACAAAACACATAAAACCAGAGAACATGCTCCAAGATGTGGTTTCTTTTAACAGTGATTATTTATCACCTTTCATGACATGACAGGAGAGGCAAGAAAAATCAAAGGCAGCTTGGATATTTCTGTTCCTGTTGGAAGAATTTCCGAGAAAACTAAACAGGCTATTTGCAGCGAAAACATTCATTTTTGTTTCAAACAACTTTTACCTAGCCTTGCTATTCATGTAGAAAATAGTAAGGATTTTCATATGTTGATGCATTTTAGTTGCCTTGATATACAAGAAGTTGGATTGCTCCACAATTTTTTTAAATAGACACCCTCATCATTAGGCCTTGGTATCTCCAAAGTGGTTTCAACTGTCCATAGCTAGGTAGCAGAGGTGGTTCTACAAGCTGTTGTAGCAAGGACACCACTAGAAAATCAGATGTGCATTCCAGCTGCCCTCTGCTGGCTATGGAGGAAATGCCATGACTCAAAGATCACACCTCTATGGATGATTTGTGTGGTCATGGATTGTGATGGGCTTCTGCTTTCCAAGAACAATTCAGATTATTTTCACTAACATACATTCCTGTGACATGAAGCAGTGGGATGAAATAGCTGATTCCCCAACCCTTCTTCATAATGTTGCTTTTTCAGTTAGAGTTGAGGCATTTCCCTGAGTTGGGGTATACTGTGAAAAAGTGCTGCTGGGTAGACCACTTTTCCCCTAAGGTTTCTTCAGATGTAATGGGAAATGATGTATTCCTAATACTGAAATAGTCAGGTGCCCATCAAGCTACTTCTTAAGTTAGTTAGGACCCTTCATCTTCTGTCCTTTCCTTGAACCTAGCAAATTTTCCAAAAACCAGCTACTTCCACCCCCCTGCTGTGATATTTTGAGGATCGTATGAGCAAGTTGAATCAGAATCAGTACCTGATTAGCTGATTTAATAGGAGATGAAAGATTCTAATTTGCTAAGTGAAAATTGTAAGTCAACGATTTGGAAGCAGCTATAAATCAAGTTATGTACAATAGCGAAGACAGGATGATAATATAGAGTTAATTATTCTTTCCTGGAAAAGAACAAAAAATCAAATTGAAATGTTGCTATATAGTAGCTTTTCCTCTGAAGATAATATGCATATTTTTTTTCCATTACTTAAATCCAAGCGGTATGGTTCTCTAGAGAAAATGTTTGCAGACAACATGGTATGGTGTGAAAGATCTCTGATCTTCAATTTTCAATTTTATTTACTAAAAGAATAGCATTAATCCATTTCCCCAAGAAATCTTCCCAACTTGTGGGCCGAAATGAACATCAACAGAGGTAGTGTTTCTAAGTATCAAAAATAGTCCTTCCACTTTATTCTGTATTAGTCATAAAAAAAGAACTGAATCCCCAGAGAAACCAGAACAGATTCAAAGAGGGGCAAAAAGAATGATCAAGAGTCTCAAACAAGTTCTATATTCAGAAATTGAAAGAACTGATGTTTAACCTTGAGGGAAACAACTAACACTGGTGGTCGGATGCGCAGGATAAAACAGCATTCTTCAGAAACCTGACCTTACCCAGAAAGTCAAATTATAGAAAGGCAGATGTTATTGAAAGTTAGATGAAATGTTTTAATGCTAAAACTTTCCAATTCAAGAATAATTCAACCAATTATTTAGAGAAGTGATAACCTCACCTCCCTTCATATGCTCAGGCAAGAGGATGTTTTGATTTTATTTATTTAACAATAAATCAATGGGTGGAATAGACCTATAGATCCTTCAAACTTTATAACTGTATGACCAAAAAAAAAAAAAAACCTGTTACAGTGATACAGAAGTAATGCAACATAGGAATTAGTTACTCTACATAAAATATTATACAAACACAATCTGATCAGTAACTTACTTTGCTCCCTAACATGAAAAATAATGGACAAAGTATGATTAAAAACAAAATGACTTTAAAAATCTGAAATCTTGTTATCAACTTCAGACTTCACTATAGAAGTTGAATGTCCCAGTTTATTATTTGCCTAGGCTTCTGTGAACTCATAATCAAAAGCACCAATCGTAATGAATTTAGGATGGCTGATTCTCACTATGTAAGACTCTAGGACTATGAATATATTTACACATCTTTGTATAATCCAACTTAAACTTAAACTGAGAATTTAAAAGCTAGATTGCACTGAGCAAGGGTTCCATTACTATTCCACTTATTATTTATTTTTACCCTGACTTTATTATTCTTATAAATAACTCAAAGCAGCCAACATACCTAATGCTTCTTCTTTCTAATTTTCCCAGAGCACCAGCCCAAAATCATCCAGACGGCTTTCATGGTGGGTCTAGAACTCATTCTCCTGGTTTGTAGGCCAGCACCTTAACCACTACACCAAATGGGCTCTCTATTAATCTTGATTTAAAGAGTTACTTGTGAAGAAAATTGTATGTTGGCACTTTCAGAGCAAAGTAAAATATAAGTTTCATATTATTGCTGATTTTTTTGTGTTATTGTTTCATTACTTTTAATTGACAAGACTAACCAACCTCATAACCATACAATGTTCCAATTATGGATGTACTAATAGTCTCTCCCCCCAATTTCGGTTTATAACACCTTCTGTTTTCTCAGTATCAAGCAGAAAATAAATGTAGAGTCCATTAATGTATTTTGCAGGTGAGCTTCATAGGATATGCCCATTCATGTATGAATTACTCTTTCTCTCTTGTTTCCATTCAGGATATTGAATATTCAGATGGCAGGTACAAAAAATAACATCAGCTGTCCAGCTGTATCCTAAGATAGTTCTTGCTGAAGTTTTTGTTTGATTTTAAACTTTATAAAAAGAATTGTAAAAATAAGATGAGAAGTTTTGGTTTTCAAACCACATATATTTAAATGTCAATAGCCAAAGTATGTGTTCATATACCAAAAGAATCATGTGACATTCATTCTGAGATAAATTGTGTAGAAAGTAAATGGAAAAAGCTTATTCATCATCTGTTACACCAAGTGCTCATAAATTGGTCACTTTTCACTGGAAACCACAGGGTCAGTCTTAATGAGTGCAGATCCTAATCATGAAACACTGGGAAGGTTGGAAAGGAAAAACATAAACAGGGAGTTCATAATCCTGGTTTACAATCTATGTGGCAAGAGGAAGGGGCAAATCTTATTGTGGATCAAAAATGAGTATAAGGTGAGTCTGGGATTATTCTGTCTCTGACCTATGCATACGAATATCTCCTATGCATATCAGACATTTGGATAAGTCAGCAGCAAGTACCACAAACACATATTACAGGAGAAAACCCCCCACAAACTTTTAGCAAGTCAACCTTACTGAATCTTCCAATTTTAATAAAATGGGAATGAATTTGTTTTTAACTAAAGCAGCATAGATACCTTGTACTCATGGTACATCCCTGTTCCTAAAATTAGCAAAACATGTCACTATGTCTTGGTACACATTTGTTTGTAGTAACTTCTATAAATATTGTTGCCACATCCATGGAGAGAAGTGTTGTCAATTTATCACTGTTGGCCAGAATTATTTTTGCAGCTGTGGAGCAGGTTAATTGTGGACACTAAAAGATAGGAATGCCGAGTAAACATTCCTTATACCGTTAATGCATGTCATTATTTTAGCAGCCGTATGTTATCTTATTTACTGTCACACTAAGGTCATACTCATTACTTTAAAGGTAAGGAAGCAAGTCAGTGATGCATTCCTAGTGAACAAATTCATCAGATTTAAAATAGACTGGTACTGACCATCCACCATTATTGAATATTTATGGTTCACACCTTCAGCATTATACGAAATGAGCTTCTAAAAGAAACATCTATAAATGCTTAATATATTTACTTGCAAATGGAGTAAATTATCAACTGATCAGTATTTGGATGCACGTAGACTATGGCTGGCCATTTTATTGAGGAGAAAATAATTTTCAGTGTGAGAAAATGAGAGCTTATATTTGCCAAATGAGGTACAAAACTTAGTCATTACTGGAAAGAGAATATAAAAATCTAGATATACACAATTTCATTTGTGTGTATATATCTCTAGAATAAGACTCTGAAGCGCATCTGTGTTGCATATAAGGATGCATTTAGAGTTTGTGGGATCAGCACGTATATACAGATTGCTATTTTATGTACAGAACACTTACTCCCTCTACACATTACTGGAATATTTAATATTAGAGAATGCATTAAGATTCTGGTTTCAGACTCCTCATTCAGAACTAAAAAAGAACTACAAAACTGAATCACAGTGAAAAGTTTTCTCACACCAGAACCATATCATTTAGGATTACAATATAGACAATATGACAAATATCTCCCACTTAATTTCATTGGAAACGCTGCTAAAATGTACTACCTTTCATATATTTTCCACTTTCACGATATTCCCCATTTTAAGTTCATATATTTACTGTATAAAACAAATATTAGTATATGGAGATAGTGACTGACTTTGAATATATCAGCGGCCAGTCTTCATAGTCCCCATAAGCTCATAAGTAGTAATAATGTTTTCCTTATAGAGGAAAACATATATATGTTATATACCCTTATATGATACAGAGCAAACTGCTTTGTCTATGGAGGGAAATTTGAAAAAGACTCCTTGAATGGACTTCTTTAAAATGCATACAATATTCCAGCAGGGATATTTCAAAAGGGGAAAAAAAGCTCTTTAGAGTCTGGGCATTGATAACTTGTTGACCTTCCTCAAGTGGCTGAAATACTGAAAATTGCAATTTGTATTTCAAAACAATTTTGAGAACACATATATTTTAAGGAAAAAAAGTCTAACAAACTTTTGAATCAGTCATCTTAAGCACTGAGGCATGTTCTGATAGCTACTTATTTTCCATGGGAGAAGAAACCATTTTATTTATTGAGGAAATATAAACAGCCAAACATGAACACTGACAATCCATGTGAATTCTGCAGGATCAAATACAATTTCTGCTTGAGATTCTATCTATCATTCTATAAGATTTATTGGCTGTTGTATTCCAGTGTAAATATTTTTCTGTGGTTACGGATAATGGATGAGCTGGACATCTAGAGAGCACTGGTTTGGGAAAGACTAAGGTAAAGCATCTCCTTTTCTTGATAGTGTTAAGCATTGCCTTAATTTCATTGTCTAGATTATTCTAACTAATTATTGTATAGCTATTGAAACTTGCTTCTGTATTCTGTATTTCACGGAATGGTTGGGTGCTTTCAAAGTATTTGTGGATATGGATAACCATCCCAAACACATAATTGAATATGAAACCCAATTTAAAACATAACATACTTAAATGTTCTACACAGCATTTATTGTCATTGTGGTTAGCGTAAACTATATAAATCACAAAACAATTCTTTCCGCATGGCAGTTTTCTGCCTGAAATTTGTTAACAGTGCTGCATTTTAGTATAAAGTCAGGGATATATGGAGAGTTAGCTATCAATCATGTTTTTAAGTACAGTGAGATACAAATCTTTATAATATAAATTACTTGTTACAAAAAAAGGGCATCTGGGTTAGCTAGTTAAGTACAAAAATCTGTTAACCTCTATAAATAATGAAATGCAAGAAGCTCAATAATACAACACATACATTGGGTTACAGTATTTGAATATGTAATTGCAGACATGTGGCACAGGCACATTATATGGGACAGGCAGAAACACTGAAGACATTAAAAGTTTAAAAATGTAAGCACTTTAGGGGAATATGAGCACACGATATAAACATCAAGCAACACTCTGAGCAGACAAAAGGAGCCACTGACAGTTGTAAAGCATTCGAACCTGCCAGAAACCTGTCCAAACAGCTGCAGTGGGATACTGATTGATCGTGTTTTTATTCTTACTGCTCAAGTGCTGCAGACAGTCATCAGTCTGAGAAAAAGCCCAACACGGGCACCGGCACCCTCACAAACGCACCCAGAAAGTAATTTAACAGATGCCTGGAAGAGTGCAGCACCACAACTTCCTCAGTTAAAACAAAGCAGGAATATTCAGTAGTGGTGAATTTTTCTCAGCCATGTGAGCTAGGAATATGGAAAGGGAATTTTATGTCATTTATAATGGAATGCCAGATTTGGGAGTGGGGAGAGAATAGAGCAAGGTAAAAACTGCTTACTGGTTAATATACTTTCAAGAACACTTTAATCAGGTCATGCTTTTTTATATATTTTTTTAAGAAATGTGAGGTGTTTAGGAATACAAAAAATTAACTGCAACTTCAAAATGGAATCCAACAGACATTAAAAATGAAAGGGCTGATCTGAAGTCATGTAGCAGATTTTATCAAGTAGAACAGAAGTCAAACATTTCTGTTGGAAATTCTTAGAGAAATAATAACTTTTTTTGTAAAATTTATTTTCATAAAAATTCTGCAGGTGGACTGTATATATGTAAATAGTAAGAAAACTCCACAGAATACATTACTTACTACTTGTTATAGTTAGGAATAGAATCATAGTCTATAATTTGTATTACAAAAGGGCTAAAGATGTTTTTTACTCCTAAATAACTTTCTTTTATCAGTTTTTAACTAGATTCGGGGTAAATTCATGCCTAGAGGTGGCAAAATTGTTTGTCTCTCACCTGTTGGTCATGGGATTGCTTTAAAGTCACAAATAGGGCCTAATTACTGTTACAGAATTAGCTCCATTGTTTCTTCTTAAATTATTTTAATCATATTTATATAAATGGGGATTTTTTTTGCCAGTGTAAATGAAGAATGATTTGAGTCAATGAAAATTATCATATTCTTATCAACTGAACTTAGTTTCTTGTTATGGATCTAGAGAATTATAAAACATGAATTGAAAGAACATATTTATTTCATTTGTATACTGTCACATGCTTTCCAAATAAGCATTACTCTGTATAATTCAAAATGCCTATCACTATAGAAATGGCATTGCAGGATGGAAAAAGTGGTGATGTCAAAAAATCAATTAGCATTAGAATTTTTAGGTTTTGGTCTATTTTAATGTCTATATTTGGTAATCTCACCATTACTATTATATACATATAATTGTATACATGTGGCATCAGAAATAATCAAAAGAAAAACTGGCTGTTTCCCAGGGGTGGGGTGTTTTTAATACAGAGATTTATAGAACAAATCACTTTTACCTCTCAATCATGTACAAGTGTTAAATTATGTAAAATATGGCATTCTTTGCAAGTGTTTTATTTCTTCAACTGTCTTAAAATTAAAGAAAAATCAAGCCAAAAATGAGGAAACAAAACCAAACGCTGCCATGTCTTAAGACCTGTTCCACTCTAGTTTTGATCAAGGATTCTAATATTTAATATACAAATTCAACTTATGAGCAATTCAGTGCTGTATTATGAACAAGGCAGTTTTAAATTTTGAAGCAATCTTTCAAAATAAGCAAAACTGCAAGATGAATACATTCTTGGGACTCATGATGGAGTGTTATCATGTATAACAAACAACAAAATTTTCTATTCTCAGGAAGAAAAGCTTTTTTTTTTTTTTTTTACAATATTCAGTCTGGAATAAAATTTAAAAGAACTCTAAGCCCCTGAAAATAGGGGTATTTAAAAAATATAGACAGTAGACTTTTGAATATAATTCAGAAACACTGAATTTTTTTAATGATTCCAAGGGCTAGGAATTCTAGTCATGAAGAATAATACATCCAGTGATTATTCAAACTTACTTATTAAGAAGAGATTGGATAACCATTTGTCTGAAATGGTATAGGGCTTCCTGCCTAAGCAGGGGGTTAGACTAGAAGACCTCCAAGGTCCCTCCCAACTCTGTTATTCTATTCTATTCTTGTTTCTTGTTTTTAACTACAAGGGAGCCTCCATTTCATCATCATTTTATACAATCAAAAAATTTGTAATTTACAAAGGCAATTTGCACTTGAGGCTTCCAAATCCTAACAAAATACTTATATTTTCATTGTATGATGAATGAGGTTTTTGCCACGCTTCCTATTAAAGTAATGGTTTGCATTTTTTTTTAAAAAAAATCAATTTGTAATTGTTAAAAAGTGGGGATAAGGTACATTCTTTGACAAGACTGCTGTTCTTTGCATCAAAATGAACTCCTTGGTTTCAAAACGTACTCTGGTTCTCAACTACTATAGTTTCCACAAAACTTTGGGTCTCCCTTTACAGCTGGATTTAAACGTTTAAACGTTGCCCATACAGCAAAATTCTGCATTATGGCTACTACAATTCAGGAAACTCTTATACAGCGAACTGATTCGTTGGTAAATAATAAGAATTCACGATTCAGTAGTACAGGCGCCATTACTGAAAATAATCATAAATCTGATTCACAGAATTTATAAACAGACTTTCTGGGATTAAATGCAAAAATATATTTATTGCAAGCTCTAACACATCCTTCTGTATACCAAACCATAATTCAGCTGAAAGAAAGACAAACAGGTACAATGTTATCTGAGAACCATCCTTGTTTTCTTCACATCCTTGAAGGCTCAAGATCTCTGTCTTCTAGTAAATTTATCAGGAAGCCAAAGCTGTCTTTTACTGACTCCATGTCATCCAAGGAACAGGGTTTAAGTATCCAACGTTTCCCTCGTGCAAGTGGTTCAAGTTCCAAATATTTTTTGATCTATTGAAAAAAGAAAAAAGAAGCATTTTTAAAAAATAGTTCAATTTATTTGCCGGTTTACCATTTATTCTTTTAAAAATAGAAATGGCTGAATGCTGATTTTTTGCTGCTCTTGACACCAAGTTGATCTTGTGCACTGCATATCTTTATGTTATAAATAACTAGTTTGTCTAAATGCTATTTTTCCATTATACAATACATTATACAATGTTTCTAAATTAAAGACATTAGAGACAATTAGTCCTTTGGATGAATAAGTATGTTCAAATTCCCCAAGAGAAGATAATATAAAGATATGTTTACAAACCCAAAATTAATGTTAATGAAATAGACAAACATTAAATTCCACTTAAAGTTACATGACTGGAAATATTCAGAATTATTATTACAAAATAAGATAATTTTATAATTTATTCTTTGTGATTTGTTGCCCATCAACATCCCTTAAACAGCAGATTTGAAAGTTATTTAATTCACTGGGTTCCACCCATACTAAAATCAAGTATAAAGATCTATCAAAATCAATTTAAGACATGTTTTTTTAAAGCACATATATACAGTATGCAGTGACAAGGATTACTCCGCATTTTACTGAATTGACTGCCAAGCATTTATGGAAATTGTGGGTATGAATTTAACTTTGAGAGCACCAGACTAAGAAAAGCATTATAAAATAAGAATCATGGAGATTTCAGAACAGGTGCTGGTATGACAAAAGCTGACTTCTTTCCAAATTCTACACCCAAATATGAAATATGAAAAGTAAATAAAGAAACTTTTGCACCCAATACTAAGTATTAAATGGTCTTCTTCCTCCATTCCACTCACAGACTACAGAAGCTTTCTTTAAGTTAAGCTTGAATTCTGGTGATTTCCTGCAGACCTTAAGGTTGTATTCTTGACCATAATATAGAAGTGGATTGCCCTTGTATGGGATTTTTTCTCTCTCACCTTTTTAGTAAAGTCTATAGCATTCTGGGGAAGTCTTCCATTCACATACTAAACAGGTTTAAATTAATTGAGTCTTATCTCAAAATCCAATAATAAAATAATGTCCACCACATCTGAGGACAGCAAATGACTTAAAGAATTTTATTAATTTCCCCGCATTTGCTATCTTTATTTAATGGCACAACTGATCCTGAGCTTTTATTTTTTCCTAAGTGTTTAGATGAAGGTAGCACATAGACTAAATTGTGAAGAAAGTGATTCAATGTATACTCTACCATCTTAAAAATACTGTACATTTCACTATATAATAGAGGTACATCTTTAACTCTTCTTTTTGTATGTCAATAAACTATAGAAATACATTAAATAGAAACTAATACTAATAGCTAATTCTCCCCCCCCCCAAATTTTTTAATTGATTTTTAAAAAACAAACATAAACAAACAAAACACAAAACATGAAAACATAAAACATCTTTTTTGAAAGTAGCTTGATCCCAGGTTACATCTATTCGTACAGACACAAATTCAAGTTCATGCTCATTTTTATATACCATTCCATATCTTATTACCATTCTACATTTTCTATATAGCTTCTCCCCTCTTTTAACTCTCTTAATTCTATTTTATTTATTTCATCTCAATTTAAATCATTATACTTATATCCTTTGTCCTGTTTCAGCTGTCTATTATCTTTTCTCATTAAAACAAAATTTCTCCTGTAATCACTGATTGGAGTATGACGCCTTTATATCTTTCCCCTAAATTTATAACACTTAATATAATACATAACTTTCATTCAGATTCTGCTTAGTACATTCTAAAGCTACACACTATATTTTAAGAAAAGAAGAAATTATAAATGTATAATATAATTAAAAGAACAATCCATACCAGTTCAATTCTATCGTTAAAATTAATATTCATTTAAATCTTAAACATTTTACACATTACTTTTCAAATAGGTATCATGCTTCTATGGGAACACTTATAAATTTTGTGTAGTTACTTCCCCCCCATTTCACTTATATTTTAAAACATTGTGTAATTAAAATGTTCCCATTCCTTCCCAGTTCAATTCTCTCATTTATTTCATTTCATTTATTTTGTTCAAAAAAGTTGCACTAAATTACACTGAGTATTTTATCCCATTTTTAAATCATATATTGTTCCAATTTTCTAACATTATTTCTAATACAAGTATAACAATACAATCTTATGTACCTTTGCAGAATCTCATTTTCAATTATATTTTTACCCATTAT
Organism: Notechis scutatus; assembly: GCF_049901735.1. Taxonomy (NCBI): domain Eukaryota; kingdom Metazoa; phylum Chordata; class Lepidosauria; order Squamata; family Elapidae; genus Notechis; species Notechis scutatus. The sequence continues at coordinate 242,517,704 of NC_142010.1, read as the reverse complement.
CTCTGAAAAAGTCCTGTTTCTTTACATCTTGCTCCAAATCTTTGTAACTTCTCTTCTCTTCCTTCCTCCCTTGTTTCTTCACTCTACCTTTTTTACCCCCTTGTCTCTCCACCTCTATTTCTCTCTTCTGTGTTCCCCTTTTCTGTTGCTTTCTCACATTATATCCACTTTTCACCTTATTTTTCCCTTTTTGGGTTGTTTTTTTAGGTTTTAAATTCTCCATTCTCTTTCCCCCCTTTCCCCTTTCTTCCCCAGATAAAGTTACTTGTTCATTAAAGATGGCTTCTTCTTTGTCCCAATCTTCTTGTTGCGCAGTCTTTTCTTGTAGTTTCTCATAGGTACAGATCGCCATTTCTAAGAAATGAAAAACGGAGCCAAAAGAGCCCTTCCCTTCTTGTTCCTCTTCTTTATATTTTTTAAATTCCATTTTCAGTTCATCCACAAGTGATGCCATTGTAAAAAAAAAATTAAACAACCACCCAATTGTTTTTAATCATTCAAATATAATTTCCAGAAGTCCCAAAGTCACCAAACAATCCAAATACACACAAGCTGTTTCATTTAACACTTTCTTCTTTTTTCACTTTCTCTTCCTGGGGTTACTATTTAGTTACAAAGTTCCAGTTAAAATGTATCTTTTAGAAGTCTTGTTACGATTTAACTTTAGATTCTTTTAAATTCCAAGCAGCCTCCTCCAGCCAAATCTTGCTCTTATTCTTTTCCTCTCCCTTCCCACTTACAGCAAAAAAAAAAATTTTTTTAAGTGTTCAGAAATCTTTATTGTCCCCTTGGCATTTAATCCAGTTTAATTACCTGTTGGTGCCAAAGCGGATTTTTCCGATTTCTCATTCATCTGCTGTCAACGTAAGGAAGGAGAGTGAGAAAAAAAAACTTTCCCTTTTCACTTTCATTCGCTGCTTCCGAATCTTCTTTGGGAGCGATGTATCTTTTATAAGATTTAAATTCCAGGGTATCTTAGTTGTTGCTTCTTATCCCGGTCAGCCAAAACTTTCACTTCTTAACTTCCTCCTGCACTTTCTTTTCCGGCTGAGTGCTTCTTTGAGGTGGCCATTTCTGACTGCCACTCTTACTGCCTCCAGGAAAGGGAGTTTAGCCAGCTGGGGAGGAAATATGCGGCTTCCCTCGACCCTGCTGGGATCTCCCCCCTCTTCGCACACCTCTATGGAGTGGCTTAGCCCCAGAGCCGAGTGGCTTGGGACGCTCCAGCGGCGAGCCCAGGCAGAAACTGAGAACGATCGCGGATTCCTGCCTGCCGCCTAAGCCCTGCAAACCGGAACTCACTAATAGCTAATTCTAAAGTATTCATATTAAATGCTTAACTGAATACTTGATTAATTTACTTAGTATTAACTATTTAATACTAATTAAATTAAGTATTCAAAAACTAACACTAATACAAATGCATTGAAGAAGCCAATGATGCTGAATGGTTAGTAGAAGAAGAAGAAGGCCCAAGCAAAGAACATGCTGGCTTGCTATAATCAAAACTGATACAAAGATGAACATCCAACAACTTAAAGAAGCTGTGCTTGACAGGGAAGCATGGAGAGCACTTTTCTATAAAATTGCCAAGAGTCAGATACAACTGAATGGTTAAAACAACAATACTAGTAGCAATAACTTCAGACACCATATCTTAACCAAACTGCTAAACAACCACAATTGGAACCAGAATTGCTAAGGAAGATGGTTATTAGGTGAGTTGTACCCAACCATTGTTCAGTCAATGGGATTGGCAACTATAGAAACTGAATGAATGAATGAATTAATTAATTAAATAAATGGAAAAAAATCTTGCAGTTTACCACACAAAATATAGAAACTGATTTTAGAATATTAAATCAAGTCTATACTATAAGTCTAGATGGTAGAATATACATTGAATCACTTTCTTCACATAAGTCTATACTACAAAACACACTGAATTAAAAAGATAAAATTTGCATTTCTGCAACACAAAACTTGGGCAAACATTAAGCTTTCTTATTATGTAAGATCATACATCACTGTAAATATGGCTTCTATTAACCAGCTAAGTATTTGTAGTTGCTGAAATAAGAGAAAATCAATATCGCTGACCACTTAAATGGAATTAAAAATAAAATGCAACTGGCAAGGTATGGCCAAGTATGAGTTTAAAGCTCAGATTGGAAACAAAATAACAGGAGACATTTGGTACATTTGTTTAGTTTAGATGGCTATTTTCTTATCAAACTCAACTGATTTTTGACTAAAAGATGCTATTACTTTTTCAGTTTTTTTCAGTTGCAATACAGAAGGATTATGGAACATTTAAAAAGAAAATGCAGAGAATGGAAGACAAAAGGAACATGGTCAAGGGTTGCCAAGGTTTTAAAAGCAATTAATATGGCCTTGAAATGTAGTTGCTAAAGTACAAGATAATATTCTAATGAAAATTGATTCCAAGAGCAACACTTACATACATGCAACCCTGTGTCTAAATAAAATTATTAAAAATTATGTTGTTCATTTTATTCATAGAATGCACAGAAGTCAGCAAAATGATTATTATGATCTTAATGAGTGCTTATACTGCTATGTTGCAATATCACAGAAAATTCCAATTTTATTAAACAGTACTAAAATTATAATAGGTATTAGAAAGATATACTCTGTGACTTGATATGTAATTTGCTCCTTAATTAATTTCTTTTCTTGCATACTAACTACAATATATTAAAATATAACTGCCATTAAAAATGGCACCAATGCAGAACAACAAAGTTTGCTAAGAAATAGTCTAATCACTGAATGACGTTAATGAGTTTAATTCCCAAACTCACACATCAGAGACAACCAATTACCCTGTCTGAAACACAGATTTGTAAAACTATCAAGTAATTGTAAAATGGTCTGCTACACACGAGTAAGATATTGTTTAAATGGCTTGTTTGACTAGATGCATTCACCATGAAATTGATTCTGTTAAAACAGTATTTTAAAACCACGCTTACGTTAACTGCATGGACAGAAAATGAGAAAAAAATCTGGCATTATAAAGGGTGGGCTTAGGTATGAGTCCAATTTTATGAGGTCGAGGGTTACTTGAATGAGAAACTCATCAACTGTGGTCATGTCCCATACAGGAACTAAGGGGGCTGCATACAATTAAGTTATGTTACTATTTCCATGTCAAGGACAATAAGGTTCTTTCTAAACCACCACAAAAGCATGCACTTAAATTATATGACAAGAGAAACTTACACAAATCCCTTATCTTATCATATTTCTGTAGAAGCACTATATAAAAATACTTATATTTCATTCTTCAAGGAAAAGCACTACTGGTAACTGTATGATTGGCATTTTGTTGTTTAAACTTCTGTTTGTAGCTAATGCAGCATTTAAGCATAAAACTTCTATCAATGTACATATATCATAAGAAGAACTCTTTTGAATTAGAATGCCTAGCCTACTATTCTATTTTTACAGTAGTTAAAAAGATGCCAATGAGAACCTCAAAGTGGTTGAGAGATCACACCAGCATCATCCTGATCATGTTTCCCAACAACTGGTATTGAAAAATCTAACTTACTGCCTTCATAACTAGACACTTATTGCTTTTGCATTAATGGCAGTACTTGTTACATAGACAAGCCAAGTTTGCCACTCAACACATTCAGCATAAAGCTGTTGCCAGTTCTCACCATAGTATATTTACATGTATTCCCATGTATACCTGTATTCACATGTACCATTTTAGAAAGCACCCCTCTACTTATATCTACCATTCTTCCCACTCCTATCTGGAGATGCTTCAATGGTACCTTTAAGTATCACTGTATCTAAAACATATTTCAAAATAAAAGTGTAAGAAACCTTATTCCCCTATTTTCTACCATCTTAGTTAAATAAGAGGGGAGTATAAGTCCTTACAAATCTTAAACATAAGTATTGGGGTTTTGAACAATGAACATATACCCCCGCCTCCCAATTTTGCAGGGGTTTTTAAGAGGGCAATGCAGTTCATATAAATGCAACACAGAATTTGGGCAAATCAGGCCTGGTAAAGGACAGATCCAACCTATTTTAGTGTTACAGCGGTAAACACTTGTTGAAGGAGAAAACAAATTCATTTTAATGTGTGTTAGTGCTGGGATGCATCTAAATTAAGTTGTCATAAGGTTAAAAGGAGGGGAAATGTATTCAATTACAAGGCAGAATATGACAGAGTCTGAAGCCAGGAAATACTTTTGCAATAAAGCTAAAGGATCTCAATCATAAGAACTATGTGAAGAGCACAGGGACCCTCTCAAAGAATATCTTTGATCTAAGACAGGCCAGTCTGTTGCTCTTGATGACATTCTAGTGGCTCCACCCCTGTTTCCAATATACCTCTGTGCCCTAGTTGCTGATTCCAGCAATCTGTGTGTAACTGTGTGTAACTGATAGCTGTTTCCCTCCTATCAATTACATACAGACTGTTGGGGAATAGGAAAACTAATCTACCAATAATTTTATACATCTGAGGGTGATACTGAGGGAAAGCTCTAACTTCTATTCCACAATAATCTGGGGGTACCTTGGTTCACTGTGGTCACCCAGGAGATTGAAAAGACCACTTCCAAATAAAACAAACAACAAAGTAAGTTTGTTAATAGGGTGTCAAGGTTTTAGGATAAAAGAGAACTATCCAGTTCAAAAACAAAGAAACACAGACACACAGACACACACAGACACAGGCAGACAGAGTCAGAGAGAGAGAGAGAGAGAGAGAGAGAGAGAGAGAGAGAGAGAGAGAGAGAGAGAGAGAGAGAGAGAGAGAGAAGAGATGTAGAATCTTACTGAAGTAAACAGATATTTTATTTTTATTTATTTTATTTGGTTTGTCATTTGCTTACAAGATAATAGGTATAAGTAAAAACATAGTTATGAATACATGGATACATATAAGAAAAATAAAAGAAACAATAGGACAGGGACGGTGGGCACGTTGGTGCGCTTATGCACGCCCCCTACAGACCTCTTAGGAAAGGGGTGAGATCAATAGTAGACAGTCTAAGGTTAAAGTTTTTGGGGTTTGGGGAAGAAACCACAGAGTCAGGTAGAGTGTTCCAGACATTGATCACTCTGTTGCTGAATTTTTAGGTATATTTTTCAGAATCTTCAAACAGTAGGAACTTTAAATATATATGAAGAGGTGGAATTTTCATTACTAAAATTAAGTTGAATGAACAATTTTTAACAATGCATGATGATGTCAGTTTCATAAACATATATAAACACATATATTTGCCTGTCTTCTCTGCTAGGCGATTGCAGATCAAAGCAGGAAGCAACAACACTACACCAATTGCAAATCCATTCAAGATCTGAAGTCTGGTCTAAACAACAAAACTACTAGTTTTTGTTGTTTTGGTTTATAACCTGCATTACACGCTTGGTCTCAAACCTGATAGTGATAGTATATCAGTGTACAATGTGAATGGACAATTAAGTAAGAGAGAGAAAATGGTGATTGCTAAGCTTAGTCAGGAAAATGTAGAGACTTACATATTTTTCACAGTTTATACACTTTCTCCAAAAGCCACTCAAAGCTTCTTAAACAACAAAGAACAGTGTAACAGTAATAAAATAGTAGCCTTCCAAATCAGAATTGTCTAACAAATATTTGATTTTTAAAAAAGACCAGTGCCACAACAATAATTTATCATCAGAATCAGGATAAAAGAATATAAATACAAGCCAAAAAATGATTAAAGATTTTTAAAAAGACACTGATTTTACATGGCAATTGGAAAGGAACAGAATTAATAATAGACTACCCTAGAAAAGAAATTACTTTCCTGCAGTGCAATCATAGAGTGAATCTTGTTGCTTTCCTAAATGTGCATAGATGACCACAAACAGGTTTATGACAATAGGTAGATATTGTTGCTATTAACACTGACGTGAATCTAGGACCAAGATGATAATTGAAACCATAAGGAAGAGTCCAGAAAAATACAGATGACCTATGTATAACATGTAGAATCCATCTACGGACTGTTTCTTGCAAGGTAGTTAGATTTGAGTCAGATTTGATTTTAACAGAGGAGGTTCCATATAAAAGAACTCAAATGTTTTTTCTATAAGTTCTATCTTATTAATAATAGGGACTAAAACTATGTGACTATTGCTTCATATTCACAACTGTCTAAAAATACTTAATAGTTAATTAATTGTAAGGCTATTAATAGTCTGGAACAGATGTTCAAAAAAGATAACGGGACTATGCTTCCCATAGAGTCAATTGAGATGAAACCAATTAACAATGGAGAAATTAAAAAATAATGTGGAACAATAAACTGTCTAGCGAACAAATGAGAAAGATCATAAAATTTGATCACAAAGTTAATATGCTTTTATTACTGTCTCACAGCAGACTAGTAATAGAATATTTAAATTTGAACAATGACATACAAGTTCTTCCACACAATAGGCAATTGCAGACAGCTCAATATTTATAGCAAACACAAATGAACCTGACTAGATTTTTCTATTACATGTTGCATTTATTTATTATTTGAAATATTTTTCAACTGCCCTTCTTTTGTGCAGACATGAAAACAAAGCATAGATAAAGAGAAAACATCAAAAATACTGTATATCAAAAATAGCAAAATTTTCAAAATGGGAGCAGCTGAAAAAATAAATAAAAGAACAATTGGATAAACATTATTTTATCTGAAATGTCTGGACAAATACATTCTGTTTTGATTTGGGATTAAAACACTATTTTTTTTAAAAAAAGATTGCTCTTAAAACAATAAGCAGCCACTGCCACTCCTTTAGAATTGATACACTTTTTTTTGTGTGTGTGGGGGGGGGGTAGAGTATACAATATGAAGATTTCTATTTTCTTCCTCCTTCAGCTAATTTTTAAACAAATTATTTGGAAATTATCAGTTATATGCAATTTGAACAATAAATGAAATTTACAACCTAGAAACTATTAAAAAGTATTAGTCCTATTGACAAACCAACTGCAAAAATAGACTGAAATTAGTAATACCTACCGACAATATGACTTATGTTATACTACTTTCGTGTTTTAATGTCCAATATATGTCAGAATTTTTAGAAACATCAGAGTTAAGCAGGAGAACTAAATACAGGAGGTCAATGACTGTGAATGAACTCCTCCACTGTTCTTAATTGAAGATTTAACAAACGGAGCCAAGCCAAGTAATGGGGAAGTTGTATTTGTCTGACCTTGTGACAGATCTGTTAAAGCTATGAGCATCTTGACAGGTAACATCTGGGTTCACCTCTTTCTGGGAACTTGGAAGATTGCCATGCCCTAACTCTTCTACTATAAACCAACTTTCTAATAGAGCCCTTTCCAAGTCAGTGCTTTCCAAATGTATCAAGAGAGCCAATTCAATATGGTTGGAATTTTTGGGATTACCATTCTCAAACATGGTGTCTGGGTGTGTTTAAGTATATATGTATACACACACACACACACACACACAGGCTGCTGTAGTGGCTATAAAATATATGCAGTATAATAAAAAACTGAGATTCAGACTTAAGCACCCTTATGAAAATGGACACTTACCTTTGCTTTTCATATAAATGGAATGTTTTAGTAGGTGAATGAAAAATGTTGACCTCTTTGGTAATCTAAAGAACTAAATATTATATTGTAGGCTGTGAATCATTTATTTACTCGGATGCTTCTGACAGTACTAAACTGGGAACAATGAATAAGGGCTAATATCACACAAGGAAAAAGCATGAAAACGAATATGGATTCTCCAAAAAATGAACTATTAATTCTCTTTGCAGTATAAACAATTTCTTTAACACCCATGGACTCTGATTTCTCAGTCAAAAGATTCTTTGAACACCATTGAAATATATACACAGGAATGTATTACTAATGTGTAAATACTATCTGAAATTAAAGTGAGATTTCAATGTTTAAAGACTTTTGTGTTCAGCATTACCTGTAAGAACTGATAAAATCTGATCAATTATTTGAGGAATGAACATGGTTTTTCTTTGAGGTAAAATGTGCATAAATGGTAGAAGACCTATATAGGTAATATTATAAGCATTAAGCAGTTTTTTCCTTAAAACGAATATTTGACCTGATATAATAAAAATAAAGGTGCACTTCACAAAGACAGATTGTTTTTGGTTTGCATCCCTTATTAAATATACCAAGATGAATATTGTATTAATTAAAATAAACAATTTAATGCCTGGGGAAGCTGATACAAATTAACATACTTGAAACATTGATGATGGGGATACAATATTGCATCACGTCTAAAGACAGTGAAGTAGTTTAATGTTGCAAATATATCTTACAGTACTCCTATTTCTATCTTCTAATGCACTCCCCCATCTTCCAGAATTTTCAGCCTAAAGCAATCACTCCAATTTATTTAATGGCCAATCCTGAAAGAGCAATATCTATTACAAATGAAATATATTTTACTCTGCCAAGATTGGGTTCATATCTTGGCACATAGAATGGACAGTCTGATAACACAATAACAAACCACATTAACATACAGACCACTAAATAACATTTAAGCTTACAAAGGATAGCATGCAACTGCCCTTAATACTACTAATCTAGAAAGAATAGTTTGGAAAGAACCACATGATTTAAAACTTTGGAAAATGAAGTCCCCAAATATGTAGAGGGTATTAGAATAAGAAGGCTGATTCCAATCCCAATTCACAGGGGAAAAAATTGGCAAAAGCATTTTCCTCATGAAGATTTCTGCTTCATTACACAAAGATCCAGATCATGAAAGTTATCATTTACTATATTTATAGCAGTAACAATAAAATGTCTCCAGTAGAATAATAAAGCAGGACAATATAGCCTTCTATAGCAGTGAATCTCAAAATATATTGTAAGAAACTAAAGCTTGGGTAAGTAATTGTATTTTATGTGGGCCCTGAAATTGATTGGCTGACAATTACTGATAATCTCTGTTATATTCACATATTGTTCCATGAACATATGAATGAGAGGAAGGCATGAACTCAAGTTTCCCTGTTCTTAGATCAATACTCTACTGTTACATTATATGCACTATCAAGGACATTCTCAGGTAGAAAGTCATCAAATTCAATATCCCATGAGACCACTGGGACACTGCAACGGTTGTAAGTGTGAAAAATGGTAAGTCACTTTTTTCAGTGATGCTGTAACTTCAAGTGATCACTAAATGAACTGTTGTAAGTCGAATTACCTGTATTACATATTTCTTTAAATTTATATTTCTATAAAATTCTATAAAAGATGAAAATCTAGGGAGTTTTGCATTCACAAATACTATTTTACAAATTCCAAAGTTTAAATGAAATATGGATGCATTATATCACCAGGACAATTACAAAACCTCATGAAGTTGCAATTGTCCACAATCATCCAAAACTGCATCACTAAAACCCATTATCAAAATATTATATTTGGTGCAATTGCCCATTGCTTTTCATCAAAAAATGAAAGGAAGGAGGTGTGGAAAATGCTTCCTTAACAGGCTTAAGGCACCTATTAATAAAATTAATAAGTAATTGTCTCTATTGTCCTGCATATGTCTCTTTTATCAGGTTGGGAACATTTGTTTCAAAGCTATCATGCCTCTGGTAGCATAATTTCAGGACCTACACCTCAGAGAATATGACTCAAAAAGTACAAGTTCTGATGATGGTGCTTGCATCATGACATCATAATGAAAGAGGCATGGCCTACATGCCTGATAAGATCACACAATGTAATTTGCAATCAGTTGCCTGATGAAACAACAAACAGCACTTATGGAGTGATACTCAAGTTTGTTTTTAGAATTCACTTGTATAGTTTTCTTAATTTTAAAAATGCAGTGGGATCTTAAGTCTTTAGTCATTGTTACTCTTATCAAAGGTAATAACAAATAAAATTCCAGAGTTTTGTTTTAAGATGGGCAGCCATCCACATGTTATAAACAAACATAGTTTACTGGAATTTGGGCATTTCTCTTTGGCATCCTACATCTCATAGTAATAAGTGCAGTTAGTTAACACATGCTAAATTTATAACACAATTACAGTTAAACTAATTGCAATTTATATTGGTTCAGACAGAATATTTGAGCACAATTACTTTTAAAAAAAAAATTGTCAGACAATTATTCATTAAAGTAAAAACTCATTACACAATGTATTACCCATTTTGCACTTCAATACAATTTCCTAGAAATAGCTCAGGAACAGTAAACAACTGCAATAGTAAACAATTGCAATGAAAGTGAGCTAAGTAAGCATTCTCTTTTAAAGTTGTGATACTTTATTTTTCAAAAGTTGAAAGAAAATGAGAGGGCAAATAATAAAAAAAAATTCTCAAAAGCCTTGAGTTAGAATGGAACTCTCAAAGTAAAAGCAATTCCTCAATTTTTTTACAATGTGCAAAACACACCAAAAAACCTGGCTTTCTTTCCTTCACATTCTCAATTGTAAATATACCCTGCTATTTATATTCAGAATGTTTTTTTAAGGATTGTTTGTTGTTATGTTTTGCTGGAAGCTAGTATCAACTTTTTATTTGCATTTTTAAGATTTCTTCTTTGTTTAACATGTTTTCACCCCCTGTTGAGCATTTAAAAAGTGACACAGAGTATAGTTAAACAGTTTATGTGGGAGCATGATTTTATTCTTATCTGGGAGCTGATTCTATTCTAAATAAGTTGTGGGTGCTCCATCGTGAAGACTTTTAAGAAGAGACTGGATAGCCACTTGTCTGGTAATGGTGTAGAGCAGGGTCTCCTGTTTGAGCGGGGGGGGGGGGTTGGAGTAGAAGACCTTCAAGTCCCTTCCAAATCTGTTATTCTGCTTTCCGCACAGAATATATTAACTCCTATTGCAAAATGCTAGGCACAATGATGAGATAGGAAAGATCATTTCAAGTTATAAGTTCTGTTAAAACAATAATTGATTTTACAATTTGAAATAAGCATCTTGGCATTACCATGACAACAGACACTGTTACATCAAATACTTAGGGAGTTTTTGAGGGCTTTTAGAATAACCTTTTAAACTTCATAAATAATATTCAGCCATCTTAACAGGTAACTTATAATGTATAGCAATACTTATATGACTGCATACAATATGAATGAGGAAGGAAAAAGAGGGCCAAGAGATACTGGCTTGGCTAAAGGAGTTCATGCCAGACAGTTTATGTGAACAGGTAAATTGTTGACTTTCAGATTATAATTTTAATCCTATTATCTTTACAAAACCATATTCTAAACTGAGGTATATTAATTTCATTTTTATAGCATCTGAGGAGATACGTTCTAATTTATTTCCCCCACCCAAAAAAAGCCCTACTAAAGTGGGATCCCTGGAATTTGGGATTCCATTGATTTATGGAAAAAGTAAGAACAGAAATGTCAGAAAATGCACAAACAAAAGTTGCTCTTCATCTCTGCTAATGCTGTAGATATCACTGAACATTGAACTCCTATGAAACAAACTTTCAAATACAACTTTATCACAAAAGATGTCCTATTTGAACTTGGGGAAGTTTACACTTTCCTTCTAAGAAAGTCTGAAAGAAAATAATCGGAAAAACATTATCTACAACTGCCACTGATTTAGGCACATCCATGTTTAAAATACCTATGGTAGCACAGTGAATCTATTATAGCAACAGCAATAGCCCATATATACTTCCTAGTTCTTTATAGCACTTTCTGGGTGGTTTACAATGCCAGCATATTACCCCCAACAATCTGGATCCTCATTTTATTGACTTCAGAAGTTGTGGTAATATATTTTATTAATTATTTTATCATTTTCTGTAAGGCCTTTGTATAACTAGCAGTAAGTCTAGGAAGATGTGGGCATTCTTGGTGGGGTAGGAGTATCTTTGCTCAGAGTGCCTCATTCTGTTTTGATTCTGCCAGTTTAGAAGGAACAGGAAAATGGGTGAAAGTTCAAGGTACACAGTTGTGCTTTCTCATGGGACTTTCCAAACTTTCCCATGAGACTTTCCGTGGCTGTATGATCTCATCCTAGCAAGGTAACATCTGGGACTTTCAAGATTGTGTGTTCTCATGCTGGTGAAGTAATCTTCTGTTGAGGTCATTGTTTTCTGAATATGCATACTGTATATTTTGCTTGTGTTTTTCTCAATAAATACTGCTACCTGAGTTCTCTCAGGGTTGGCATTTTCTCAGAGACAGTTCCTGTGTCTCATTTCAAATGTCAATCCACCATAAATGGTGACCCCCGACGTGATAGCTGGAAGGCTATATCGTTTCCCGCATCCTATACTCATCATCGCGGACGTCGACTGGGCCCTCATCTTCTTCGCTGGGACGAAGATAGATTCTTTCGTGAGTATGGGGGAGAGATCTCTCGAAGGCTCAGAAAGAGCACATCAGGGAATTGAGAGGGATCATTGGGAATAGTTTTGGATTTGGAATTGGCAGTAGGGGTTGTGCTGTAGGAAAGAAAGAAATTGAGGACTTACTACAGTATGTTTGGAAAAATATTAAGTCATATCCGGAGGAGGTAGTATTAAAGTAGAGTCCTGGAAAAAGATAGGGAAATTTTTGCACGAGAAACCTCGTGCCTTCTTCAATTTTGTTAACCTGGAGGGTGATTATGGATGCGTTAGCTACTTATGAACAACCGCTCCTAGCACCCCCCGAAGAAGGTTTGCCGCTTTACCATGCGGTATGCTTGTTGCCGCCGACGGCACCTCCAGATAAATCTGGGGGACTGTCCGGCGCTAGAAATACTTTGTCAGAGGATAAGAGTTTACCTTTAAGGGTTCAGGTGGATGCTGTTACTGCAGCTATTCAAGAAGCAAAGAATAGAGGGGAATTATCAGGAGATGATTTGGTGGAGTTTGGAGTAGAAGTTCAACTTAATCCAGTGGAATTGTCATGGATGCTGCATTAAATCCATGAGCGGGAGTGGAAGCCTTTACAGCCTCAGAATTTTGAGGGAAGTTAAGCAAGCAGCAAAAGAATATGGTGTTAGAACGCCATACTCAGGCATTGTTAGAAGCAGTTGGTTATGGAAATAAAATGATTCCGGCTGACTGGAAAGCTCTGTTGAATATGATTTTAACTCAGCTCAATATTTGGTGTTAGATCAGAAATGGAGACAGCTGGCAGTCCAGAGGGGAACAGCAAATGTTACCCCAGATCAGCTTTACGGAGCTGGTAATTTTACAACAGTGGAACAACAGAGAGATGGTATGCCTGATGAGGGGTTAGTGTTCTTCTCCCACAATTAATTTTTCAAGCCGTGAGGGCTCTCCCTGACGGCGAAGGTGGTGAGAAGACCTTTACTAACATCAAACAAGGGAACAATGAACCCTATGAAAATTTCATTAGCAGATTGAAATTGGCTATTGAAAGACAAATTGATAATCAATTCGCCCAGAAAGAGTTGCTTTTAAGTTAGCAGTAGAACAAGCTAACACAGATTGCAAAAGATTTTAAATCCACTTATAGCAAGTGGAGCGGCGAAATCGCGGATTTGATTAATGCATGTAGAAAGGTAGGGAGTCAGTCTTTTAACATTAGCTCTGGCTTTACAAACAGGACATGCTCAAAAGGGGAATTGTTTCAGGTGGGGAAGCCTGGACATTTTAAGTGCAATGTCGGGCTCCTGGAGGAGGTCAAAGTCAGCAGAATAAGAGATCAATGGGACAGGGTGTTCGTCTAAATCAGTGTGCCCAAAATGTAAGAAAGGATACCATTGGGCATATCAGATGCTCTTACAATTTTTACTGATGGAGGGAAAATTTTGGTGCTTGTGTTTGGAAAGATAAATCTGAATTTGGCATACAAAAGTGACTTCCAGAGCAGAAGTCTGCCCAGCAGGCAGAACTTGCTGCTGTAGTTTTTGGCTTTTAAAAATTTTCACAATCAGGATTTTAATTTAATAGTGGATTCATTGTATGTGTATAATTTGTTACCCTTTGTAGCAGGTTCTTATTTGTCTCCTGGAATATCACCTGATATTTTAAGATTGCTTTTGCTGTTACAAGGATGTTTGGAGCAGCGTGTGAATGTGTTTTTTTGCTCACATGCCACGCTCAAGACCATGTTGACTAAATTAAATAAAAGGAGGGAAGCTCCTGGGGCTTCCGGCGATTCAAGATCAATTAAATCTAGCTTTGTATACTTTAAATTTTTTAAATTTGTCTGGTAACCCCCTGCGGCGCGGCCAGCAGGCATTTTCTTCTCCTTCTACAGATGCGGTGAGACCTCGGGGTGTTGGTGCGGTTCCTTCCGGATCCGGCATGGGTTCCTGCTGAGCTGATAACGTGGGGACGTGGTTATGCAGCAGTTGAACATCTTGGTCAAATTCGTTGGGTTCCTGGTCGGTGTGTTCGGCCTGATCATTGAGCACCTGTGAAGGAAGTTTTGAGGAGCAGGATGGCGCATCTGTGGTTCCTGATCTTGCTGATTCTGCCTAATCTGTCCTGGGCTGCTCGGGTGCGGAGAGAGCAGCGACAGCATGTTCAGCGTGCCGAGATTTGGGCGATGATTTGTGGACAGATAATAATTACATTAAAGATTTGCGCACAACTGCCAAAACTTGAACATCACCAATTGTTGGTTGTGTATGCACCTTCCTGGGAGAGTGGGAGAAGGACTAACATTGCATGGAGTGCCTTTTGAGGAAAAGATTTAATAAAGAATGCAACCTGGAGAAAACAGATTGTCTTGTGCTACAACAGAGCAATTCAGATCCTAACCATGGGAGGTAATCTATGGACACAAATTTCTCGAGGTCTCATCCGCCTTTGGGAATTGCTATGAACTATAGGGATATTCATATTTTAAATAATTTTACTGTTGCTATGTTTAATGATACTATAAAGAATATTAAGATGATTAATGTAGAAATGTCTGAAATTCGTAAAGTTACTTTGCAAAATCGATATGCTTTAGATATTATGTTAGCTGCTCAAGGAGGAGTTTGTGCTTTAATTCATTCACATTGCTGTGTTTTTATACATAATTATGAGCCAAACATTACAAAAACTGTTCAGGACATGGAAGATCGTATTGCTCAGCATCAATCTGGAGCTGATGGGTTTAATGCATCATTCTGGGACAGTCTGTGGTCCTGGCTTCCTGATGGATCATGGTTTCGCTCCCTTATTGCAAGGGGTTGTTATTATTATTGCTATATGTATCTTATTATGTTGTTTTATTCAATGTATTCCTAATCTATTACAAATGTGTACCTCAGTTTCCCCGGCGTGTGGGATCAGGTCATGAGGGAACTGTGTACTATGCCACTAAAACACCCCCTATCTTTGAATAAATAAAAAAGGAGGGAATGTGGTAATATATTTTATTAATTATTTTATCATTTTCTGTAAGGCCTTTGTATAACTAGCAGTAAGTCTAGGAAGATGTGGGCATTCTTGGTGGGGGTAGGAGTATCTTTGCTCAGAGTGCCTCATTCTGTTTTGATTCTGCCAGTTTAGAAGGAACAGGAAAATGGGTGAAAGTTCAAGGTACACAGTTGTGCTTTCTCATGGGACTTTCCAAACTTTCCCATGAGACTTTCCGTGGCTGTATGATCTCATCCTAGCAAGGTAACATCTGGGACTTTCCAAGATTGTGTGTTCTCATGCTGGTGAAGTAATCTCCTGTTGAGGTCATTGTTTTCTGAATATGCATACTGTATATTTTGCTTGTGTTTTTCTCAATAAATACTGCTACCTGAGTTCTCTCAGGGTTGGCATTTTTCTCAGAGACAGTTCCCTGTGTCTCATTTCAAATGTCAATCCACCATAGAAGTGTGGAAGGCCGAGTCAACCTTGAGTCAGTCAGGATTGAACTCCTGGCTGTGGGAAGAGTTAGCCTGCAATACTGCATTCTAACCACTGTACCACACGATGCTTAGTGGTATATAAAATAATATCATTATTTATACCCAACATTATGAAATCATAGCTTCCAGTTCTTTAGCTGGTGTTGATCTTCATATGCATAAAGTTCTTCCATGAACCATAGATGTTGCAATGTATCAGTATAATATATGAAACTATCCCTATCTTTCACTGCTAAGCAACTGCCCTATCCTTTAGGATACTGAGACAAAATACCATATGTAATAACTGGAGCTCTTGAAGCATAGATAAGCATTTTTTTCCTGCCCATTTCTACAATTTCTGAAAAAATAGTTCAGTAGGAGCTGTGTGCTGGAAGAACTGAAGGAGGAAAGGGCCCAAACATCTAATATAACATCTATAATAAAGAGTTAGGTCAAAGTCTATATGAAATTATCTGAAAGACTGCAAAGTTGTCCTGACTTTTTTTTAAAAAAAAAGATATAGCAAGACAGGCTATAACAGTGCTTATAATTCAGAGGGGTCAAACTCAATTTCACTGAGGGCCACATCAGGGTTGTGTTTAACTTCAGGCAGGGTGGAGTGAGCATGGCCAGTGTGTGGCCAGTACGTCACTCGTGTCAGGGGCACCTGTGGTGGCCCGAGTGCTCTGCCAGCGAAAATGGGCTCCAAAGCTCAGTTTTCAGCCATGATGGCTTCTTGTAGTCCTCTGTCAGCAAAAACAGAGCCCGGGGGGGCAGGCACAGCCCTTAGCCCCATTATCGGCCACGATGGCCTCCTGCAGCCTTCTGCCAGCGGCCCACCTGAACTCTACTTTTTCTGGCAGAGGTACCACAGGCTGGTCCTTTGCTGGGCGGCCCCATGGGCCAGATATAAGCATCCTGTGGGCTGGATCTTATCCCTGGGCCTTGAGTTTGAAACCACTGTTATAACTGATGCTGGAAAAGCTGTTAGTTAGTATTTAATTCTTATATAAGTCTATTGAGATTATCAATCATCCAAGTCACAGTTGTTCCAAAAGTGCTTTTTCCAATAGGTAACCGAAGAAGTTTCTTGAATAAGAAGCGGAATATTTTCAGATAAAAAACAAGAAAGTCCAGTTGCCTTTTGGAAACGCACTTTTGGCCTAATTTATATACCATTTTTTAAACTTGTGATACAATAGATTTTATGTCCCTAAGAAAGCAGCAGACAGGTTTAACAAGGTGTAAATTTGCTCAAATGTTTATGTATTAATTTATTATATATAAACGTATAGAACTGTTATAGTCTCACTGCTGCACTATGTTAGCAAAAGAAGAGTTAACACCTTGGCAATCTCTTTAATTGTTAACACCTTGGCAAGTATTTCATAGAGGCAAATGTGGATTAGTAATAATACATAATAAACTCAACAAAGGAGCCAAATCTTCAGGCAAAGATCTGAACACCTGTGAGAATGAGAGGAGAAAAAATAATAATTTCACCCCACATTAAAGAGGAAATTCCCTATGCAGAAAGGCAAGACAGCTGCAAATTATTCCCATGCAAACCTTGAAGAACATTTTTGTGCTCTGCCTCCTGCAGAAGACTCTTCTGCCCTACTTTGGGAAAACACATATTTTAATTTTGAAAAGGCGTTGGGACTCCTGGTAGTCAAAAACATTAAATGTCTTCTATCTCTGAAGCATTGGTTCTGAAGAGCAGGATGGGAGAAAAATGAAACCCGTCTCAATTAAACAATGAAATAAGGAGTAAAATAAAAGATGGATCTCGGGGGATGAAAAAAGAATTAAAATAACTCTGTATGACTGAAGCTTATGTAGATATACAGGCAACAATTCATCACTGGACAGAGCTTCCTGGCTCAACTTCTAACTCTTACACACTGTCACAAATAAAGAGGCCCACTGAAGTAAGTCAACTTATTTTAGTTCCAACTCTACATATTATTCAGCAGCCAGAAAAAGAAGTCGAGAAGTCAGTAAACTGAGGCCTCTAATAACATTTCATTGGTTTATCTATGATAAATCAAGATTCATAGTTAGCCCAGATATAAAATATCTACAATTTCTTTAGTGTTTCTGTTCTGAGTTTCAAAATTTATCAACATTCAGGCTTACTTGGGGAGAAAATGAGCATAAAACTGCTGCTACTGCTGCTTTATACTCCTCTTATTTATACCATGACAAGCTTCACTCCAAGGAACTGATGTTCCCCCAGCACTTATTACAGGTAAAGTTGGAGAGTCAAATCCCTTAGTGGCTACTTGAATGGTAAGACAAGTCATCAATTGGAAGGTCAAATCTCATAGTGGCTACTTGTATGTCAAGAGAAGTCATCAATTGTGCTTAAATTTACATCAGTACTCGTCCTATTACTGCTCATTTCTGTTTGTTTACTTTGTACTCCAAAAACTTTCTCTCATGTGTGAAGGTAAACCTGGGGAGCTTCTGCCTTCTTGAGAAAGAAAATACCATCCAGCTCCTGACCTTGAAAATGAGTTCTTTTTTACTGCTACCAATGTTCTTGCTTGCAAGGGAGAAATATGTGCATCATTCATTTGTCATGTATGTTTTCCAGAACAATTGTCAGTCTATTGTGCAACTATATAAGCACAATTATTTGAAAAGAGGAATTTTCTTTCATCATAGAAAATACCTCCCAAGTCTGACAGCTTTATAAATGCATTAGATTTTTCCCCCTCTGATGTACAAACTCAAAACAAAATTAGGTATTTTTCCAGGTACAATTTGATGACTAGCTCCAAATGAATCTAATGACTGAAGATTGTTTCTACAGAGTCTATTAAGATCTAATAAAGAGTGTATACAAATGTTTCTAGGGAACTTTAGAGTACATGCTACACTGCTTGCCAATGTTTAAAGCTGTTATAACTAGGTATGCAGGCAAGTGCCAGAGAAAATAGAAGTATTAATTGGAATTATTGCAAATGCATTCTTCCTCATAAATTATAACCTCTTTGCTGTCCAAAATTAGATTCAAAATAGAAACTCGAGAGTTTTTGAAGAACCTTTTATGTTGTTTGGTAAAGCTAAAACTGATCAAAACAAAAATCTATTCACAATCATATTTCAAAGATGTTATTACATAAATAACATTCAAAATTGGCTTGGGATGAGTTTAAAAGATGTTTGTTCTAAAAAGACTGTTTAAAAGGAAAATACAGATGAAAGGTTTATTTGTTAATGAATACAAATTGTAAAATCTGTTTGCAGATAAATTTTATGTTCTATAAGAGTGAGGAACAGAAAAAGATGTTAAGAAACACTGTAGAAATCCAAGTTTGAGCCCCCCCCCCCAAAAAAAAAAATTAGAGAAGAGATATCTTTTAAGGTTTTAGATGAGACCATCCAAACAGCTGGAAAAAATGTTGTTCTCTAAGGGAAATTTATAATACATTTGATTCATGTTTTTGTGTAATTATGGAAAGAGAGAAAGAGAAAGTGCCAAAAAAATACCAACTAATCTGGAAAGTGGAGCTTTTTGAGTTTTCCCTAATTAAAACACAACTGAAAAAAGATAATATGTTAAAAACAAGAGACAAATAAATTTTTGATTTAATTTTTTTTAGGTTAAGAGCTTGTTATATTACCATGCCCAAAATTTCAGATTTAGGATATCTTTTTTAAAATTAAAATATCACATCACTTTTTAAATCACACTATTACATTAAAGCAGTAAATTCAATAGGTTAGATCTACAAAGACACACTATTTCTAGATTATAGAAATGTATTCTAAATTAAACTGTTTCTCTTGGTCTGGAAATTGTTGAGTAGAATATTTGAAGTATCATACATTACACCTCAGTTGAAGCAAACAAAACTAGATGAAGGAGGTGCAATACTAATTTTTGATATTTAAGGCTCACCCAGAACCAGGATCCTTGTCAGACCTCCTTTCCGTTCGAACACAGAGACACAATTTGCTTTCACATTGCTACAAGCCAGTCACTAGAAGATAGAACAGTAGAATATATCTGTTGATTCAAGAAACCCCATATGACAGTGTATAGGAATGCTCAGTAATGCAATAAATAAATCAGAATCATTTTAGTCTTTAGATCCAAAGAAACAGCAAAGTTTCCTTGAGTAGTGGGACTCTGCTCATGGAAAAGTAAAGAGATCATTCATTGACAGTGCGAATACGTGGAAACTCAGAACAATATGCTATCACAACTATCTCAGAGTCCTGATGCTAGAGACCCAGTGATAGGTACAGTCAACAATTATGGCTAAATCTACTTCCTAAGATGACATAAAGCTTTACATAAATATTACAGTAGCCTTAAACTTTACAAACATTACACTAAATATTTGTTATCCATAAATAAAAAATGTTAATGAGCAATTTCACCTATATTTTGACAGGCCAATAAAAATGAATTTATTATAGTTTAGCAGATAACAATTAACCAAATAACTCCTGTCCAGAGTAAAGAAACAAAAGCCAGTAAAGAAATCTAAAGGGAGTTCCTAAACAGTCCAAAGAATTTAAGCACTAAATCTAGCATTTAATTAATCATAAACCAGAAAAACACAAACATATTCATTGTAATTACTGTGCCATAAATTGGGCTCTATTTAGAAAAAGGTCAGCTCATGCTGAAAAATTGACAATTGAAACTAAAAGCAAGGAAGCATTGTACTATGTACTATGTATTACTATGTACTCCTGCAATTTGGCAGATTGAATCCCACCAGGCTCAAGGTTAACTCAGCGTTTCATCCTTCCGAGGTGGGTAAAATGAGGACCCAGATTGTTGGGGGCAATAGGCTGACTCTGTAAACCGCTCAGAGAGGGCTGTAAGGCACTATAAAGCGGTATATAAGTCTAACTGCTATTATGTCCTGTGTACATAAACCCTTTTCAAGTGCATAGCAACCTTATCTTGGCAAGCAAGAAACTCAGTATTCCAATTTTAGGAGATAAAAACAGTATTCTATTAACAATTTGTCTCTCCTATTCTCCCCTCCCACAAAAGAGGGAAATAATGATTATAAAAATGAAGTAATCAGAAGAAAAGCTATGCTTTAGTTAACCCTTTGAAATTTTACAGATTTTTATAGTCACAGCCATGTTTCTGCTATTTAATTTTTATAAAAAAAATACCTAGAAATCTACAGCAAAATTAAGAAAATTATAAATTATAAACGTATACAAACTCCCGACCTCCTAATCCTTCCACAAGAAGCAATGTTATCTACAAATTTCATCCAATTCCATCATGATAATTTCTATATTTTAAACAATCAAAATGTAAACCTGCCAAAAAGAAAGTACTACATCTATTTATCTAACATGTAGAAGATTTCAGCTGCTAACTTTGGTCTGTTACAATTTTCATCCAAATATCTAAAGCAGAAAAAAAAATTGCTACAGCAATTTGTTTATTTTCAGGAACAACAATGGAAGCATCAGATTTCGAGTCTGAGATTCAAATTTGGGTCCAGAATTTGAATCAGAAGATCTCTGAATCAATCCAATGTGAAGCAGGCTGTTTTCCAAACTGGGATCAGTGTACACATGTATTGACTAATTTTATAAAAATATGTGGAAAATGAAATGTCATTAATTCCTAAGCATGAGCACAATTTCTTCTTTGAACATAATCCGAAGCCACAAGGCATCATATAATTAGTTTTGCTGCGTCACCATTTTCACCACAGACTTATATAAGTTTCACAAATATAGAAGTTACTTTGAGGATACAGAAAAGATAAACATTTATCTAATTGTAGATATTCTAATTATCTATAAAAGTGTTTATTTTTCTACGTTCATCCCTGCAAAGATTTGGCACTATTATATAAGTAATACCAAAGTCCAGTTGGCTGAACTATAAAAATTGAAGCAACGGGAAATCTGATGTCTTAGAACAAGAAATTAAACTAATGTGGATAATGCCCATAATAATAGAAGAATGTCTCTTTAACACAGATCTCTACTAGGTATTATTCTGCATACCTAAGTAATACAAGATGCCATCAACTTGAATTGTTTACAATTTTCAATTCTCCCACTTCCTATGGACTTCTCTACAATTACTATGAACTGTTGTACATATTAACCCCTGCCAGTGGTGGGATTCAAATAATTTAACAACCGGTTCTCTGCATTTTCCAACAACCACTTCACCAAACTGCTCAGAAAGTTAACAACTGGTTGTCCCAAAGTGGTGCAAACTAGCTGAATTCCACCACTGACCCCTGCCCAGGTAATATTGAAAATTCTGTCTCATATCCAGTTCACGAATCTTTATGACCCCAGATATTTCACAATATAAAGTGACAAAAATATTGTCCTAAGTTAGAAAGTTCACATTAACTATTACAGGAAGATTTACATGACAGTGAGAAGCCTTGTGACATTAATAAGAGTATTTGGAGAAAAAGTCATTTTTCATTCAATGAATTGTATATGCTGTTCCATATATGAATCCATTTACAGGTTGATGCTTGAAACACTGCCAAGTTTTGCTGTGTAAGATAGATGACAATGTCTCAGTACTTGACTGCTTTTGATACTCATCAAATTTGGTACTCGATGCATTTTGATGAGAAAATTTGTCCCAGGACTGGTCATTTGTTTGGTGCTTGACACACAAGCTACAACTTGCTTGTGTCAGTTGCCTCGTGACTCGCTACCATTTCCAGCCAAAATAAAAGGTCACACATTAATAACATGGTAGTTCTTACCCTGTGCACTACCCCTGCAGTCTTATCTTCTGTGGTCATTTTCTCTATTTTTGCATTTCTTTTCCTCACCAGTACAGATGGAGTGAAGTTTTTATTTAATTTAATCTAAATATTAATTTTAGCTATATTTCTCATGTAAAGATATACAACCCTATCTTTTTATATGTTGCCTTAAAATGTGCATTGTCTTTGGTTTGAAAGTATAAAATTTATTTCCATTATTCCTTATGAGAAAATTTTTTTTTGTACTTAACATTTTTGGTACTGGTAGCACCTCCCAGAACCAATTAATGACAAATATCCAGGTACCATTGTAAAGGTAATGTAGATTAATAACACACAAATTAATATATAATCTACTACTGATATATTTAGTTATAGTTGGTATCATGCCAAATGCCTAGCAACATTCAACAATTTTGAAGACATCCCAGTTCATATCTACATCAAGAATACATGTACATGGGAAGTCACATTCACACAAAATTGCATATTCAAGCATTTTAGGAGCTGAGTTTTATTAATCTATTGTATCCAAAACTCAAAAGGTTTTTCTCTTTTACTCAAATCATTGAAAAGGCGCTTCTTTCTTTTTAACATTCTGTTTTTGAATTTCCAGGAAAAAGTCTGGAAACTTTAGAAAAATAAATATTTCAGACAAACTGTTCCATCTTCTCCACACACTGTTTTCCAAGGCTTCATAAAAACAAGTACCAAAACTTTTATTTCAAGTTTTAAAATGTGGTTTCTTACAACAATTTCATGGAACTACATGCTTTCCAGTGGGAAGGGAAAATAGCTTGAAACATTAAACCACCTTGACAGAAATATTAAATTCTCCAAGTGGCAATAGTAGAGAGTTATTTAATTCATATAGTTTACTGTTGACTTTGGAAAGTGGTAGTATAATGTAAACAAAGTATGCATAATAACATTGGATTGTCATGTAGGAATGTTGCTCTGTGGTGACCATACTGATGCAATATCCTCAGATAAACCTATTTTGAAAAATAGTTTTAAATATTTGTGGAAAACTTATATTTCATAACAAGACCAAACTTTTTCATAGGAAGGCCACCGAGCAAATAGTTACACAATGGGCAAAGTAATAACAATGTTTTAAATTAATGTTTGTCCAAATACTGACTTTCTATTAGGTATTGAATTAATTCACACACGTGTGTGTGTGTGTGTGTGTGTGTGTGTGTGTGTGTATTTTCCATTTAAATTGGAGGTGCAACAGAATTGATCCATGAAGGCTATTACAACGTTAAAAGGTTGGATTTACTGTATATTGCAAAAACAAAGGGAATAAATCAGAAAGGATTCCTATATCTGGAAATAAAATGAGATACTGAGATGAATTATCAAGTTATATAATGCTGGGTGGAAATTCTGAGAATTATTTTCCCAAAATATCCAGGGGACACTGCATACAGCACAATATAAAGCCGAGGATAAATTACCTGCTTGAACTCAGTTTTTTATCAGTAATTTTTTTAAAGCAAAGAGAAGATGTGTAAACTGTTAGGTATTCTCATCTCTTTTTATCAACCAAGTGGGAGCATGATGCCTTCATTTACAAAACTTTGTGTCAATGATTGGATCAATGGTATTGCCTGCTGCAGCTGTCATGAGACAGCTGCTCTTTTTGCTTACCCAGTGATTTTCTTTACTTGTCATTTTATTAGTCATTCATTCCAATCTGAAAATACTGCTTTTTTAATAATGAGTGTTCGCTACAGTGATCACTCTTGCCTAGAGATCAAACTAATAGTGCTGTAACATGAGGTGATATTTAACAATGGCTCCAAGACAGAAGTCTTAACTGGGATGGAAACCACCACTTACTGTGGCAATTCTTTTTGTGAGAGGAGTATATCATGTGCAAACGACTTGCAAACTACTATGCTCAAAGGCATGAACTGGATAACATGTCAGTAAGTGATTCCTAGGTGAAATTATCTCTTCAGAGTGTTTTCAGGTCTGAAATTACTATTATCACAAGGGATTAAAGCTATTGTAGCACCTTAAATTAGTTAACTTATTAACTGTGCAGAGTAGGCCAATCTGAAGAGAGCAAATTAGTGGAAGTTATGAATTCACTTTAGAGCGTTTATTGAATCTGTGTGGTTTATCATGAAGCATATGAAATAACAGTATCTAAATCATGCAGCATTCATAAAGGCAGATAAATTGTGCCATGCTAAATATGGTTTGAAGGAAAATTACAAACGGAAAACAACTAACAAAGAATCTAGCCAATAGGAGAAAGTCATAATTTCCTGCCCACCGACCTTTTATGAAGATCTGAATCTTCTTCAATGTTCAAGCAGGATTTGTAGATGGAAAATCTGTTTAAACATGAAGAAAGGCTAAAAGAGAGAGAGAAAGAGAGATGGACTATACAGTTAATTTTCTACTACATCTTTAATGACATTTTCTGGTAGAATTTACTCTGGAAGCTATTTCCAATGGCAGGAACATAACAGCATTATAAGTACAGTTCAAACGAACTGAGAAGGAATAATATACTAGTATCAGTAGCATCGGGAGCAGATGCTAGATGTGTTCTTAAACATTTGGACTCTTATTTATGTAGGAGTACCAGACTGTCAATATATCTAAGGTTGGCTCATCCTTCCATCCTTTTGAGGTGGGTAAAATGAGGACCCAGATTGTTGGGGGCAATATGCTGACTCTGTAAACCACTTAGAGAGGGGTGTAAAGCATTGTAAAGTGGTATATAAGTCTAAGTGCTATTGTTATTTATATTCAATGAGGGCTCTTTTTGTATGATGCCCAAACTATGAAAAACTCCCCCAAGAAAAGGTAAAAATTCTTTAAAATTGTTATTCATATCTATAATATTTTAGCTGATTGAATGCTTTCAACGTTACATGTTTTACTTCTTGAAACTGCATTATATTAAGAAGGTACAATTTTGTATTTAACCAATGCAATGGAATATACTTCTAATTATACAACATTTGAAAGCAAGTGAGCTATACGTGGGAAAGTGACACAACTTAAGAAAGAATAAAATAAAAATAGAGTTATTGCATCATTGAAATTAAGTACGAGCAGGTGCATTATGCAAAAACAATTTTGAGGTTTTTTTTATTAAGATATTCTGAAATATCAGGAACTAGCTGTTTTCTGAAAAACCTGAATGCCAACTAATACAGCAGCCTTATGTAAGGTTCAAAGCTATTACTTTATGCCCCAAGGAGTTCAGCTTTTCTCCATTCTGCCAGTCATTAATAGAGAATAGCAACCAAGACATAGGAGGTTTAGAATGCAGAAAAGCATCATGAATAATTAATCTGTTCTAAGCATTTGCAGAAACACATGAAAGGATGAGAAACATGACTACATTTGTTCTAATTGGTAGGATATTTTCCTTACTTGTAGAATATTTCAAGTCATTTGTATTGATAGCTCTAACAATATAGAAAGACAGCTTTAATTAAATATTTCAAAATATGTAAATGTCTATCACTTTATAAACTATCATAAACAAAAATAAATCAGAGGATCACGCATGCGATCACTATTCTCAAGACTCAGAACAGAGACTAAGACTAATGCAACATCTAGAAACTACATCACTCCCACGCATACAAAAGTATGGATCTAGAATGTAGATGTAATTCAGAATATAGATGACATTTTTGTCATAATAAAGAAAGAGCAACTTTAGAGAAACAATCAACAACATCTTCAAAGGCATAAAATTATTAAGGGAAGAAGAAAGCAACAACACACTATACTTCCTGGATATGCTCCTCACCAGGAGAAACAAGGGCAAATTGGAAATGCAGGTCTATCAGAAACAAAAACAAAAACCACATTAACCAAGTGCTCTATTACCAGAGTAAAAACCCAACTTCCCACAAAAAGAGGTGTGTAAGAATATTATTCAAATGAGAAAAAATGTACTGCAACAACCCGGCACACCAGAAAAAGAAAACAGACTGCCTACACAACATTTTCTAAGGAAATGTATACCTACACAATTTTATCAAAAAGTGCCTGACCACTCACCCCACTACAGCATAATCAACACAAGCTATGTCAGAGTTTTAAGAAAGATTTTATTTTATTATTAAAAGTGTTTTAAGAGAGTAAATCCAATTACTGATTAAGTCTTAGGGATCCTGACAAATGTTATGCTTATTGTCCAAATGTATTTATTATAATTATGTGGTAGGGAATCCAAATAATAATGGTGATTAGAAAGCTAGAAAATCTCATGAGTAACACAAGTACAGAGTATTTTGCTAAAATTGAATCTATGCTACCTATACATTCTCTAAATTAAATCAAATTATCAAATAAAAATCAAGACAAATTGTAAACCCTCTAAAAAGCATTGAAATGTTAAAGTGGCCATCTTTTAAAAAAAAATCCTACTGTAAGATTTTAGTGGACAGAAGCCTGCTTTCATGAATGCATAAAGGTTAACTTCAGCTGGCACTCATGGTTGTCGAAAACAATATTCATTTTTAAATTTAAAAAGATTCTTTTTCATTTTGGCAAACTGTGGTAATCTTGTTAGGAGTTCATATTTCCTTATAGGTTGGATGTCACAAAAAGTAAATATAATTGTTGGAAAGTACTCCGCATTTTCTCTGCTGTCTCAAAGATTATTTACTGCATAGAAATTTTTTTAAAAAATATTCTTCAGGCAGCTTAGAATAAAACTGTATAATGCTTATCATTGTCAGCAGTTGTACGTTTCATAATAACACAGACTATACAAACAGTTTGCATATGTCATGAACTGCCTGGAACAATCCTTATCTATGCATTTATATAAGAGAAGTAGTGGAATGAGATTTTTGCTCAGTGAAATCTCATCACAGAACTCCTGGCAGAACCAGTTCCAACTCCTTGTTCTGGATTATCGACCTGGTAAAGTTGCATGCCCTCAAGTTGATGAAAACAATAGCAGGTTGAAAGTGAAAGAATGGCAAGGCAGAGGAAACCATTCAAGGAATGGTGCCATGGGGATACTCATCTAATCAGGAGCCCAGAGATCCTCCAGAGTGATGTGCATCCTGATTTTGACTTGGGCATGGACCATGATGTTTTCTGAATGAAAAGTTCTGACTCAAATTTATTCAGAACTTTTCATACAGAAAACATCATGGTACATGCCCAAGTCAAAATCAGGATGGAAATCTACTCTGGAGAATCAGCGTCAACAATAACTTTCCTTATACTTTGAATTATATTCTTTTTTGGTAACTGCCTTTCTAGATAATTGATTTTTGCTGATGCATATATTATTTCTTGCTGATCAGCCTCTAAAACCTAACCTTGTAATCAGCTGGTATAGCTTGAATACAGGACTGTTACTCAAATCATGCATTTTCTTGCTGATTCTATTTCTAAAGTATGAGTGCGAATAATTCAACCCTAAACTTTGTTTTATGCCTGATATGTTGTTGTCAATACTTATTGTTAATTAAGACTCTATGAAGAACTGATTACTAATGAAACTCCATTATTTGTCCTGTATTCTTTATGAATCCAGTTAAAATACTATCAAACTAAGCTCATTCCTGAGCCACTTCTAGCCCATGAGAAAATCCCATTTTCTTTATGTTGAAAATGTTCCAATTCCTTGAGAAGAGCTTACATTCATCTAAATCCACTATGGATTTACAGGATCGAAAATGCGTGGTAAAGATTATTGCACTACCAAATAGGGATAAGAATTTTGTGCAATTTTGGCAAACTGAAGCAGTCATCAATTGTTTTTAGTAAATTTAAATTACTTTCTCTGGAAGCTACAAAAAAGGTTAGTAAAGTTATCAACCTACCTCTGCCTCACTGAGTTGACTAACCCAATTCTTAAAGAAGTTGCAGCTTATCTACAAGTTTGTAGAAACCTGAAAAAAGATAGTCTGTTTTGATTATAAGAACTTGTTGCTAACCTGAAAGTGCCAATACATGCATGGTTACTGTGTAATGAATTTAATGGCTTTTATCCAGCCAAATTAGTAGCCTCATTTTTTAAATTCACTTCCCATGTAGATGAGAATCTCCTATCCCTGGAGATTCTCCAGAGTCCTGTTTTGGGTCAAAGCTTCCTTGCCTCAATAAGGGTACTGCTAACATGCATAAAACTAGATTGCAAAGCATAAAAACACTGTATACACTCATTCCTGATCAGCGCTTTAATCTCTGGATGCTACAAAAACTTTGCTATTTGTTAAAAAATATTTTTTATCTATATTATAGTAAAAGTCGTCAAACAATAGTAGATGGGTTTATCCCCAAAATCACAGATCAAGATACTGCAACTCAGGCCACAAAAAACAGAGTTGTCTGTTGCTGCTTCAAAGCAAATGGTTTATTTTGTTCTCTAGTAACAATTAAATAAAATGTTTTATCATCAATTTCTTATATGGAAATTTAATTTTGAGTATGACTTATGGTGAAGAGATATTCAGAACAATAAGAAGACATTTTCATTTATACATAAAATTGAAAAAGACAACCTTCACTAATGCCCTTTTCACTAATTCACTATATCCAACCACCATTTTACTTTATAATTTATTGTTAATTAAAAACACATAAAGAAAGCAGATATGCCGCTAAAATTATACTATTATATACCCAATAAGCATTATCACATCAGACTATTTCTTATTCTGTATATTATGAATATTTATACCAGGTTTTTTTGTAAAAGGTGTAGAAAAGAGTATGATAAGAAGTTTGAAAGGCAATATGTAGAGAGGCTTTTCATCATATTATTCAATTGTTTTGACAAATTCCTCCATCTCTTAAATTT
This sequence comes from Notechis scutatus, assembly GCF_049901735.1. NCBI lineage: Eukaryota > Metazoa > Chordata > Lepidosauria > Squamata > Elapidae > Notechis > Notechis scutatus. The sequence continues at coordinate 242,488,328 of NC_142010.1, read as the reverse complement.
TATATCAGCGACATGGTATATCAGATAAGCCTGAAGTCCTGCAAAGTAATATCTGTTCTTCTCTATCTCTAGAATAAAAATAGTACAATGAAAGAAAAAGAGCTTTCTTCTTTGTAAATTAAATTAGACAGTGGCAAATCAAAATATTCAACTAAAACAAAGGAGCAGAAAGTGGTTAAGAAACTTGCATTCGCTTTAGACCCAATGCCTAATCATTTGTAAAGGCTAATGTCTTCCCATCCATGCTCAGGGACAAAAGGAGATGCCTGTTACTGGACACTTATTCAGGATCATTATTACACATTAAATGTATATATCTAGTTCTTCATTTTTAACTGACACAGACCTTGAAGGGCATATGCTGCTACCTAATATCTCTTAATGACAAGTACTAAGGTTAATATTACTATTTGGAATCATTGCTAATTACTTCTTTTTCTCTGTATTTCAGATCAATTTAAGTTGCTCAAATATTTTTTTTTCTAAAAATATAGCTATGGTATATTTTAACTGTTTGCTTTATAATTTGTCAGCTTTTGTATTCTTTGAGCAATATGTCATTATGTCTTTAATTCAGTGTATCTGCAGTAGGATATAGTGTTTAAAATCTAAAAGACTCTAAACATAGATGGTGGGTAAAAACCCGTGAACCATAAGTAAAGTCTTATAGGAACATAGAAAAAAAAAGAGAGAGAGAGAAAGAGAGAGATAGATTGTTCTTCAGTCAGACTTAAGCCATCACTTTCTTCAAAAGAAGAAAAGGCACAAGTTAAGAAAAAGGCACCGCCAAAGACTTTCTGCTCAAAAGTGTATCTCCATGAAGTTTCCTGCTGAGTGAATATGAATGCCCCGAGATCTGGGAAAAGGATCCAAATAGGATTTCAAACATCCAAAAATTTTAACTCAAACATTTAAGTATTTCACCACACTGCTATTGATTCGATTTTTTTCTATCTTAGTTTAAGGAGGTGCTAAACAAAAGCAGACAAGTCCTACATGTATTTACATTCCAAAGTTCCCCTTTACTAAACCTTCCTCCAATCCCCCAACCCTCTCATCACTTCAGAGCTAAACAAACCGTAAAGTCTAACCTGATGTTTGTGGAGCAATGTGTAACTGACTTAAGTAAAATGTTCCTCAAAAAAGATTAGGGGTAAAAAAAAACACCTTTGGTTGTTATTACTTACAGCACTGACCCAGTAGAACACATAGACTAATTCCTGCCTCGCCTCTTTGAAAACATTGATTTTTAATTTATATTTGATCACATTCTCCAGAATGAGATTGAAAGATTGTCAAAATACAATGGGAATCTCTAGATAAAGTTCCAAAAGAATGATTTATGAAAATGTAAGGCAGAAATGTTACAGTGGTGCACCAAAAGATACTTAGAAATGATATAAATAACCTTTATCTATATCTATGGTGTATTATACTTTATGGTGTATTATATTTTCAGGTTTTTTACTATGAAGGTAGGCAAAATAATACTACAAAAATGATTTTGTATAGATTTTTTAAATACAATTCTGTACAACTACCTAATGCAGTATTCTACCTGTCTGAGGACACCTTTACACTTACTAATACAAAATTTTCAGCTCACAGGAATTTGTATTTATACAATAGATGTGACCTGAAAATTAGGTGTCTAGCAATTCTTTTTCTAACTACCAACGGTTACTAAAATGCTTAAACTTTGTTACCTGGAAGCAGTGGTGAGCTGCAACCAGTTTAACAACGTTAACCGGTTTAGCAGCATTCAAAATACAGCAATTTGAAGCTCAACTGCTTACCTTCTAGGGAAGCCCTGGTAAGTAGAACAGCTGAGGGGCGGAAATCAGCTGTGCCGCGCGAATCAACTGAGCCAGAAAAAAGGAAATAAAGGAGAGGATAGAGCTGATGGTCGGAACTACCGGTTTGCTAGAATTGGTCTGAACCGGCATTATCCGACCACTGCCTGGAAGGTGGAATAAAAATGTAATAAATAAATAAAAGGGGATTTCCAGATTCTCTTGATTTTTGGCATCGTAGACCAAAACAACTCTCCTCCTACAATGTCTAGATTTTATCTATTAAAAATGATTATTGTTTCTATTATGTCAAAACAGATTACTTCAGCCCGGGGGTCAGCAACCTGCAGCGCCGGAGTCACATGCGGCTTTTTGAGCCCTCTGCTGTGGCTCCCTGTCACCCTGTCACAGCAGAGGGGTGAAAGAGTCACCCCCCTGTCGTGGCAGTGGCATGGCCGGAGCCTTAGTGCAGGAGCAAAGCACGGCAACAGCATTCTGCCTTCGTCACAGTACATTTGCTGTTGTCGCTAGCAAAGAGAGCTGGGAGAGAATGGTGGGGGCAGATCTTGCAGGGTGGGGGCCATCCCCCAAGCCTGGCCTTCCTCCTTCCTTGTCGGCAGGGCCAAGAGAAAGAAGGGGGCGGCATAGGGAAGCGCTCCCCTCCCCTGCCGAAAGGTTTAGCTCACTGATGAGTGTTAGGGATATACACCCTAGCAGAACGTGCAACGGCAGTTAGTCAGGCAGGCAGATATGTGAGATAAACGTTGTTGTAGCTTGCACTCAGTAAAACAGATACACTGTGCCAGTTAAATAGTTTTTATTCCAGTCAGAGTTATAGCATAGTCAAACAGTCCATATATCATACACTAGTTCAGTCCATCCGGGTATTAATCAGTTGCAAAGTCCAGTGTCGAAAAAGAGGTCAGTAAACTTACAAATAATCAGTCCAGTAATATATCTTTTTGCAGTTAGAGATATGAAGAAAATCAAACCTCTTTTCTTCTCTCAGCAATAGCAGGAAAACACGCAGTTATCACCATCAATCCATCATTGTCAGCAATCCAGTAAAAGCTAACAAACAGTGAGCTCTCTTGCTCCCTCTTATGGTGATTTTACAACCGCACCCAAATACATGTTTTACAGTTACACACACTTAAACTCACTAACATAGTTTATATATATTATTTTACCCAAATTGTTAGGTAACCAATGTTATTCCTAACATTCTCCCCTTTTGGGTAATATAATAATATATATATATTTACAATTTTAGCCCATAGTTTTCACAGCTTTCCTTGTGCTTGACTGAACCTTGGGCTTTTGTAAACTGATCTGCAAAATTTTCTTCAGTCATGCAATATTCCAGTCTTAATAGACCATTTTTTACAGATTGTCTTACATTCAAATATCTAAGATCAGTATGCTTAGATCTCGTTTTCACAGCAATATTTGTAGCCAACCGTATGGCTGCTTGATTGTCCTCATACACTACAATGGCATCATTAACAGTTATTCCCATATCTAATAACAACTGTTTATACAGAATTAAATCAGTACATAATAAAGATAGACATGAAAATTCTGCTTCCATTGTGGACATACTTATGTGTTGCTGTCTAATTGACCTCCAACCAATCAGTGTTTTACCTAATAGTATAGCCATACCTGAAGTTGATTTCCTAGTTTTTATGTCTGTTGCAAAACTTGCATCAGCATATGCACTTAAAATCAGATCATCTTTTGGCTCCAAATACAATGCATAGTGCATTGTCTTTTTAAGATACGCTTATTATACGCTTTAGCGCTTGCCAGTGACGTTCAGTGGGTTCAGTGTTGAATCTCGACAATTGATTAACACCATAAGCAATATCTGGCCTTGACCAATTACTAATATACGATAAACTACCTATTAATGATTGATAAATAGTCTTATCGAATTTTGAAGTTTGAGCATCAGTACGGCAAAATTCCTGACTCATTGGAGTTTTTGCCGACTTACAAAGTTCCATTTTATACATTTTTAGCAATTGGTAAATTTTATCTTCTTGTGATATCTTAAAGCCACTCTTGGTTTTGTTTATTGTCAATCCTAAATACTGTCTTATCCTCCTAATTGCTTTAATTTTATCCTCTTACCTAATAATGATATTATTTCAGTAGCTTCATTATTAGTTTTGTAATTAAAGCAATATCATCTGTAAACAACAATAATAATGACACTATTCCATTAGTCTCTCTCTTAAATAAACATGGATCAGCTAAACCTGCTTTAAACCCTATATTGTTTAACTCCTTAACAATATATTGGTTCCATTCATAACCAGATTGTTTCAATCCATAGAGACTCTTTTTCAGTTTCCAACAGTCATTATTAGTTTTATTATCCTTAATGCCTACTGGTTTTCTTAAATATATAGTGTGCTGCAATGGTGCATGCAGATAGGCAGTTTCTACATCTAAATGATTTATGATATAGTTTTTCTTAGCTGCCCACACTAAAGCTGCTCTCAAGGTTGTTGCCTTTAAATTTGGTGCAAATACTTCATCATAATCACATGCAGTTTGATTAAATCCTTGAGCTACTAACCTAGCCTTATGGGTAACAGTCCCATTTTTACCTGTTTTTAACTTAAATATCCATTTGCAGCCAATGGACTTTTCACCTGGAGGTAATTTGGCATTTTCATAAACTTTCATTTCTTTTAATGAATTTAGATCCTTCTGCATTGCCTTATGCCAATTTTCCTGATCCTTTGCAGGATACATCCTAAGTTCTTCAATAGTAGTTGGAACTTTACTAACTTGGCAAACTACACTTGCTTGGTACCTGTCAGGTGGTCTGGTTTCACATGTAGAACATCTAGGTATTACAGGGCTTACAGGTCGACTTTCATGTACTACCTGTTCCTGATTATCTATTTCTTCCTGTTTTGGTCCTATATGCTCTTCCTGAACTTCCTCTTTAATTGTACTCTTCTTATTACTGATTTGTTCTGGTCTTTTGTAGGTTTCTATAATTACTTCCTTACTTGAATCTTGCTCCAGTTTTTCCCATCCTACATGTTCTAGGAATTGTGCACTAGCACTACAGTAAACTCTAGATGTACCTTTTCCCCAGAATCTATATGATTTGTGATTAGATTCATAACCTACAAAGAATAACTTTTTAGCCCTATGCTGCCCCTTTTGTCTCAGTTGTGTAGGGATATGCACCCATGCTGGTGCTCCAAATGTGTGCATGTAGCTTAGGTCAGGTTTTCTGCCATGCCACCGTGTGAATGGTAATTCACCAGTTGTTGAGTTAACAACATTATTCAATATATGATTTCCACACATTATTGCTTCTCCCCACAAAGTTTCAGGTAATCCTGAATCCAACAACATAGTACGAGCCATTGCCTGTATTGTTTGGCCTCGTCTTTCTATAAAGGCATTATGTTGTGGCCTATATGGTGCAGACTTTTTATGTTCAACACCTGCCATCTTCAGTCTATTTTGGAATTTATTATTTATAAATTCCATACCATTATCAGTGACAAGAGTTACTAATTTCCTTTTAGTTTTTCTCTCTGTAAATTTCAACCAATTAAAGAAATTCTGATGTGTTTCCGTTTTACTCTTCATTAAATAACAGAAACCATATCTGGAATAATGATCCATTATACTTAGTATATAATGAGCACCTCCCACACTTGGTTTTTTAGGACCTATAATATCAGCAAATACGACCTCTAGAGGCTCTTTAGTTTTAAATCCATTAATTCTATTTGCTGGTATTACCTTGCTTTTTTTTTGACTACACGCATTGCAGTGCAAATACTTACTGCAAGGCTTCAGTTTTATACCTTTAGATAGTTCTACCGTTTGTTTAAGCATTTTAAAATTTATATGCCCTAAACGTCTGTGTAACAAATGTATGCATTCATCATGAGGTTTAACATTATTATATACCGTGTTAGCTACCTCTAATGAATTATCATTTAACACATACAATTCACCTTTTAAAGTTGCAGTCATTTTTTTACCTTCTTTTTCTATTATGCAACTTTCTCCCCTAAAGGTAATTACATAACCTAGTTTAACCAAAACTCTAACCGAAAGCAAATTAAACTTAAGTTGTGGTACATATAACATTTTTACATTTTCTCTTATGCAAGAACAATATCCTATACCTTCACCTTTAGCTTTCAGTTTCCAGCCATCAGCTAACGATATCTGCTGTGAACTCGTGGACATCTTAACAAATCTTTTCTTATCTTTCATTATGCAGTGCGATGCTCCACTATCTACAACCCATAAATTATTATTCACAGTTTCGTTGCTATACATGGCTAATTCTAAACATTTTTTATCCTTTTGATGCCTTTTACCATTCTGGCTGGCATTGTGGCGTTTTGCTTTCTTGCAGAATCTAGCCAAATCTCCTTTTCCTCCACAATTAAAACATTTTCTAATTGTATAGGCTGACAAAGATATTTTCTCTTCTTTATATTGTGGTTGTTCCCTTCTGAGTTGATCCCTTTCAAGCCTTCTCCTGGCTTCTTCAATTAATCTGCCAGTAATGTCAGTTAATGTGAGGTTATCTTTTGGCAAAACTTCAAGTGAAGTTACGTAGTCATCGTAGCTCTCATCTAAAGAAGACAAAATTATATAAACCTGATGTAGTTCTGTGAAGATAAGTTCTTTTTCATGCAGTTCCTGAAAAATTCTCTTCATAGTGTTTATATGATTCAGCATGTCTCCATTCTTTTGAAGATGTGTTCTGAACAGCTTCCGTGTAAGATTTATATGTGCTCCTACACTGTCTCGAACATAAATCTTCTTTAAATTCTCCCAACATTTCGCAGCTGTTTCTTCTCCACGAATATGGGCAAGCTGCTGGTCAGAGAGTGTCAGTCCTATTATACAGAGAGCTTGCTCATTCTTCAGTTTATATTCTTGTATTTTCTGGGCATCATCCTCATCCTCCGGATCCCATGCATCTACCTCTGGTGGGTTTTGAATTATACTCCACAAACCTTCTCTGCGTAGAAGTAGGCTGCATTTCATAGACCATGAAACATAGTTTGTTCCATTCAGTTTGGATATTAGAGACAAACTTTGTAAATTGACTTGTGCAATCTTTTTCTGGATATTAAACTATAATTAATAAAACACAGCTGTCTGTTTACAGTATTGTGTAACTACACAAAACTCTCACTTTATATAAGCCTGTTATATCCTGGTTAGTCTGACTGTGCAGCCTGGGCCCATAACCAGTGTTAGGGATATACACCCTAGCAGAACGTGCAACGGCAGTTAGTCAGGCAGGCAGATATGTGAGATAAACGTTGTTGTAGCTTGCACTCAGTAAAACAGATACACTGTGCCAGTTAAATAGTTTTTATTCCAGTCAGAGTTATAGCATAGTCAAACAGTCCATATATCATACACTAGTTCAGTCCATCTGGGTATTAATCAGTTGCAAAGTCCAGTGTCGAAAAAGAGGTCAGTAAACTTACAAATAATCAGTCCAGTAATATATCTCTTTTGCAGTTAGAGATATGAAGAAAATCAAACCTCTTTTCTTCTCTCAGCAATAGCAGGGAAAACACGCAGTTATCACCATCAATCCATCATTGTCAGCAATCCAGTAAAAGCCAGCAAACAGTGAGCTCTCTTGCTCCCTCTATGGTGATTTTACAACCGCACCCAAAATACATGTTTTACAGTTAAAGTGATACACACACTTAAACTCACTAACATAGTTTATATATATTATTTTACCCAAACTAAGTTAGGTAACCAATGTTATTCCTAACAATGAGCCTTAGCTCTTCAGATTATCTAAGAGATCTTTCGCCAGTTGTTTTATTCCTACCCTACTAACATCAGTGGGAAGTCAGCTATCTTAACAGACATGGTAGGAAAGAGAAGAAGGCAAGAAATTGTCTCTTTGTTGGTGACAATGATTGCAGCAATCTTAAAGATGGTTCTAGAAAAAGGAAGATGGTTTCTCAGTAGTTATTCTGATGAAACGGAAGAGGAAGTATCTATTTTCCATGCCTAGCAAGGCAGTGAGGAAAAGTATTTAGAAACAGCCCACAATTTCAGCATTAAAATCTGCATGTTAAACATTTCCACTTAAAAATAATGATGCACTGAATTAAACAACAAAATATGCTTTATATTTTTGCAATAATATGTCTTTGCAATTCTTTGTCATTTGATAAGAATAAAGCCAGTTATGCTGAATCCTGTCTGAACCAGATATATGAATAAATTTTGCAACTTATAACAATAGGAAGATTAATAGAATAACTATGCCCTTGGAGATATAGCCCCTGTATTTTGTCTAACTAAAACAGATTGCATTAAAAATGGATTGCAAATTTTTAAGTTAAAATATTTGCAACAATGGTTTTCAGTTTGTTTTATTTATTGAATTTATATAGCCGTTCATTTTATGTGCAACTTACTTTGGCCAGTGTATATAACCAAAACACAAGCTAACAATCACCTTAAAAAGTTAAAATGCTAAAAATAAAAAGACAGGGAAGAATAATGTTGAAATTAGGATTTTTAGGATGCAGGACATTGGGACATTTTTAGGATATAGCAATTAGAACATTTAGGACAGGGGTCACCAACCTTTGGGGCCTCAGGCCCCACCAAACTCATAATTTTAAATCCCAGGGACCACTAATATGAATTTTGACTGACAGTGGCTTGCTGACATTGGAGAGAGAGAGAGAGAGAGAGAGAGAGAGAGAGAGACAGAGACAGAGACAGAGACAGAGACAGAGACAGAGACAGAGACAGAGAGAGAGATTTGATCTAACCTCCCTCCCTCCCTCTCTCTCTCTCACACACATACACACACACACAAACACAAACACAGAGAGACAGGGGCGGAATTCAAATTTCTTAATAACCGGTTCTGTGGGCATGGCCTAATTTGTGGGTGTGGCTTGGTGGTCATGTGACTGTATGTAAATATTATATGTATGTGGCTTGGTAGGCATGGCTTGTATGTAAATATGATAAATATTTATACAAATATTGATTTTTTTATAAAAAAGAGCAACTTTTACCCAAAATCAGGCAAAGCAGGCAGGCAGACTGGGTTGTTCACAGAATCACAGATTCATTCAGAGTTCTGTGACAATGGCTACCTGAGTCTGTCACATAAAATTTGCTTGCAAGCAAACCCATAAAATTTGCTAGCAAGCAAACTCACAAAATTAACTCACAACACACCATGTATACTGAGTTTTTTATTTTAAAAAAGAGCAACTTTTACCCCAAATCAGGCAAAGTAGGCAGGTAGATTGAGTTGCTCACCGAATCACAGATTCACTTAAAGATCTGTGTTTCTGCCAACGGCTAGCTGAGTCTGCACTGCTTCAGTCCTAAGGAAGGTTCGGCTCTAAAGATTAGCTAGAAAGCAAGAAATCCAACAATTTCCTGCTTTCTAGCTAATCTAAATCTCCTGGCACAGCAGAACAGCTGATGGTCGGAAAAAGGAAAAATAGCAATTTAGGAGGCAAGTTTGTCAGGTAAGGAATGGGAGGGGAGGGTTCCCACAGGCCATGTGGGCGGCGCAGCCTTGTGTTCCTGTGCAGCTTGGATTAATTGCTTTGAGGGGTGCTCTGGGGGTGGCATTTCTCTGTGGACCACCAAAATTTTCTCACAGACCACCAGTGGGCCACAGCCACAGCCCACTGGTTGGCGACTGCTGATTTAGGATATACAAGGTAGTTTGTCTACAAATAATATATAATAATAAAATTACAAAAACTTTATAAAGAACAACCACTATTTTAATATGGTGACAATTAACACTCAAAGGCCCTACCAAAAATTTCATTTTCCAAGCTATCTGAATGGTAAATATCAAGAGGATTTAAGGGAGGCTGTTCAATAAGAAATGGACTGTCAGAAAAATACCGTTTTTCTTTCCCTCCCTCTCTCTCACACACACATACACAATAAAGAAATACATAGATTAGATAGATAGATAGAAAGATAGAAAGAAAGAAAGAAAGAAAGAAAGAAAGAAAGAAAGAAAGAAAGAAAGAAAGAAAGAAAGAAAGAAAGAAAGAAAGAGATATACAGTATAGATATACAGTGGCAATGTGATATTTTAGTTTTTTCTTTTTAATAAATTTACATACAATTCTAAAATTCTGCTTGCATTTTGTGATTATGTGGTACTGAATGTAGATTAATGAGAAAAAAATGAATTTAAACAATTGTAGAACCAGGCTGCAGCATAACAAAATTGATAGAAGTGAAGGGAGTTTAAATACTTTCTGAATGCACTGAAAATATATAGTAAATAGATACCGGTATCTACCAGGATGAGTGTACCAGAACTTGTCAGAAAGAAATAAAATCACATTCTCTCAATCTATTACAGAACTGGATGTGTGTAGATACAGAATCCTATATGACAATGAAAAACATTCAAAAGCACTAATACTAATATACTGAACAACTGACTTTTTCAGTTTTCATTTTTCATTTTAAATAAAATTTTCATCCATGTAGTTTATTAAAGGAAAAACAGTTTAGCACTTTTTAATTTTTCTTTTATTCCAAGTATTTATTACCACTGCTTAATATTACATAAAAGAAAAATAGTAATACAAACCGAATGCATCTCACCATGTCTTAAAGCTATTCTAAAAATCAGATTCGTTTAGTTATTACTTAAACTTTCTCTTGAAATTCAGGTGTAATCCCTAAGGCTTTATAAACAAAATGCACTTAGCTCAACTATAGAACATTGTATTTGTCAAGGAGTACTTAATTATATTTAGCTAGGATGATTATGATTACGATTCAGTCTACAATTGCTGTAGCACAATATGGTAGACAAAGAATTAAACCTTGAAAAGGTTTTGACATGTACAATTAATTAATAAGCTTCTTGGGTTGTTTTCCCTTTGAATATTCTCATCCATGGAATTCTTTCCCAGCTCTCTTTATTGAAATCAGCTGTCTTAAAAGTCCAAGACTCTAGTTTGTGTTTGTTCTATTGCTTGTGCTTGCATAATGTTAAATTCCAATACTGCATGATCACTTCCCCCCGCCCAAGGTTCCTGTAACTTCAACATCTTCTATCATTTCATCTCTGTTAATGACAATCAAGTCCAATATGGCTGACCCTCTGATTTCCTTCTTTACCTTTTGGAAGACAAAGTTGTCTGCTAGGTTTGTCAGGAATCTGATCTTCCACAAAGTGCAGAATAATGTCAAGATAGTTAAAGTCTTCCATTAATATTGTGGATTATTTTATCCATTAAGGCAAATGTTTGGCGTCTGTTTGAGGTAATACACACACACACACACACACACACACACACACACACACACACACACACAAGCATACACAGACACTATAATCTGTACAAACTGACATTCTATAGATTCACCCTGCCAACTATATACAGTTGTACTATGTACCCTGTCAACTATGAGACAGTTAACATCACATCATTAATTAATTAAACACCTTTACTCTTGTGTTTCTATTGTGGTCAGTGGATTCAGAAATGCTGTGAACAAATAGCAGAAATTATAATTATTGTTTTAACAACTGTCTGCTTTTGCAAGATCTCAAGATTAAGAATATTAAAAACATTTATTATATTAACATGCTAAAATTCTGTATTTAATGAAGAATCATCAAAGTACACCTGTAATTCTCCAGGCAGTCAACCACAAGATATAAGTAAAATCTTGTATTATATAATTTACAGGAGTAATTCATTCTCTCTCTCTCTCTATATATATATATATATATGTGTGTATGTATATGTGTGTGTATATATATATATATATATATATATATATATATATATATATATATATATATATATATATATATATATATATATTGGAAAGCAGGTGGGAAGCAGGCAGGCTGTGTGGGCAACTAGCCAAAGAATGAATAGAAAGTGTTCTTTTTCTGAGGAACCTTCGAAGGAATGTGTTGACGTGTTGGACAATTATCCCAGCTCCTTCTGGCTGATTTTCATCCATGATAATTGGCATGAATTCACATTATAACTGATTGGGAAAATTCACACTATTCCAACCACACCCATCATACCAGTGGGTTAGCTCAGGACAAGATAGAACTTTTTACACAGTTTTGCTTTGGTCTCTTTTTACAATGATCCATATCCATGGCTCTGAACATGAAGCAGATTGCAAATCCATAGAAGGTGTATTATTTAGAAATGTCTTCTCAACTTCCGCAGCAAAAAAACAACAATAAAGTATTTCTGGAATTATATCACAGTTTCAATGAATAAACAATCACCTACCAAAAAGTATAATTTACCGCTACTACCCAGTTATTATTTATTCTGATTATTGCTAAATTTTTATTCTATTAAACTTTAATTATTAGAAGCAGGATTATGTTACTCAGAATATTTCACATCCCCAAAGCAATCCACAGAGGTTTTTAATTATACATTGACTTATAACCCAAATAAAGACGAGAACTTTCATTGCTAAAGTGATGCAGTTATTATGTGAGTTTCATCTGATTTTATTACCTTTTTGCCATGGTCATTAAATGAATCTGGCTCCCATTGACTTTGCTTGTCAGAAACTCCCTACAAAGGTCACAAATGGTCATCATTTGACCCTTAGATGTTGCAACATCATAAATACATGTTGGTTGCCAAGTTTTGATCACATGATTGCAGGACTATTATGGTCCTGCAGTAATACAGAAATTAAAATTGACTATAACACTTTATGGATAGATATAGCCTACTTTTTATCTCCTAAGGAATTCTTTTATTTTGGTTATATTAGTTTTTCATTTTTTCCGACATGAGCATTTCATCCAATTGGTACATTGTATATTTCTGAAAAAAATCCTCAACAAACCAATTTTCAAGTAGTTTTCATTAACACAATACATAAATTCAGTGTTGTATATTTTACATTGATGTTTACATCAGTAACTAATTGCCATTAGTGTATACTTTTGTGATAGGGTAACTGCATTGCCAAATTACATAAATAAAAAATATTGATTTTGAGGGAGATGGGCCATCAAGAAATATAAAATATAGTAAATAAATAAATAAGCAAGCAAGGAAAATGAATACTTTTCTGACTCATCCATGCTTTGATTAAAGGGAAAATTTAGCAGCAAATTTTCCCTTCAGCAAATTTATTAGTTGCACAATCACTATCTTATCCCCTATGACTGAAGCTCTACCTCCTAATTTTTAACATGTATTGCATAAAAGGTATTATTCTGAAACCTGTTTATTCAATGTTCATTTGCAATATAAATATAAAGAGTATTTTTTCTGAGAAATGCTTGAATTTTAAATTATCTACTAAAAATTTACTATACTATGCTAAAGTTAGTACAATTGTTGAAATGTATATGAAATTAAAAGATTTATAGAGAAGATGATGTAAGCTTTAGCCACTCAGCTTTCAATAAACAATGTAGGAACTCTTGAGTTATATTTTAGCAGGAAAAAAGCCCTAGTTACCGTATTTGCCGGCGTATAAGACGACTGGGCGTATAAGACGACCCCCCAACATTTCCACTCAAAATATAGAGTTTGTTATATACTCGCCGTATAAGACTACCCCTCTTCCACACACCTTCCACTTTTGCACTTTTTTTTTTTTTTGACGCACTTTTCTGCTTTGGACAATTTTGAAATGAGCTAATCCAATTTTGAACCAAGAATATGCAAATAGCTATGGAGTTTAGAAATGAGTTTTAAAAATATTTTTCATTGCTTACCATTAAGCGTAAAATATGTTGTAAATAAAATGAGAACACAGGAAACGTTCTCTTCTCAATACAGCTGATCTCTCTCTCTCTCTCTCTCTCACACACACACACACACACACACACACACACACCAAAAACCCGGACACTGAAAAGGCTGCCAAGGAACAGTATATTCAATGCCTTCTCTTTAATCAAGAAACAAGGAATTCCTTAGAATCTTTTTTTTTCCCAAGTGGCCCTCTTAAAAAAAAAAATGGAGGTAACACTTTCATTCAAAAAGTCTTCCAGTATCTGGAGTCGCTCAGACATATTGAAGTGAGGCAGGAGAGTAAGTGAAATTTGAAATGATCCAGCTACCGTTTTCTTCCCCTCCCGCCCGAAGGCCATTATCTCCACGTCAAAACGAACGAGGGGGGCAAAGAAGCCAAACACGCTAAAAAGGATCTCTTTATTTTCCTACACAAGGTCACACCTACTTTTCCGCATTCAAAGGACAACCTCTCCTCACCACCACCACACACACACACACACCCCAATACCCGCAAACAATGTTCTGGGCATTAATCACCATTGCTACATTAACCTGGTAAATTTATACCCTGCCTCCCCCAGTGTTGCTTTGACGGGGATTTCACACAGCGGGGTGCTCGCTCGCTCTCTTCTCCGCTCTCCCACCGTTCGCACATGTTGGAAGCACCGTAAAACCTGATAACCCACCCGGGGCTCCCCATCCTTAACCTACAGCCGCCCGCATGCAAAAACCTGCGTGCAAAAGAAAAAAGAAAAAGAAAGAGTACGCCGCACGTGAGGATCTTCGAATCCTCTCCCTCCCCACACCACTAAGGAAGGAAGAGGGGGAAAGGTTGCGCGCGTGGCGAGTGACACCCGCCACACACACACACACACACACACACACACCACTCCCCAGCCTCCCTCCCGGCTGCAACTCAAGCTCAAGTGGGAGTCGAGTCCTCCGGCGTATAAGGCGACCCCCCACTTGGAGGCATGTTTTCAGGGCAAAAAGTCGTCTTATACGCCGGCAAATCGGTACATCTTTGCATGAGCAAAAAATGCCATACAAATACACATACCAAGAAACCCAGATCCTTTTGCACCCTTAATGTTGTCCTAACCAGTATATTTTTTCTACACTTACGTCTTTTTTTTCTACCCATATGAATTCTTCTAACTCCACCAGCCTCCTGAATCTTACACAATCCCCTAAGGAAATTGTTATTCTTGGGGCATCTGCAGGTCAAATAATCTTTTCTAAAACCAAATCCAAGTAATTTATAACTAGACATTGAATTTATAACTAGATGTTGAATAGTACAGAACCTATGATGGAGTTCTGTGTGCTCCACTCTACATTTCATTCCAGCTTGGGTATTGGGTTCATTCAGCTCTGAATATAAATACTATACAATAATCTAGCCAACACATTTTACCTTCTCTTTCTTTACTGATTTAAAGAAAAGGATCACTAATTAATGGAACAACATGAAATATATTAGAAAGGAAAGGTGAAGAAAATAATGCAGAAGAGGTGAGATTACCTATGCAACTATGTAAGTGAAATGCCAAGTCTAAAACCTTCTAATGGCAAAAGCAATTGAGTAGAACTTTGCAATATTTCTGGAAAGCTTCTGTGAAAAATCTGAGTCCAAGAAGTGAACCATTTCAATTTCTGGTCATCCAATGCACATAAGTCAGATCCTTGACTTACAACCATTTATTTAACAACTATTTGAAGTTACAATGGCACTGAAAACATTAATTTAAAATTTGGGTGCTTGGCAACCAATATGTATTTATGATGGTTGCAGTGATTCCCATTTGTGACCTTCCCAGCTGGCTTCCAACAAACAAAGTTAATAGGGAAAGCTGGATTCACTGGATTCATGGTGGTTCATTTAATGAATACAATAAAAATATCCTAAAATCGGATGCAATTCACTGAATGACTGCATTGCTTAGTGATAGTTCTGATTCCAAATGTGGTTATAAGTCAAGGACTACTTGTATATACTAATTATCATAGAGAGGAGTAAAATGTAGGCAATTGACTCAAGTAAGGACCCTGAGGAAATACAAAAATGCCCTGTCAGTATAGATGAGAAGGAATTATCCTTGCTAATTAGCCTTGCAACTGTAGTTGAAAAACTGTGTAACCTCCTTGGTAATATATTTTCTAAGATATTTTCTTTCACTATCCTTGTCAACTAAAGTGGATGCTTTTTCAAAAAGGGAGATCAGATCGGTTTGGAATTATTTATTCTTGATAAACACAAGCAATGAATTTATGCTGCTAAGCAATTTATATTTTGAAATGTTCACAAGCCAAGCACTCTAATCTATATGCATATCATGTATATACAATGTGTCTCGAGTATGCATTTCAACTTAAGCAAATATTTCAGCACAAATATTCTCTGGCTTTAACTATATTTATTCATTATCCTTAAAAAAGTCTTTTCAAGTAACATTTTTCAAGTGACAAACATAAAGTATAGTTTACAAAAATGATTCTGGGCAAAATATGGCATACAAATATACTGAAGATATATAAGTAGTGCCTGATAATGTATTATTACAGAATCAATAAAATCACTATTAATATTTATATTTATTTCTCAATTCATTTTGAGTACTGTTTAATTCACTTTATATATAGATTCTATATTTAATCTCTAAATTAAGCACTGTAAGAAATCAGTATAATTTACTCTAAAGTTCTGTACTGTTTCAGAATCTTGAAATTCCTAAGACAATAACCTATTACACTGACTGATTTCAAGTTACTCCACCCTTATTATTTAGGCCAAGTGAAAATAAATATATAAAAAGCTGAAGAAACAATAATTTTCTTGTAAACTCTGATAAGCCAAATCTGGTTATGCTTCCATAATATTTCACAGCATTTTAATAACATAACTTTAAAGCATACTAAAATTCTTCTGCCAACATATAAAAAATAGTTTCAGCCCTATAAATATACATCAGAACAACAACTGAAATACTATCATATTGATTCTTGTGTGGCATCACAACACTTCAAAAGAAGCTAACTAGCTGGATGTAGCTAGAGCACCCTGGTACTATGACATCAATCAAATACCTAGCCTATTTGTATCTTCCTCTACCTTTATAATTCAAAATAGCCCTAGTGCTATTTTCCCTCCTCTTTGGCTCTGAAACACAGATGTTGAAAGTGCACGAGTCAAGTGTCTGCAATAACACAGAACAAGAGAACAAAACTATATTAAGAGTAGTCAATATTTAAGAAATATTTTCAGTTTAGGCACGAACAGGGAGGGAGGGAGGCAGGGAGAGAGGGAGGGAGAGGGAGAGAGAGAGAAATGGAAAGTGTGTGCTTTGTCCTGTCCTTGAAAAGCTTCTCAAGGGCAAATTAGTTTGGACATAATAAAACACAACGTCCAGTAGTCACTAGAACTGCCATAGGTTTGTTTTTTTTTCATTTGCTTGTAAATAGCAAAGTCTGACACTGAAAGACATATGGAGGAGGGTCATTGGGATTTACCGTCTTTGCTTCATGAAGCTGATGCAAGTGTGGGGAGGCCTACATACAACAGCTGCCCAGAATATCCAGAACCAATTGCCAAATAAGGAAAGCCTTTTATATCTGCGTTAGCAAAGTCAATACTGCTCTGTTCAGTTATACAATCTTATACAACTGTTCTCTTCAGTTATACTTGCTTATACAAGTAGTCAACTTACAACGGTTCATTTAGTGACCGTTCAAAGTTACAACAGCACTGAAAAAAGTGACTTTTGACCGTTTTCACACTTATGACCCTTGCATCATCTCTGGCGGTCACATGATCAAAATTCAGACGTTTGACAATTGGCCCATATTTATCACCGTTGCAGTGTCCTGGGCCCATGTGATCACATTTTGCGACCTTCTGACAAGCAAAGTCAATGGGGAAGCTAGATTCACGAATCAAGGTGAATATGAGTGTCCCAGGATAATGTTGCAGGATACAATCTAGGTCTGTCAGCGGAACCAGAGATTTTGTCTTCTGACCTTTTGGACTCATGCTGGAGTTCATCCTCAGGCAACTTCTCTGAGCCAGCTATCAACACCCAATCTACATCTAAAACCACTACACACAACAGCCACCCTATAAATATCACACACAGAACAGTCCAGACCGCACAGAGAAGTTCCCTAAGGATGTGTTCCAGCATGAGTCCGAACGTTCAGAAGACAAAACCTCTGGTCCCAGTGACCAGTGACTGACCCAGATTGGATCCGGCAAACTAGACTCACTTTACAACAGTTTTAGCTACTTAATAACTGTAGTGATTCACCATGGCAAGAAAGGTCACAAAAGGAGACAAAATTTAATTAACAACTGTCTCCCTTAGCAATAGAAATCTTGGGCTCAATTGTGGATGTAAGTTGACGACTATTTGTAAATTCCATTTACAAAGAGGAAGAACAGAACAGAATGCACTAGTTCTCCCTTTTTCTTTGTAGCTGCCAGCAGAGATCTCTCTTTTATTCTGCAGACCTTCCTTGAATCGTTAGAACTGGAAAAGCAGGATATGTCTACTCAGATCTCTACTTTAAATGTGTAGCAATATTTAGCTTAGGCCATGGTATCACAACTTTCTGAGTAAATGTCACATTTTGACATATGAGTTCAGATAGTCCTCTACTGATGACCACATTGGGATCAGCTTAGCCCTCTACTGATGACCCACTGCTTAGCAAGACAGTTAACTGAGTCACACTGGATTTTGCAATCTTAACAACCCACGCTTGTTAAGAAAATCACTGCAGTTGTTAAGTGACTGATGCAAATATTCAATGAATCCCATTGACTCTGCTTGTTGGAAGCCAACTTGGAAGGTCACAGAAAGATCACATGGGATGCTGCAACCACCAAAAATACATGCTAGATGCCAAGCACCTGAATGTTGACCAAATATGAGGATGCTGCAACAGTCATAAATGTGAGGACCAACTCTCTAAGTCACTTTTTTCAGAGCCGTTGTAACTTTGAATGGCCACTAAGCAAATGGTTACAAGTCAATAATGTATGAAGGATCGATACAAAAATCAAAAGTAATTTTAATTATACTTAAATATAATTAGAATTACAATCAATACAAGTACCCCACCATCCAGTCACATATTTAGTGATGCTCCCACTTCTGATACACTGAAAGTTTGCAATTTGTAAACAAATATTTGGAGGTTTCTAGGGACCACACCAATAGCTATTGGGGCTCCCCTTTTCTTTTCTGTTTAAATAATCATAGATATGAAAGGTAAATAAAACATTATGTAAATGCAGGTGTTCTTATAAATAATGGATCAAATCCATGGATAAAGGTCAGCTTCATTCAAATCATAGCATGTTATTAATCTTTTCTCCCATCTTAAGAGCAGCTGCAGTAACCTTTCTTAAGTTTCTGTTCCCAAACTGTCACAAGCATGAATTATTGATTATAATAATAATTATAGAGTATGCTTAATCTAGTGACAGATTTGACTGCTTCCGTAAAACCAGAACTTATGGTCAGAATGTCATTTTACAAGTTAATATATCTAATATCAGATCTGTCAATCTTTGAATGATTTCTATATTACTGAGCACATTCTGCATTCTCTTCATCATCACACACAAAAATTTCAAATGAGATTTTCATGAGTAGACTCCTGTTGATTCTGGAATATCCAAGCCAATCACAAAACATTCAAAATTAACAAGGGTGTGATCTTGGGCTTGATCCTATGATAATACAAATATAGAGAGATATTATAGCTTTATTTATTAAATTATAAAAAACTTGTATGATCAGATGGAGTTTTCTACAGCAGTGGGCCAATTAAAAACATCTGTTAGAAGAATGTAATTTTTAAAGAGTCAGAAGCCAAACAAAAATGAGGAAACATATGAGGCAGTATCTAAATCAGTCAGTTTTCTATTAGAAATACTCTGTTAGTAACAATGATACCAATTCTTGGCAATACATAAGTCTAAATATATCTTAATAATAAAATATATTTAAATTTAATTTAATCCCTGAATATATTCTTGTCATATTAACATTAATAACTAATACCTTCAATACCTTCAATATAACATCTAACTAGCTAACCTCAGGCATTCAAAATTGTATTTTCTACATAAAAGAAGAAGCAACATGATAAAAGACAATCCTGTCATTGCGATCATCCTCCATGTCAATAGATCTAAATAGTTCTTTCTACATCCATGTATCCTTTCCTGATATTACAGTTCCTGATTTTCCAGGTTCTTAATCATGAACTTGTGAGATAGCTCCATTATTATAAATTTCATCTGTTATTTCTTTGTTTTTATAGATTATTAAATGTTTTTATAATTAATAAGTGATTTGAAGTATTTATTCTTTTTTTTTAGTTTTGTTGTAAGTGACCATAATCATTCTGGTGATATGAACAGCTACATAAAGATAGGTAGGTAGGTAGGTAGGTGGGTGGGTAGGTAGGTAGGTAGGTAGGTGGGTAGGTAGGTAGGTAGGCAGGCAGGCAGGCAGGCAGGCAGGCAGGCAGGCAGGCAGGCAGGCAGGCACGCAGATGGATGCTTGGCCCCAATCCCAGTGGCATCTTGTTAACTCTTGAAGATCTGGTTGAAAAAGAATAGTCAACTGCACCCCATTTTTCTTTTAAAGAGGCGAATGGATTCCCGTTTTGGGATTGCAACATTTGTTGCAAACATCTTTCTGGTCACTTTTATATGCATAATATCATTTCATCCAGTTCTACCTTTGCAGGGTGGGGGTGGGTTTGAATTTTTTTTTTTTAATCCTCACTCCCTCTTTCTTTCTCTCTCTGAAAGTTTTTTGAAATCTGTTTTTGTTTTACTTTCACTAACTACAATAACAGAGAATGTGTTCGGAGATGCTTTTGGTTCGTGGTTGACAGTTCTTTTTCCCGGAGGGGTCCATAGTTATAATGTGTTTCTTCCTTGTGGGAATTGTTATGCAAACCCAGGATGCCTGGTTACTTGTCCCACACTGCAGATTGGTGGGGGACAAGTATCCTTCAGCAGATCAACCAGGAGGAGGTTGTGTTGAAGGAGCACCAGTGGACCATTGGTAGGGAAAAAGCACTGGCAAAGGGCCAGCCAAAAATAAATGCCTGTGATGGGTCGGCTGCTATGGGAGCAGTGGAGTGGGCGCAGCCACGTTCCCGTGGTTAATTTTCCTAGACCCACTCTTGGAGCCCTGGAGTAATCATATATATAGATCTGGCATTTGATTACAATGTGTGTGTAATTTTTTTCCCTTTAGTAGAGTAAAAAAACCTCTACAGAGCAATACACGACATACAGAAATCCAACATATATAATAAATGCCAGAAATAATTAATTTTACTTACAAACAAATTCAAAATAGCTAAATCATGTTATATTTATTTATCTCTTATTTTGGGTTACAATATTTAATGTATATTTCTTTATGCATAAGATTTAATATGTTTAACAAAGCCAGAATTAAAAAATAGAAGATCTATAGTATTTTACAACAGGAGAATTTAGAATAAGAAACTTGATTCAGAAAATCTTATGCTATTTGATTTGAATGTACTTTCAATGCCGGTAGCCTGGATTTTATACCTTTGCTTGTTTCCTCAAATGAAGCAGGAAGAGATTATTTGATAGCAAATGGTGATCATTACCAATATAATAAATAAATGTTCATGAAACTCTCCTTTTAACAAATTTTCCTGCATTTCACATATTTTCTTTTACTTTCTCACCTACTCTACTGGCCTACTCTACTGAGTAAAAAGCAAATAAATACACCCCAATAAAATGGGCATACAATATAATACACAAGTATAATCTTTTAAAAAACAGATTCTGTTATGCATTAAACTCAAAAGGATACACATATATGGGAGGAAGCAGGGACTGGAAGTAACCACTCACAATGTAGGTAATCATCTTTTGTTAGTTCTCTCTTCTTCCTCATCTGGATCAGTTTCAACTATGTGACTACAAAGACATGAAACACCAAAATAGCAGCAGCTACATATCCTCCTCCTGACAGTGTAATTTCTTTTGCCTTAAGGCACTGTCTAGCACTAAAATCATTGTCTGTTTACTTCCAACTGGTGCTGCCGTTGATATCAAAAAGATTTAACTCTTCCTGATATATGTCTAAAGAAAGACTCATAACTCAAATACTATGTTCAGATTAAAAGAAGCCAGTGCAGTAACTCCTGCCAGTACATTTAAAATCTAGGTGAGAATAACAGTTATTTTCAGTTCTTATAATCAATGAGGATGATCTAAAACATAAGATTTTAATTATGTCCCTCTCATCTTTCTGTTATAGCAAATTCTTCATCAATTCCATCTTTACAGAACTGTTACTTTTTAACATCCTTATTCTTAGGTCAAATACATTCAAAGAAGCTCATCAAAATATTCCTTTCCCCCATTTATATCTTTATTCCACATTCCATATTATTCCTGTTCCACTTT
This sequence comes from Notechis scutatus, assembly GCF_049901735.1. Taxonomy (NCBI): domain Eukaryota; kingdom Metazoa; phylum Chordata; class Lepidosauria; order Squamata; family Elapidae; genus Notechis; species Notechis scutatus. The sequence goes on along the minus strand of NC_142010.1, from coordinate 242,466,258 downwards.
CAGGAACAGTAGTTTCCACTTTAAGTAATAGATACAGTAGTTCTAGATACCATTCAACTTCCTAGTACAGCTCAAATGTTTAATTACAATTCCCATCTTACTCAGCCATGAAATGTTTTAGTACTGAACTTTAATTTATTCTTCCTATAACTTATTGTTATTAACATCAGTAATTTTCAGTTTACATACTTTTTCCTTCTGCAGAATAAAATATGTTATCTGTAAGTTTTAACCTACACTTTATGGTTTGATCAGTTTGTTCTGGAAAGTGATCCTGTAAAAATTTTTCAATCAAGGACAGCATGTAAATTCCGTTAGTAAATAAGAAAAAAGAAAAAAAATCCTTGTAAATGTACAGACAATAACTTTTTCTTCTCTTTTATAAACTATTAATAAACTATTAGCAAATAATGGATAGCATGCACATTTGCTCATACAAAGGCACTTCATACCACTGATGAATACTAAAGTGATTCATAATATTACAGTTATACTAGGTATCAAAGACGTGTGAAAATGAGAAACAAATTTGAGCAGAAAGTATATGTTTATATGTTGTGAACTAAAGAAATGTAATTAATAAAGATTCATTTGCATAGCAGGATCGTAATCCTGCACTTCCTATTGGCCCATATAGTGGCAAGTTATGATTGGTTCATTCCGAGCAATCTGATTGGCTATTAGCGGGCCGAGTCCCATTGGACGAGGTTCAAACCCTATAACAACATTCATTGGTCATCCGGATGGCAGTTCACTCTATAAAAGGGTGGCTGCTAACCAGGGGTTTTTGTCTCTGTTATGCTTGTGAATAAAGAGCTGAAGTTCACGGTTTACAGTCTAGTCTCCGTTCATTAAACCCATGCCTCAAACTTAACACTGGTGACGAGGGTGGGATGCGGAGACAATAGAGCTGGCTAAACCCTACAGAGCACCAACCAAAGCACGTGGCTGAGAGCGCACCTACATCGGCAGGATGTCAAGCGGCGCTATACCACCCGCTCCTTATGACCCAGAAAAAGAAGACTGGGAGTCGTATATGGATCGTTTTCAGATATTCTTGGAAACCAACAATTTAGAGGACGTTTCCGCCAGCAAGAAAAGAGCAGTGTTTCTGACTTACTGCGGGCCTGCCGTATTCCGGGTGGCTAAAGCACTTGCAAAACCGGCTGAAGTAAAAGAAATGGATTGGGACACCCTCGCACCTCTCCTGCGGGCTCATTATGCATCCGCTGCATCAACACGGGTCCGAAGACGCGAATATTACCAGAGGGACCAACAGAAAACCCGGAGCTGCATAGTTCTGGGATTAGATGCACCACACGGGCGCAGAAGGCCTATGGAGAAAGGCAACCTCAGCTTTCCAGCGGCCGTCACCTATGCTACTGCAGCAGAAGAAACCAGGAAGTCGGCTGCTCGAAGGCGCCGCAACCACGCACCGCTTCGTCAACTCGCCCATGACACTTCACCTGGTTTAGAGAAGTTCTCAGCAAAAGCCCATCACAAGAATCGTAATCCAGAGAGTGATGAAGAAGAAGTCATCAGGATTCTGGGCAATCAAAGTCCACGAACTCTAAGGACTCCGCACAAATGCACAAGTTGTGGAGCCACCCATAAAAGACTCAACTGCAAATTCCGCTACGCACTCTGCCACGCCTGTGGGAAGAGAGGCCACATCGCACGGGCCTGCAGAAGCAAGAGAGAGTCCAACCCGAACCGAAGGGAGAGCAACCTCCGACAACCCACAAGAAACGTTCTTGTAAATCGGCATCACTTGGGTAACCAAGAGAACAACCACTCCTACAGAAACAGGGCACCGGCTCTTCAAGCAAAACGGGAAGAGGCACACCAAACGACAACCATCGGCCACGCTTCGCTACTAGACGCACAGAAAATCCAAGTGAGAGTCGCCATCGAAAACCAACCTTGCCAAATGGAAGTCGATTCGGGGTCATCCCTCTCGATGGTTTCCTGGAAAACCCTCAAACAACTCATCCCTGCCATCCGTCTCAGGATCTCAGCACCCAGAAGATCGTCCTCAGGGATTACCAGGGGAACACGATTCCAGTCGCCGGCTTGACTCAAGTCCAAGTAACTTTCAAAAATCGTAGTGCAGCACTTCCATTGACTGTCATCGATGGTAACCGGCCCAGCTTGCTAGGCCTACAATGGTTCGCCCCACTGGGGATTGAATTAGCCGGCATTCACCATGCCGAGAGCGACGATTGGGAAGAGGGCATCATCCAAGAATTCCATGACGTGTTTTCGGACAACTTAGGCAAGTACAAGGGGACCCCTATATCATTTAGCCTCAATCCAGAAGTAGCCCCTATCCGCCTTAAGCCTCGTCAAGTTCCGTTCGCCCTTAAACCCAAGATCGACGAGCAACTTGATAAGTTAATAGCCCAAGGGGTGTTGGAACCTATTGACCATGCCCGTTGGGAAACCCCAATCGTAACCCCCATCAAACCGGATGGGTCAATTAGGATTTGTGGAGATTACCGCGCCACCCTGAACCACGCACTCCAACAGAGCGCTTATCCGGTGCCTGTGGTTCAACATCTTCTCCACTCCCTGGGCGGCGGGAAGATCTTCGCAAAGTTGGACTTAGCGCAAGCGTATCAACAACTACCCGTTGATACGGAAACCGCAGAGGCACAGACTATCGTTACACACCGAGGTGCCTTTAAATGCAACAGACTCCAGTTTGGAGTGAGTGTAGCCCCAGGGATATTTCAGAGTCTAATGGAGAGACTTTTGCAAGGCATAAAAGGGGTTGTGCCGTATTTTGATGACGCTTTTAATTGCTGCCCCTAATAGAGAAGAGCTTGAACGGCGTCTCAGACTGGTCCTGCATAGATTCAAAGACGCCGGCCTTAAGGTGAAAAAAAAAAGTGTCAACTGTGTACTGAGCGGGTGGAGTTTCTTGGGTATCTCCTCGATAAACAAGGGATTCACCCCACCGAGACCAAACTCAGAGCAATTAAAAATGCCCCAAGACCTAAAAGTAAGGCTGATCTCCAGGCCTTCTTGGGACTCATTAATTTTTACAACATCTTCTTGCCTCACAAGGCAACAGTAGCGAACCCTTACATCGACTTCTCGACAAGAAAGCTATTTGGGTTTGGGGTCACAAAGAGGAGCGCTCTTTCAGAAAGGTGAAAGACTTATTAACCTCCGACGCTGTGCTAATGCAGTACAACGAGACTTTGCCATTAAATATTACATCCGATGCGTCACCGTTTGGGGTTGGAGCCATTTTGAGCCACGTGTTACCAAACGGGAATGAGGCTCCCATTGCGTACTTTTCCCGCACATTATCAAAGGCTGAACGAAACTATAGCCAACTTGACAAAGAGGCTCTTGCTATTGTATCGGCCGCGAAGCGATTTCACGAATATGTTTATGGGCGGCCCTTTACTCTAGTTACAGACCACAAGCCTTTACTCGGCATTTTAGCAGGTGATAAACCAACGCCGCATATATTGTCGCCTAGAATGACTCGCTGGTCATAATTCCTAGCAGCCTACAACTACGTACTGCAGCATCGCCCGGGGAAAGCCATTCCCCACGCTGACGCTTTGAGCCGTTCCCCACTTCCGGAAACTGTCAGCGACCCAGCTCCAACCCTCACCACGCTACAAATTGAAACTCTCAACTCGCCGCCACTAACGGCAAGGGATATCGCCGCCGACACAAAACAGGACTCTATCCTTGCAAGAGTTCTCAGTTGGGTCAAACGCGGGTGGCCAGCCGAAGAAACCCCCGCCACTTTTGCGCTGTTCAAACACCGGCAAACGGAACTATTTTCCCAGAAGGGCTGCATCCTATGGGGAGATAGAGTCGTTGTGCCAGAGAGACTACAGCGACTCGTGTTGCAAACCCTGCACGAAGGACATCCGGGCATCGTCCGCATGAAGGCTCTCGCTCGAAGCTATGCGTGGTGGCCAGGCATCGATAAACAAATTGAAGCCTGGGTGACCACGTGTAGAAACTGCCAAGAAGTCAGAAACGCCCCACCGAGAGCAATTCCCACCGAATGGGAAACTCCTCGATGCCCGTGATCCCGCATCCACATTGATTTCGCGGGACCCACTAAAGGACACATTTTTCTCCTAACCGTCGATGCTTACTCCAACTGGCTCGAAATCCACAAGATGAAAAGCACAACTACTGACTCTGTTATTAAAAAACTAGATAGATTATTTGCAACACACGGGTTTCCGGACGTTCTAGTTTCCGACAATGGACCCCAGTTCACTGCTCTCACCTTCGAACAATACTTGGCGGACCGGGGCATCCATCATGCCTTAACTTCGCCGGCTCACCCTGCGGCAAACGGTAGGGTGGAACGGATGGTCCAATTCGTTAAAAAGACACTACAAAAAATGGATCCGGGGGACATTGAGGCTAGATTGAACAAAATACTCTTACTACAGCACATTACCCCCCACAGTGTCACCAACAAGACTCCAGCCGAACTTTTAATGGGGCGGAAGCTTCGCTCCCACCTCGACCGATTACACCCGTCGTATTCGCCAGAGAAACCTTGTGGATCCAGCGGAACGTATCGCCAATTCAAGGTAGGCGACTTGGTCTATGCCAAAAACCTTTCCGGCGAACCGTTGTGGGTCCCAGCCACCATAGTCTACCTCACTGGCCCTAGATCTTACCGCCTTAAGACGACAGACGGCAAGATATGGAAACGCCACATAGATCAACTTCGATCTCGTTTACAGCCCAATATCCGTGACCTCCCGGACTTCCAAACTCAGGGGGGAGGGAGTGCCGAGGGGGACGAGGGCCGTATAGACGACGATGTAATCGAGGACAGGCAGCCGCTAAACCGAGTACTCGCGCCACCTGAAGAGGGTCCAGGATCGGGGGCATCCTCCCCACAGAGGAACACCATAGTGGAAACATGCCCGCCCGATCCAGGAATGGACTTAAGGGACCCTGATAGTATCTAAAACAGCACCGCGGAATCAACCCCGTGTGAAGACGAGCCTTGCGTTCCGCCGGAACCGAACTTTAAACAAAAACCGGTGGAACAGCGAAAATCGAATAGGCAGGTAAAACGACCTGCATACCTGCGCGATTACGTCACCACGGCCGTCAAATGGAACCCAGGGGGGAGGGGTGTTGTGAACTAAAGAAATGTAATTAATAAAGATTCATTTGCATAACAGGATCGTAATCCTGCACTTCCTATTGGCCCATATAGTGGCAAGTTATGATTGGTTCATTCCAAGCAATCTGATTGGCTATTAGCGGGCCGAGTCCCATTGGACGAGGTTCAAACCCTATAACAACATTCATTGGTCATCCGGATGGCAGTTCACTCTATAAAAGGGTGGCTGCTAACCGGGGTTTTTTGTCTCTGTTATGCTTGTGAATAAAGAGCTGAAGTTCACGGTTTACAGTCTAGTCTCCGTTCATTAAACCCATGCCTCAAACTTAACATTATATGTCTTGATAAGCCAGCTTGGTTGCTTTATGCCTTCTTACATATTTTCAGAAATGAATTGCTACAACTTCAAAAATAAACACATAGGTAAAACTATACAATACCCGAGTAATTACAAAACAATGGCTACTTTTGTGTAGTGGTTAAGGCACAGAACTAGAAACTAGGAAACCATGAGTTCTAGTGCTCGCTTTTGAGAAAAATCAGCCAAATGACTTAGGGTTGGTTAGTCTCTCAGTCTAACCTATATCACAGGGTTGCTCTTGTGGGGGAAATAGACAGGAGTACTATGTATGCTGCATTGAGTTGTACAAAATAAAGATGCCGTATAAATCTAGTAAATAAACTAGAAAGAAATGTATTGCTTTGTTTTTCCTAGTTAAGCACCATTAGGTCAGATCCACCTTCCAGTTCTGGTGATTATATGAACCAATATTGTGCCCTCTGCCCATTGACTTACTTCTAGTGCTGTATTTAAATAATCTCACTGATCCTTCTTTAACTTCTTGTTTTTAATTCATAATGACCTCTTTGGAGTCTTCCCTTTTAACCAGCAATACTCATATTCATATTTCAGCTTGTTAACATTTTGACCAAATTTAATCACAACTGTGATATTTTCCAGTTCTGCCATTCTTATATTCATTATATATGATAAACAAAGATGGGAGAGTATTCATCCTTGTCTCATTCCTCTCCTGATTCTGACTAATACTGTTTTTCCAATACTCACAGTTCCTGTAGCATGTTCTTCTTCACTGTGAGGTTCAAAAAATACCTTCTGACCTTCGTTTAAACCTTATTATATTCCATACTCTGACATAGTCTACACCAAGGGTGTCAAACTCAAGGATCGGCCTGTGGGGTGCTTAAATCTGGCCTGTGGGGCTGGCCTGGAAATAGCAAAGGATCAGCCTGTGGTGCCTCTGTCAGCCAAAATAGGGCACGGGGGTGTGTGCATGTGGCCCCCCATTTTCAGCCTGGATGGCCTCTTGCAGCATTCTGCCGGCCAAAATGGAGTGCGGGGGTCTGCACACAGCCCCCCCCCCCCATTTTGCCTGGCAGGGTGCTGCAGAGTGTCTGTCCCATCACTACCACCCCAGGCAGGGAACTACAATGCTGATCTGGCCATCAAAGAAATCCAGTTTGACACCCCTAGTCCACATTATCAAGGGTCTTACTATAATAAATAAATCCAAGATTAATCTGCTCATATTCTTCAACTTGCACTAATGGTAGCTGTCTTTGCTCAAGTCTCCCTGCTTTCTGAGAAACCTGCCTGTTTCTTTTATGTTTGTTTCTCCATGCCCGTCTCTATTCTTCTGTATTAAAATTTAAACTAAACTTTATTTAGTGAAGAATTAGTGCAATAATTTAGTTGTTCCCCCATTCTCCGTTCTTCAATATAGATACACAGAGTGATGTTTGACAATCTCTATACCACATATGCCTTTTCCCCCTATTTCCTCTGTTAATTTTAACTGCTTCTTCTCCTGCAGCTTTAAAGAGCTTAGTGAGTATTTCGTCTGTACCTAATGTTTTCCTTTTTGACAGCTTATATTTTGACTGCTGTACCTCACTTTCTAGTATAGTTGGTTTCTGGCGATTTATTCTTTGTCTATAAATAATTCTGTCATTCTGTAATCCTATTTGTAAAGACTTTCAGTACAGTCTTCCCATCTTCCTTTAGACTAATTTGCCTCTATCAGATATCTGAAGATAAACAGGCTCAGACCTGGTTAAGGATTGGTTGGGAGACACAAGGGAATTCCAGGGCTGTATTTAGACTGGAAAATCAAAACATGCCCTGGAAGAAGGCAATTTTCTTACATATTGTTGCAACCTCTCCACCCCAAACCCCTTGGCATTTTAACTTACCAACAAATGTATTATTCTATAGTCTCATTTGTAAGAATTTTAAAATACAAATTCCATATTTCTTTTTCCTGATTCACACTATCAGATTTGTCATTCCACTTGAATATTTCTACTTTAGCTGCAAACTTTCCTATGATTTCTCTGATCATCTTTATTTTCATTATATTCCTGTATTTGTTGATATTCTTAATGAAGATATTTCTCTTTATCTTTCTTTGATCCTGGGAGTTGACCAATACTTCACTGTTTTGTGGCTATTATATCAGCTGATTCTCAAAATCACATGGATCTTCTTTAAAATGCGGGACTATTTTATTCCACTTTAGTTTTTACAATGTCTCTTATCTCTTTCTGCAGCTCCTCAAACTCCCCTGGAAATATGTTAGGCGCATATTTGTTAAGTATCTCTTCCTTATAACTGACTCTGGTTGTTATCTTCTCTAGATCATATCTTAATATGCCTTCTCTCCTTCATTTTCTAAGTATAGTCCATGTTTTAAGGGTATGACTCAAACTCTTAATCATTAAGCTACTATCATGACAGAACCAAATCCTACTGTTACAGAAAGCAGAAGAAAGAAAGAAATTGTCAGGCTACTAAATAGCATTTATCTCTATTTATTTGATTCTTAAAGGACAAATCTGCCATGTTGCTAATGATATGAAAAACTGAATTATAACTAATAAAAATAGTGTACAGAAGCCAGTAACAACTATTGGATTAGAATAAAGTTATTTTAATTAAAAAAGAAGTATGACTTTAACAGTATTTCAAATTTTTCAGATTGTATGTTTTAAACCTAAAGGACTGCCTATACAAAGTGCTTCCAGACTGGAAAATACTTTCTTTACAGAATGTAATTGTAAACCAGATAGATATAACCCACAGGTTATCTTCAACTTATGACTATTTGTTTAGTAACTGTTCAAAGTCAGAATGGTGCTAAAAAAACCTTATGATCAGTCTTCGCACTCATGACTATTATGGCATTTCGTGCACACACAATCGTGATTTGGACACTTGGCAATGTTCACATATTTACAATGGTTGCAGTGTCCCATGGCCACATGACAGACATTGGTGACCTTCCCAGGAGGTTCAGACAAGCAAAGTCAATGAGGAAGCTGGCAAGGAAGGTCCCAAGTTGCAGTCACATGAACTTCTCACTTAATGACCATGATGATTTGTTTAATAGTCACAACAAAAAAATGTAATGAGTTTGGGTGTAGTCTTATGATGCATCACCTACTGATTTCTTTTGTGGTTATAAATTGAGGACTACTCGTATAGAAAGTTTTCTTAATTATGGAATAGCATTCATTTATCCATTAAATTCTGAATGGATTTTTTTAAAGAAAGCGTAAAAGTTTACTTTTTCAACTGATTTTACTGTGATTTAATGCTATTATTATATTGAATATATACACAGAGATACTGATTTTTTTAAAAGTTTTATTATAATTCTATATCTTAACACTCTCCAAGATTTCTGGAAATGTTAAGCAAATTATAAATATTTCTAAATAATTATATAAAAAAATAAAAATGGACAGTGAAAAACATAGTAACTTAAAAATCTATTATTTTTAATCAGCAAGAAAAAAAGCCAATTTAAACACAAATTTAAATAAAAATTTCCAATGAATTCATCAAATATTACCTCAATCATGTGTAAATTTGATCCTCAACTCATGTAAGGTCCCAGACTAACATGCCTGGAAACATGTTTAGATTTCATTTTTATTCTGATGCATTTGGTGTGGGGGTTCCATTCCAAATGAATTTAAAAATATTCCCATTTAGCAGCCATCTCCAAATGGATACTCTTCAGACCTATCATCTTAATTCTCATCACCTTCAGTCATCCAGAACAATGATCATTTCTTAAATGATACTGGCCCTGTTGGTTGCAGTTATGCATTATTTATTTGGGAGACAGAGTTCAAATAGAGACATTAAGAAATTTAAACATAGTTTAGCTGGTAGAGGTATTAATTTAGGAGAGAAATACATTTTAAAATTACTATGCCATTATTCAGTTATGTAAGACTAAACAAATGTTCTTGGAATATTTTAAAACATACATTTTAAAATCCGATTTGAAAAAATAATTTAGTGATATTTTATGAAGTATATAATTTTCTTGAAAGGAATCTTGGTTTCTTTTGCATAAGACTCAAATAATTTTAAATAAATTGGCTCTAGAAACTGCTCATGAGACACATCATCTTCTGATATAGCAGTCTGAAATGCTCCTTCCTTATTCAATTTAGATAGAGGGGGGAAAACAGTAATTAAAAAAATAATCAAAGCTCTTCTAGGATTGCCTTGTTAAACTTCCCTGCTTTTTGGTTCTTGGTCTGTCAAGCCACGGACCTTAACAAAATGCTCAGTTTTGCCAGCTTCAGTTGATCACTTCAAACCTTTCTTGAGGGCTGACCTCTACTGATTAACATTATTTAGATTTTAATATTTTTTCTGAATCACCAAATTTAAGGAAACCACTACTGAAGAGCATTTTTATTGCCTAATTACAAAAGCAATCTGAGATTTCAAAAAGTCGAATACATTTGACTATGTTGGCTCTAGTTCTAATTTATTTTCAAAAGCATTGTGCCAACATTAGACCATAAAAATAAATTCTTGAGTTTAAAGTACTTAATAAATGTGACACAATCAATGAACCCAGATCACAATTTGTTCAATACAGGTAGTCCTTGACATACCACCACAATTGAGCTCAACATTTCTGTTGTTAAATAAGACATTTGTTAAGCGAGTTTTGCCCCATTTTATGACCTTTTTGCCGTAATTGTTAAGTGAAGTAACCTGGCTGTTAAGTAAATCTGGCTACCCCATGGACTTTGCTTAACAGGAGGTTGCAAAAGGTGATTGATCACATGACTTTGGGGACCAGTTATCAAGCATCCTGAATTTTGATCACATGATCATAGGGATGCTGCAAAGGTCATAACTGAAAAACAATCATAAGTCACTTTTTTCAATGCCATTGTAACTTTGAATGGTCACTACATGAACTGTAGTAAGTCAAGGATTACCTGTGTATACTTTATCCTGTCCTTTTGGGTACATTCCTCATAAGGTTGCTTACATGGTAAGGGCAGTATCATATTTAAAAGAAAACACTAAAAACATCAACTCTTTTCAAAGGTGAAATAAAATAGATCAGCTGCAGGGTCCACCTATAAATTGTGAACAAAATGAGAAAATTAGAAGTTCAACATTTATGATATCATAATCAAAATATTTTCTGTTCTTTGTAGTAGCTGATCTTACCTATCTTGAGGACAAACCAAACACAACCAGGAGTCATAACTCTTGAGCTAGTTCACATTGTCTAGCTAGGCAGTTCTACAAAGCATTTGAGGGTTTTAAAGGTCAAGCAGAAATCAAATGGTAGTTGCTGAAAATATCCAACCAAGGGAAGTCTACCATCCTTTGGAGGTAGTACTTCCCCTTTGCTGGATATGTTTAAAAATATAGATAGATAGATATATTTGTGATAGGTGTTTAGAAACCTAAAAAGAATAGGGGTTGGAATCAGTAGTTGTTTCCAACCCAAACAGAACACTTGCACAATCAGTGAGAAACAAGGTAAATGACCATGTTTTAATTCTATCTATTCTATAAAGTATAGGTAGTGAATACCTTCACAAAAATATTTAGAAAAAGTTCAACTCTTCAAACAAATTCAATTCAACTCTTCAAACCAATTGCCTTATTGTTTAAATTTCTTTCTCATTTTGTTATTTCTTTATTTATCATATTAATACAGCCACCCATCTCATGTGATATGACACTGGTATACAAACAGTCAATTTTAAAAACATTCAAAAAGGTCAACAATTAATATTATTATGAAATGGCTAAGAGAGGGTATCAGATTATGGACAATGGAACCTCCTCATCAGATTACAATTCCTTTGTGACCTCCAAGCCTGTTCACACAACCAGGTTTTAAGGAAATGCTGAAAAAATTAACTGACAACAAAGACAGTAAAAGTCAAGTACACAACCAAGACAGTATAATTACTTCTGAACAGATTTCTGTTATGCAAACTACATTTTGTAAATCTTTTCAAACAACAGTACTGTAATATGAAAAGGTATCAAGTTCAGGTAGGTAATCATCTGTTAGCCAACATTTTTATATCTAGTGCAAAAAAGCACATTTATACTCATAGCATGTTCAAAACTAATTAGCATATATAAAACATGTACCACATAGGAACAAATAATTGCTTTGTAAGAGATAAAACATAAAGTTCTGGCTTGCTTAGCAGTGTTTAGTGTTTTTGCTTCCTGTAAATTGCTCACTGAGACATTTTTCTCCTGTTCAATTTAGAATGTCTGCCTTTTTTGCATGTTATTAAATAAAATATCTCTCCAAAGCATTTTAAATAAACATTTAACTGTATAACAATACTAAAACAGACACTTAATTATAAAAAACATGTCAGTACACATATGGCAGCAAGATGAATTATGGACATCTGGATCACTTTTGGCAAGAAATACAGTTAAAAGTCTACAGCCAAATTTAGCAATCTGTCACTAACAATGTGTACATTCATTTTTGAAGATACTAAGGCCTTAAAGTGATTTTTAGAATATATTTATTCATCAGCTTTTCAGATCTCCTTAAAAGAACAAACAGGTGACAAAACATATTGCTCAAATTGCCCAGAGCTATATAAACAGGAAAATTTTTGACTCTCTCTCAACAGACACAACAGCATTCATAATTTAAAAGCAGCTCTAATGCTTCACTGATGTATGCCGAAACCTAGGATCAAAATACATTTTTATGACTAACTGATAATCCAAACAGAATCTGAGGGTTTGGTCAATTTAGAGTAGCAGCATTGCTAGTAAAACAATATAATAGTCAGCAAATATTACAATAAAAAGATTAACTTTAGGAAGAGTTTATCTGATGATTTACAAGACAGCATCAGCAACACTAAAAGGAAGCTAAAGATAAACAATTGCACATGAACGCAGCAGTATCCGGGCATTCAGCTTCATGCTACTCCATACCAGCCCCCCAGCCCCCCCCAAAAAAACATGATCCACAGTTGAAATGCACTCCAGTATGTCTCTTCTCTTGTTCAAAATGACAACTAAGATATAGAGAACAGCTTCTCTGTTTTAAAGCATATATAGGTTAATATGCAAAGAAGAAACCCTTTAGGCAATCTGATCTTTGACATTCAAATTACTGGAGATAAGAAAGTATATAAATTATGATTTGGTGGACCTGGTGGTTTAGTAAGAATGCCTTCCTTTTGGAAATGTATCTATTTATTCAATCAATTTGTATAACTGCTTATCCAGCATAGTAATCAGAAGAGCAGAATGGTTATAATTCATTAATAATATATTTGCTGGCATGAAGGTGTTTTGGCATCTATATTCCTATGAATGAAGGCCTTTTAGATTTTCCTTCAAACAATAGAAAATTTATCCACTCTAGTTTTAATTCTCAGGCTTCTTTTTTTAGTCTCTGATAATGTGACTCCAATAACGCAGACTCTTAGCTCAAATCAAAAACTATTCAGACAAGGAGGGGCTATTCTGCACTTATCCTAATATGCAGCTTCCAATGCAGTATAAACTGGTATTATATAGATTTCCTGGGCCATCAGGAACAGCTATACTCCTATTTAACAATCCTCTTGTATATAGCCTAAATTAGATATCAATGCCTCTAAATACTTATTTCCTTTCCAAAGTTCCCCAAATAATTTGGAGCTAGTTTTTTTTTTAAACAGTTGACTCAACAGAAGAGAGATAAAAGTGTACATTATAAACTAACATTTTGATGAGCTATAGTAATAACCTTTACTATGAGAATACAGCTATCAAATTGTAAAATAGCCATGGGTAACTTATGTCAGCTACAGCTTGCATCAATCTTGTTAACACCCCTTTTATTATTTCAAAAGAATGTAAAGTGATATTTCAAGTTTTGTTTGTATTACTGTGTTTCTTTGGGTAATCCCATAGTTGATCCAGCCCATGAAACAAACTCATTCTTTGCTTCAATAAAACATGTTTGCTGAAATCTGAAAGCAGTACAAAGATCTGAAGCCCAATTGCTAGACAAATGTGCTTGCCAGACACATGTACAAACCTATCTTAGCAGACAGCTACATTCTTCCAAGACCAATCATTCAAAAATAATATAAAATGGCTGATTATAAATAAATCCTCAACAAAAATGGAGATTAAAAATACGTAAAAACATAAATGCAACCATGTTGAGAAATACCTTGAGAAATTTATCTTACAATTTTTGGTTAAATAATTGAACTCTGATTTGTAAAATCATCATTGATAATGTATTTAATTTTATTTAAAATTTAAAATTAATTGTATTTGTTGTAAAATCAACAAAAATTCAAGAATGGAATAAATACAAAAAACAATCACATTTTTAAAAATTAATAATGTTTCTTCAAAAATTTAAAGCGCTGAAAGTAAATTTAGATTTGTTTGAACATTTTAGTATCCAGCAAGAATTATTTTCCCATTTTATCAAACTTTCAAGTTCTCATGATTACAAAACAGTATATTTGGGATAGAAAATACTATATAATCAGCTACAATCTAATGTACCATCACTTAAGAGAAGAAATCAACTGCTTACTAATTATTAAAGAGCCTCTGTGGCGCAGAGGAGTGCAGTATTGCAAGCTACTTTTGCAGCCAGCTGCCTACAATTTGGCAGTTCAAATCCCACCAGACTCAAGGTTGACTCAGCCTTCCATCCTTCCGAGGTGGGTAAAATGAGGACCCAGATTGTTGGGGGCAATAGGCTGACTCTGTAAACTGCTTAGAGAGGGCTGTTAAACACTATAAAGCGGTATACAAGTCTAAGTTCTATTGCTATTATAAATGATAAACTGAAGTTATTTATTTAGCCAAATGCCTACCTTTATCTTAACATGTCTAATTGGAGGTTGGGGTGAGCTTTTTATTGTTGTTAACTTAGAATGAAAAAACTTTGTTGATTTAATGAAAATTTTAAAGTAACTTTTCTTTCATTTGAATCATTTGCCAACTCCCAAATGAAGATTCTTTTATGATTTTGTACCACTTACTATGCAAAAGCATCTTATGTTCAAACTACAAAACAACAACCAATGCTATAACATTTTATATAGTAAAAAGGATAGAGGAAAGGAAACACAAGTAAAAATGCTGTAATGGGCCAATTCCATTGTGTGCCAAGCCTCACGTGAGTAACCTCAATAGTTCCAGTACATGCCAGGTCTCACGTAGGCTGAAAGCAGGTACCAGGAACAAGGCCATTAAACACGTCACAAGGGCAGTTAACTGAAAGGCAGGCGTTGGTTTGCTAGTTTAAATTTACCATGGCATTGTGATTGGAAGATGCGATACATCCACTAACATTCCTACGCGTGTAACATAATGATTGGATGGAGCTCACCTCTTTGTATGTTCTTAATAAAAAGAGTTCCCCTAACTCTGATCGGGCAGCTCACCCAAGATAGAACTTGCGTTGGTGTCTTTCTTGATGCATTCGACCACCCAGTGAGAAGCCTTCCATATGCGGAGCAAAGCCGCAATTGGTGACCCGACGTGATCCATTAAAAGAAATGGGTGCGTTTATCTTCGACTGCTTATCTCACCCGGCCGGACGAGCCAGTTGCAACTCAGGGACGCCGTCTCATGTCACGGATCCCTCCCCAGGAATCTTCCTTAAAGAAGACATCCTCCCTTCAGCAGCAGAGCGACATTTTTCCTCCCCCCCCCTCCCCTGATTCTCCCAAACCACAGGTATACTACCGCCAACTGCCAGACCCTACTTGGAAGGGTCCTGCTGCTCTCCTCACCTGGGGTCATGGCTACGCAGCCATCCAGCTTCCAGATCGTGTCCTGTGGGTTCCTGGACGGCACATCAGACCATACCACCCCAAGGTAGAAAAGTCACCACCTGCAGACATATCAACATGATTCGTCCCGTGCCTTGCCGACCCTCTTCCTCCTTCTTGCCGCACATGCCTCCAAGGTCTCCATTCCGTCTCAAGTGACGTACTTCACGCCAGGCACTCCCTCCTGCTGACCTGCACCGCATCTGGGGACATCTTTCCCCCTACCTCAGATGGTCAACGCTCCCTAAGCCGTGGCCCCACATCTCCAGCAATGCTTCCTTCCAGATCAACACTTTTGAACATCCCCCTCGAACTACACTCCTCATACTTCGCCCCACTGCCACCACCTATTATTGCTCCGGTCGACGCCTCTATGATTCCATAAGCAACATTTATGAATCCTGGACAGTCCTTAGATCCCGTTCACCTCGTCATTATCACAGACAATTCGCAAGTCAGCCTGACATTTATGCTCAGGCCACCCCTTTCTACATCGGATTAAGAGATCGCAGAACTCTGCCAGCGCATCAGATGGTTGCACCCCTGCCTGACCAAAACCACGCAGGCAGGCTCCACTCAACTAACTCTCATCTACCATACCCAACAACCGCAGAAGTGCCTTCCCTACGGGAAAAACTTGCCAAAACAATGGGACCATGTACCATCTATGCAAAAGGAACTCAAAAACTATTTGCTACGATCCCAAGACAGCTGTACGTCTCAACGTCACCTTATGGGCGGGACTTCCAAGAACCTCTGGCAGATCCGATCCTGAGGGGAAGGAAAACTTTATTACCTAAACCACACCACCGTGCTCAAGGACGGTACTAACCCAATTGTTTTAATCTTTGATGTTTGTGCTGCTTGTTCTAAACCAGGGGGACATTCATGCGGGTCGGATGACTGGAAATCAACGTACGCCCACAATCATAAATACTTGTGTCATACGCCCATTAACTGGGCCATGGGAACCCCAACCAATGGACCCCTTGTGGAGGTTCCATTGAGTGCTCGGGTTAGTCTTGTGTCTGTGATTATACTGGGGAGGGTACTCAGGTTGCAATCATCTGTCACATTTGAAACGAATATCAGGGTCTACCACAGACAATAAGGTAGAAATCACTATCTCCAGGCAACACCCTGCCTTGGAAACTTATGGTATAGGGATTGATGGCACAGGAATAGACCCAAATACTTACATTACCATAAAAACTGAAATAATTTATGAAGGCAAGGAAACATCATTAGGCTGGTCAGTATATAATAATTTAAGGAAATTAGAAAAAGCCCTGATACCAGCATTATTGCAAAAAACTTGTTCATGGATATGGCAGAAAAAATTGCAAAACAACTTGCAGTAACCAATTGTTTTGTCTGTGGGGGAACCACCACAGGAGAACAATGGCCGTGGCAAGCCTTAGAAGCCTCGCCATCTCTGTTTAATAACATGTCTTCTGTAGGAAACATAACAGCTAGAATAGCTTCCGATCCACTTATCTGGACAATTACCACTAACTTAATTGGTAGAAACTGTTTTTCCGAAATGGGTCCACTCCAGTAGGACACCTCCTTTGCTTAGGTACATGGGATAACTCCTACCAGACTTGGACAGCACCTGACAATGCTACCACCACACCTGCCAAATTCAACACCTCCCTCCTACCTTATCTCTATGACACAACATCCTCCCAAATTTGGACAGCTCCAAATAACATGTATTGGTTTGTGGTAACCTAGCCTATCCGTCCCTTCCAGCAGATTGGCAAGGGTCATGTGTATTGGGGTGGATAAGACCTTCCTTTTTCCTCCTACCGATCTCCATTAAGCAAGAACTGGGCATCCCTGTGTATGATACATTATCCCGCAGGAAAAGAAACACCGATAATGCCTTTGCAGGTTTCCCTGTCAATCAGAATATGAAGGGGACACCTGGACCTCAGAAAGAATAGTCTGCACCTACAACATTGCTAGTTGGGCCCAAGATGGGTCCTGGGGGTACAGAACTCCCATATACATGATTAATAGAATTATTCGTTTACAAGCTGTTTTAGATTTAGCAGGTCAACGTATAGACAAGGCTCTAAACACTCTAGCGACTGCTACGGACAAATTACGCACAGCTGTCTACCAAAATCGTTTAGCTTTAGACTACATACTAGCCAAAGAAGGAGGGGTATGTGGTAGGTTCAATCTTACGAACTGTTGTCTTCAAATTGACAAAGTTGGCAAAGTAGTAGCACAATTAACAACTGAGATGCGACAATTAACCTACAATCCTAATCAAGTATGGCAAGGTATTGATTTTAAGAATATTTTTAGTTCTTGGTTCCCTAAACTACCAGGATTACAAGCCATAGTAGCTCTCATAGGTATGATTGCTGCAGGATGCGTTATTCTTCCATGTGTGTTACCAATATTTGTTCGTACCATCTCCAATAGTCTGTCTTTATTAGCTGAAAAGCGCCATTGCACAGGTTAATGCCCTCTGGGAAAAAGAACCTCTGTACAAAGTCATACCTCAGAAGACCCTGATGTGTGCGTTCGCACAAGTTTTTGCATGGGTAGTGACGAAGATCCAGAAGAATTTCCTCCATATAAAACTAAAACAGAGGAGATGCTGTAATGGGCCAATTCCATTGTGTGCCAAGCCTCACGTGAGCAACCTCAATAGTTCCAGTACATGCCAGGTCTCACGTGGGCTGAAAGCAGGTACCAGGAACAAGGCCATTAAACACGTCCACAAGGGCAGTTAACTGAAAGGCAGGCGTTGGTTTGCTAGTTTAAATTTACCATGGCATTGTGATTGGAAGATGCGATACATCCACTAACATTCCTACGCATGTAACATAATGATTGGATGGAGGTGTTAGGTATAACATTGATACCAAATATGGTTTGGGTGAATAAATATATAAAACTTAGATATCATGGTTTAAGTGCTTATCACTTTAAGCACAATGCAGCAAGCAATTAGCCGATTAAGGGTGCGGTTAGAAGTTACAATATAAGGAAGCATTAGAAGCTGGAAAGCTTGCTGTAACTGTGTTCTGCTGTAACTGTCTGTAACTGTGTGCTGCTGCGAATAACTGTGTCTTGCTGTGACTAACTGTGATTACTGACTGTGAGTGCCTGTGACTGAACTGTTTTTGTTTGCTACTGTTTGCTGAATATCCAGCGTTTGTTTCTCTGGAGAGTGAAACCGGAGGAGGAGAAGATATCTTTATCGGCTGATAAAGATATTGCAAGGACTCTTAATTTGGACTATACTAGTGAGTCTTACTGGATGGAAATACTGTGAATGACTTAATGGACTGAATGACAATGCTTAAACTCTAACTGGATTAAAAACTATTTAAACTACAAACAGTGTTTGTGTTCAGTGTGTGTAACTCTCTGGGGCCCTTCCTGGCTTGACTACTGCTGCAATACTCTTCTAGGGTTAATCCCCAAACCCTAACATTGGTTATGGGCCCAGCAGCATAGTCTAACTAACCAGGATATAGCAGAGAGAGTTGGTGTGAGTTGCACATTACTGTAAAAACAAACTGTTTTAATTATTTTAAAATAGTCAAAATATCTGAAGAGTAATGGCACAAGTAAATTTGTCACAACTGTCCATGATATCCAGGCTGGATGGAACAAACTATGTTTCATGGTCAATGAAATGTAGTTTACTTCTACGCAGAGAAGGTTTGTGGGACATTATAGCAAACCCACCAGATGTGAGTAGCTGGGATCCTGATGATGATGATGATAAAGAAAAGTTACAAGACTTTAAACTGAAGAATGAGCAGGCTTTATGCATCATAGGACTGACTCTCTGTGATCAGCAGCTTGTCCATATTCGTGGAGAAGAAAATGCTGCAAACTGCTGGGAGAACCTCAGGAAGATTTATGTTCGGGACAGTGTAGGAGCACATATAAATCTTACACGGAAGCTTTTTCGAACGCATCTTCAGAGGAATGGAGATATGTTAGTTCATTTAAACTGTATGAAGAGCATTTTTCAAGAATTGCAAGAAAAAGAGCTTATATTTAATGAACTGCAACAAGTCTACATAATATTATCTTCATTAGATCAAAGCTATGATGACTATGTGACTTCGTTAGAGGTATTGCCAAAAGAAAGCCTCTCATTAACCGAGATTACAGGCAGGCTACTAGAAGAAGCCAGAAGAAGGCGTGAGCGTGACGAGCTGAGAGAAGATAAGAAAGAAGAGAAATTATCTTCAAAGCTTGAAAGAAACCAGCAAAGCAAAGTACAGCACCGGAAGAAGAGAATTTATCTTCAACAGCATACACAATTAAAAAGTGTTTTAATTGTGGAGGCAGAGGACATTTGGCAAGATTCTGCAAAAGAGAAAAAGCCAGAATGTAAAAAGCCAAAGAAAGCATTTGAACTAGCCACGTTTAGCAACTCTGATGTGAAGAATAATTTATGGGTGGTTGACAGTGGCGCATCCCACTGCATCACAAGAGATAAGACAAAATTTATAAAAATGTCTACAAGCTCTCAACATATATCTCTTGCTAACGGCTGGAACCTGAAAGCCAAAGGTCAAGGTTTTGCACGTTGTCCGTACATAAACCAGGATATAAAAATGTTGTATGTACCGCAACTAAAGTTTAATTTGCTTTCAGTAAGGGTATTAGATAAATTAGGTTATGTAATTACTTTTAAGGATAATAATTGCATAATTGAAAAAGATAACAAAAGGGTAACTGCAGCTTTAAATGGAACATTATATGTATTAGATAATAGTAAGAAAGGGAGGCACAAACTGTATTTAATAATATAAAGCCTCATGAAGAATGTATCCATTTATTGCATAGGCGTTTGGGGCATGTAAATTTTAAAATGCTAAAACGTACAGTTGAGTTATCTGAAGGAATAAGGTTAAAATCTTGTGATAAATATTTGCGTTGTAATGTTTGCTGTGAAGATAAGAGCAAAAGTATTGCCTGCAAATAGGCTAAATGGTTTCAAAACAAAAGAACCTTTAGAAGTAGTATTTGCAGACATAATAGGTCCAAAGAAACCCAGTATGGGGGGTGCTAGATATATACTGAGCATTATGGACCATTATTCTAGATATGGGTTTTGCTATTTAATGAAAAGCAAAACTGAAACATATCAACATTTTTTCAATTGGCTTAGATTTGCTGAAAGAAAGTCTAAACGTCAACTGATAACCCTGGTGACAGATAATGGCACGGAATTTATTAATAACAAATTCCAGAACAGACTTAAGATAGCTGGAATAGAGCATAAGAAGTCTGCTCCATACAGGCCAGAACATAATGCTTTTATTGAAAGAAGAGGCCAAACACTACAGGCAATGGTTAGAACAATGTTAAATGATTCTGGGTTACCTGATTCTTTGTGGGGGAGGCTACAATGTGTGCTAATAACATATTGAACAACGTTGTTAATACAACAACAGGTGAAATTCCATTCACCAGATGGCATGGCAGGAAACCTGATCTAAGTTACCTGCACACATTTGGTGCACCAGCATGGGTGCATATTCCTGCACAACTCAGAAAAAAAGGGCAACATAGAGCTAAAAGATTTTTCTTCGTTGGTTATCAGGCAAACCATAGGGCATATAGATTTTGGGAGAAAGGCACATCTAAAGTGTTATGTAGTGCTAGTGCCCAATTTCTAGAACATGAAGGATGGGAGAAATTAGAACAGGATGCCAATAAAGATGTAATTATTGAATCCTATAGAAATCCCATTAGTTATCCCTGTAACTTTAAAAATAAAGTAAAGAGACAAATACAGGATGAAATAGTGCCCATAAAGGAAGAAACAGATTCAATAGCTGAACAGGATGAGGAAGATGAACAGGTAGTAGTTCAACAAAGTCCTCCTGTAAGCCCTGTAATTCCCAGAAGAACTACACGTGTATCTAGACCGCCTGATAGGTACCAGGCTAACACAGTGTGCCAGATTAATCAAGTTCCTAATTCTGTAGAAGAAATTAAAAAGTATCCTACTAAGGAAAAAGAAAAATGGTATGCAGCAATGAATAAGGAACTGAATTCATTAAGTGATATGAAAGTGTATGAAAATGCCAAATTACCTGCAGGAAAGAAATCCATTGGCTGCAAATGGATATTTAAGGTAAAAATAGATAAAGATGGTAATTTAATCCATAAGGCAAGGTTAGTAGCCCAAGGTTTTAGGCAGAATGCCAATGACTATGATGAGGTGTTTGCACCTAGTCTTAAGGCAGCAACCTTGAGAGCAGCTTTAGTGTGGGCAGCTAGTAAAAACTATATAGTTAACCATCTAGATGTGGAAACTGCTTACTTGCACGCCCATTAAAACATATTATTTATATGAAAAAACCTGTTGGTATTAAAAGTGAAAATAAGAATAATAATGATTGTTGGTTGTTGAAGAAAAGCCTCTATGGTCTTAAACAATCAGGCTATGAATGGAACCAGTATATTGTAAAGGAACTAGACAATATAGGATTTAAAGCTGGTTTAGCCGATCCATGTCTGTTTAAGAGGGAGACAAATGGGAAAGTATCATTATTATTACTATTCACAGATGACATTGCATTGATAACTGAAACTAATGATGAAGCAAATAAAATAATAGCATCATTAGGAAAGAGAATAAAGATCAAGCAATTAGGGGAGATAAAGAAGTATCTCGGTTTGAATATAAAGAAAACACGGAAAGGTTTTAAGATATCTCAGGAAGATAAGATAAGCAAATTGCTAAAAGATTACAAGATGGAGCTTTGTAAGCCAGCTAAGACTCCAATGAGTCAGGAGTTTAGCAACACTGATGTACAAAGCCCTGAGTTTGATAAGGTGATTTATCAATCTTTAATTGGTAGTTTGAGTTATATTAGTAATTGGTCTAGACCAGATATATCGTACTGCGTGAATCAGTTGGCTAGATTCAATTCTGCACCATGTGAAAGACACTGGAATGCAGCTAAGAGGATATTAAGATATCTTAAAAAGACAATGAATTATTCATTGTATTTAGAACCAAAGGGTGATTTAATTTTGTGTGCTTATGCAGATGCTAGCTTTGCATCAGAAAGAGACACTAGAAAGTCGACTTCAGGAACAGCCATAATGCTGGGTAATACATTAATAGGCTGGAAGTCAATAAGACAACAGCATATAAGTTTGTCTACTATGGAGGCAGAATTCTCCTGTTTATCATTGTTATGTACAGAATTAATAATGTATAAACAAATGTTAATTGATATAGGTATAACTGTGGATTATCCTATAATTATACATGAAGATAATCAGGCAGCAATTCAAATGGCCACAAATATTGGAGTAAAAACAAGGAGCAAGCATACAGATCTAAGATACCTAAACGTGAGACAATCTGTAAGAAGTAAGATGATTCAGCTAGAGTACTGTATGTCGGAGGACAATTTAGCTGATAATTTTACTAAAGCCCAAGGTGCCAGTAAGCACCAGGAGAGTTGTGAAAAATATGGGATTAGATTGTAAAGGTATTATATATTTATTTCACCCAAAAGGGAGTATGTTAGGTATAACATTGATACCAAATATGGTTTGGGTGAATAAATATATAAAACTTAGATATCATGGTTTAAGTGCTTATCACTTTAAGCACAATGCAGCAAGCAATTAGCCGATTAAGGGTGCGGTTAGAAGTTACAATATAAGGAAGCATTAGAAGCTGGAAAGCTTGCTGTAACTGTGTTCTGCTGTAACTGTCTGTAACTGTGTGCTGCTGCGAATAACTGTGTCTTGCTGTGACTAACTGTGATTACTGACTGTGAGTGCCTGTGACTGAACTGTTTTGTTTGCTACTGTTTGCTGAATATCCAGCGTTTGTTTCTCTGGAGAGTGAAACCGGAGGAGGAGAAGATATCTTTATCGGCTGATAAAGATATTGCAAGGACTCTTAATTTGGACTATACTAGTGAGTCTTACTGGATGGAAATACTGTGAATGACTTAATGGACTGAATGACAATGCTTAAACTCTAACTGGATTAAAAACTATTTAAACTACAAACAGTGTTTGTGTTCAGTGTGTGTATACTCTGGGGCCCTTCCTGGCTTGACTACTGCTGCAATACTCTTCTAGGGTTAATCCCCAAACCCTAACAGGAGGTCACCTCTTTTGTATGTTCTTAATAAAAGAGTTCCCCTAACTCTGATCGGGGCAGCTCACCCAAGATAGAACTTGCGTTGGTGTCTTTCTTGATGCATTCGACCACCCAGTGAGAAGCCTTCCATATGCGGAGCAAAGCCGCATAAAAAGGGCTATTTATCTAATATTCATACCAGAGAGAGAGCTTCCACAGATATACTGATTGAATACATATAAGACCTCTGGTGGTGCAATGGTTACAACTCAGTATTGCAGGCAAACTCTGCCCACAGCCTGGAGTTTGTTCCTGACAAGGCTCAAGGTTGACTCAGCTTTCCATCCTTCTGAGGTGGATAAAACGAGGACCCAGATTGTTGGGGGCAATATGCAAAACATTGTAAATTGCCTAAAGAATGCTGTAAAGCATTATAACAATAGCATTTAGACTTACATACCGCTTCACGGTGCTTTATAGCAGGTTACAAAGTCATCATATTGCTCCCAACAATCTGGGTCCTCATTTTACCCACCTCAGAAGGATGGAAGGCTGAATCAACCTTGAGCCTGGTGGGATTCGATCTGCCAAATTGCAGGCAGCTGGCTGTCAGCAGAAGTAGTTTGCCGTACTGCACTCTAACCACTGGGCCGAGGCTCTTACGAAGCCTTCATTGTAAATCTGACACCTAGATATAGAGCATCTTAATAATAAATCTATCAGAAATGGGACAAGGTGATCCAGTATAATTCCATTTTTTCAACAGACAGCAACAATCCAATAATTTTTCTGTTATAAATGTACATATAAATGTACATATACAGAGAAGGGGAAATTACTTTCATCATGTGGAATATTTCTTGATATTGCCTACTGTTAAGGAGAGCTACTGTTTGTGATCTGTATGTTGTTGAACTACAAATTTTATAGCCCATGATTTCTGCTCTATTCAGAGTAAGAACTAAAAATCAGATATCAGGTTAGTAATCTGTTCTTCTACTGTAATGTCTTGATATCAGTTTTGCTGCAATTTAATTTTTTTTATACTGTCAATTTGTATGGTATATACTGTGCATTTTATATGTGAACTAAATTTGACATATCCCTCTTATTTTTATTGCCAACAGTATAACTTTGTTTAGTGGCAAAATAAATGTATTTTCCGCAGTCAATATCCCAACAAAAATCATATCAGGAAAGCAATCTTCTATAGTAAAGCACATTGTAATTGCAAGATTTCATCATCTGAAGGACAACGCTGCTAACACTTTAAGCAAAACTTAGCTTGCTTTTATTTGCTGCTATACTGGTCCTCACATTATATTTATATTGTTTTTTTTAAACATGGTTGGTAATACATGCTGACCAAAAAAACTGTTGCCATCCTTCTAACTTCATTTGTGTGGTACTAGATTTCTGCATGCTATTAATTGTTTTCTAAGCACGCTTTCATGGTACAATAAAATGGGTGAACCACTAGTATTAATTGACTTTAAAAGAAAGAACAAACAAAACAAAACATACAGTACATAGTACTGTATAAATCTTTCTATCAGGATTGCAGGTTTTATAATTCTTGCCTTTGTTTTCTTTTTTAGCAGTTCTAACTTAGAGCTGGCATGAAAATATTTCTGAACAAATAAGGAAATGTAGGTAGGTCTCTAAAGTGTGCAAATACTCATAAATAAATACCTTTTTAAAAGAGTAGCTTTTTGCACATAATTTTTTTATTTTATGTTTAATTAATTCAGCAATTAATAGATTAAGATTGAAGAATTATAAGCAGCAAGGGGCTCTCCAAAAAGCAGGAATATATACACCATATTACCATGAGGACTGAATAAAGTTATACTGACTTGACTAGCCTTATAAATTTATGAAATAAAGTCAGTCAGCCAAATAGTCAGTCAGTTAGATATCTGGGCATTAAACTGTTGTCCAAATGCATTTGATCAATACAGAGCTATTAGGAACGAGCAAATTTTCACCATAGAAAGTTCTCACAGAAGGCTGCTACCCACTACTACAACTTATAAATTCAGTATTGGCTCTTAGTTTCTTTACATCTAGTGAATTTACCTGGATCCATCCAACACAGACTAAACAGGACCAGATGGTTTGTAGTGCAGCATGTTGTAAGAAGCATGTTGTTTGAGAATGCAATGTTTAAGCATTGGACTCAACCATCAAATCTCACTGAGTGATTTTGAGCTAATCTTGCTGACCAACCTTTCTCAGAGGACTGTTGTAGGGACAAAATTTAAGAGGGAAATGACTTTATGATCTTGAGTTTTTGAGAGAAAACATTGTTTATAAATATCATAATAAAACTGCTATTGTGAGTCACCCGAAGTTAAGATACGCATCCAAAATTAATCTTTCCAAATACTGAAATGATTTTAAATAGATGATTATAACCCCAAATCAGGAAATTTATCTCATCCAGCTGTTCTCAAAATTTTGTTTAGAGTGTTTATTTAAAAATGTACAGGTTTCCCCTGTTCAGTTGTGACCTACTCAAGGGAGTGGTGGTTATCTTCAATTCTCAGCGGAGGGACCCCGCCTTGTCTGAGAGATGCTTCTGTCATCATGTGGCCAGGGTGAAAGTTCAGAACACAGTAACCTTCCTTCCTGTACCTATTTATCTGTAACAATTGCAACTATTTATCTGCATGCTTTCAAACTGTTAGGTTAGCAGAAGTTAGGATGAGTAATGGGAATCAGATGGCACTCAGGGCTCAAACCCAGGCTGTCGGCTTGCCAACTGATGAGCACAGCATTTTAATCACTGAAGCATTATGCCACCCGAAATGGATTGTCGATTACTTGATCACAAAATTCATTCTCAGCTTTGGAATGCATTTAAAATTCCAGTTAATGGCCACTTCTCAGGATATGGAGTAGTTCAGCCTGCAAGTTGTCTTCTTTCATAGAAAAGACAAGAAGACATTGCCAGAATGGTTGGACCTGGCAATCAATCCTAATCTAGGTTTGTTCAATGCTTAGCCTCAGGTGTGCTCCCCAAAGCACTGAGCAGAGAAAAACAAGTGAGCAGACAGAAGCAAAGGAACAAGACTACTTCAAGTTGGTGAAGTTTCAAAGTTCACAAAACTGTAGGGAAGGCAGAGTAGGACACTGTCAACAAAGTTAGTCAGATGTGGTACTTTACATGGACTGTCAACACAAAAGAGATCCATGGATGCTGGGCAGGGAAGATACATTCTTTGTCAAAAGAACCTATTAACATTTTCCCTTGAGTATTTCATAGCTGCAGCTGCAACTAGCTAGGAGAATTAGTGTAATCCTTATTAAAAGTTCCTTTTGGCAAACTCTTGTCTAAGCCAGCCCAGCTGACAAAATTTACCATCAGTTGAAAACTGAGTCAACAGCTGCTTCAAAACAGGTTGCTAGTAAAAGATTTCAAAGGATGAAATAACCCAACTATAGAAGCCCTATCACTTAACATTGAAGTGTCTATACTTTAGAGCAATAGCACTTAGACTTATATACTGCTTCACAGTGCTTCACAGCCTTCTCTAAGTGTTGAGCCCAACAATCTGGGTCCTCATTTTATTGAACTTGTAAGGATGGAAGGCTGAGTCGACCTTGTGCCAGTGAGAATCGAACTCTAGCAGTCAGCAGAATTAGCCTGCAATATTGCATTCTAACGATTGTGCCACCACATTGTAATGTAGAACTTGTACCTGCTGGAAATGTCTTCTTTGTAGGTAAGTTCCTTCTAGAAATGCTGATTGGCAACTACCCAATGTTTGACATATGTAGGAGGCTATATATGAATATTTAACTAAATAAGTATATAAGGGTTTCCTTATTGGTAAGAATGGGATCTAGGTGGCTGCCATGAATATTTTAAGTATCTGTTTGGACACTCTTGGAATTAGATTCTGTTTGGGCTGGTTTAAGTGCAAAGGCATGACCTTGTTTGGGTGACTGAGAAGAATTTTATCCTGTTATTCTTCTGGAAGTGGACAGGATCTTTTATTAGATTTTATCTCTCCTGCTATTGAGGGCTGCTTGGGTGTCGGAATGTGGCAAGGCTCAAGTGGTGTTGTCTATTTCTATAAATATTTCTGCCATAGGTAGATCCCACCATCCTAGACAATTTCCATCCAGTCTCCTTTTGGGGGAAAGGTCCTAGAAAAAGAGGTCAGGTTGCAGTTAGAGAAGATCCCATAAAAATAAGAATATCTGGAACTTGTCAGTTGGGATTTAGGACAAGTCCTGAGATGGCATAGCCATCTGTTGCCATTGTTGATTACCAATGGCAATGGCTAGTTGCATCCATTCCTGGACTGGACAGCCCTCCTTATCCATGCCTTGGTTATCCTACAGTGTGGACTTCCTTGAAGACTACTCAGAAGCTATAACTATTCCAGAACACAGTGGCACAATCAAAGATGGGCAAGCCTTATTATGTTCTTGTAACACACCTGGCCCACGAGCTGCTCTACTGCCAGCAAGGTACCAGGTGCAATTCAATGTTCTATTTATTGCTTTTAAAGGCCTACATGGCATTATTATCTGTGGGACCACTTGCCTATATGAAGCAATGGAGTTATGTTTTTTGGGGGATTAAGTAGTATCATCCAGCAGGACCAAAGAAGCAAGCCCCCTGTAACAGCTTTTGGTCTTTAGAACAATATCTCACAGAGATTCAATGTATGGCCCTCACCCATGAGCCTTGAAAATAAAACTCTTCCCCCCAGGTCTTGAGCTAATTTGATTTGAGTCCCTTTAATTCAGGGGATGGAAAGTGTTCTTTCTTATTTGCTTAATTTGCTTTTAAGTTAGAATTTCCCATTTGTTTTTAACTATAAAGCTTAAAAGTTGTTCTGAAATCAGAAGCCTAGACATTTGATGAATAAATGGTTCAGTAAATATTACATGCTGAAACTTGGATTTAATAAAAGAGACAAAGTTAAAGCAGAATTAGGATCTCTGTGCTACAAAGAGCAGAACAGGATGACTCTGACACAGCACCCACTAACCAATTAAAATTAAATTTATTAATTGCTAATAACAATTTCAGTCACTTGGAAATAATTCAGATTTCAACAGGATATTTGCAACAGGGCTAGAAAATTGCCATTAAAATTAAGGCTGCAATCCTAAAAATAATTATTACAGGATTCTATAGTAATGTGGTAAATCTAGTCAAAAGGGACTATTTCTGACATATAGTATCTAAAGAAAAATAGCTCTTTGTGTAATCTACATAAATATTTCCATAATTTTTTTGCAAACAGATAAAATGTATATTTTACAAAGGGAAAATTGGTTTTGAGGGGCAGCACAAATATGTTTCTAATTATTAAAAAAGTCTATAGTATCAAGAACCAAGAAGGAATACTTAAATAATACAATAGGTGTTAATGTAAATTGGCATTTTAAAAAACATTTTAAAATAGTTTGAATAGATTTTTAAGAAATGAAGGAACAAAAATTAGAGAGTATGAAGTAGAAATTCTAATAGATATCAAATTTTGTCCTCTCTAGAAATGTACAGAACATTCTGTACTATGGAAAATGAATAGAAGGTCTCTTAAACCTGTTATACTTAGATATAAAAGCATAGACTATGAAAGGAATAAGAATGTATGGAATTTGACAACAAATTTCTTTCTCCCTCTAAAAACTACAATCAGCAGAGCTCCTTTTGCATCAGATCTGTAGCCTATTGTCTTCTTGGGGACCTTTCCAGACCTTTAGTCACCAGGGGTCAAAACCCAGATCTTTCACAATGAAAGCCCTCTCCTGGTACTTTTGTCACCTCCTGCTTTTCTTTCAAGTCCTGTAAATTTCTCAAGTCCTTTCCATCCCTCTCACCATCACACGGTTTGTTCCTCATCAGTCTAGTATTTCTCATTTTATCTTCTGCATCATGTACTGAACTTTTCCTCCTCATTTCTGAAGAATGGGTTTCTCCATTAAGCACAAATGCTCCTTTTTACTGTTCCACAGTAAGGCTAATTTCTTTACCTCCCTTGATTTTGTATTCTGGAATACAGGCAAAAATTAGGAAATTTAAAACTACTGTACTTGTCAGATAAAGCAGCACACCAATTCCACAGACATTTATATGAAATTTGGTCCAAATATGGTGTGCTGGGTTTTAGTCTTTGTTTTTATTGGTTTAATATATTTTATTGGTTTTGTGGTTTTATTATTGGTAAGCCACCCAAAATTGGGCTCTTAGATAGTCAGCCATACCAATTTTTAAATAAACAGACCTTCATCAATTCAGCAGGTAATACTTACACGGTAGGAGATATGGCTTTGAGGTCTGTAGGAATTATCTCAACATATAGGAGAGGACAAAAACTAAGTATACCTCATTTTTCAGGTATACCTTTTGTGTTGCTACCTATATCTCAATGAACTACAATAATATATCTGAAGGGACTGCACTTTCATTTCTATGACAGTTCATAAATAATGATCTCAGTATGTTACAAATTAAAGACTATCATTAAGTATATATTAAATACATACACATTAGTGCATCATCCCTCGTGCCAAAGTTTACAAGCCTACTTTCAATGCAGTCAGTAGACAGTAATAAGGTAGCTACATTATGGTTCCTCACTATTGGTATGCTTTCTTTATAGATTAAAAATCAGTAACATGAGTACATGGTGATTGACCTGAAAGCAGAATAGCGTTTTAATCCTTGATTTTCCTTTTCATTCAATAGACTTAAAATAAGTCAAGCATGAACCTAATATGCAAATGCTATTTTTGTAATTAAAATAAAACTTTCCATTAGACTCAATATTTTATAAGATTTTAAGGAACTGCAGACTCAGAACAGTTTTGGATATTTTTCACAAGCAGAATTGCCAGGTTTATACTCTCAGAAATCAACATGCTTTGGATAACAGGATTTTAAACCTGGCAAACAAATTATAGTTTGTTTCAGTCTTTCTGACCCATTGTGAAATAAATCAGGCTATCATGATCTAACAAGTCTTTTTCACACTGTTCAATCACTCTTCTCCTCCTTAGACACATTTTCTCTCCCACTCTGTCTAGCCATCCTCCCATCAAAGCAAACAAAATGTTCACTGTAACCCCACATTATTGCTCATTAGATCACAGATTAGTGAAGTGGAACTGCCTGAGGTTCTCAAATGAGAGCTACACTTAAAAAAAACAAAAAAAACAAAAAAACCACCCATGCCAAATGAAGGGGGGGGGGAGCCTAAGCATGGGGTCATGCAGATCAATGATCAAAAGGAAGAAAGAGAAAAAAACTTTTTCTTCCAAAATTTTTCTAAATCGTGAATCAAAATCAATAATAGTATACTTTTCTTCTTTAATATGCAACTGTACAGAATTGACGGGTTTCTTCCAAATGTGGAAAATGACATGTTAGCATTTTCAGACTTATTTTATGAAAACATATCCTGGCCTCTGGCACTGCCCTCTACTCACCAGGAATCTTAGAGGTGGTCTCACAGAAACCAAGGTCTTATAAACTGTTAAGATTTATTCTGTTTCAATTGTAGAATCACAGAACTCAGTAATCAATCATTTCTTAAGCCCAAATTATAGTGTATAATTCGTTACATGTGGTTTCAAGGAAGTCAAAGTTTTTCTTCAATAAAAAAATTACCTTGTAGGAGAATACATAACAAAATTAAGACTTCAGCAAATGAAAGCATAGGCAATTGAGTAATATTCTATAAAATCTGAGGAATTCCCAAAGCTTGAGTCTAAGATACTGTTACATTTAAGCTACTGCTACATTTAAGATGGTTTCAAGAATATCAGAGGAAGCCTAATCTCAATAATGAACTAAATTATTATTATTTAATTAAGACTTGCAACAACCTGGTGCTTTCAGGTGTGATGATGATTCAATTGTATAGAATGTGAAGGATGTGTGTTTGTGTTTTATTTTTATAGTTATAATCTACATTGAAGGCAATTTTGTTGTACGAGGTGCAATGACAATAAAGTAAATGATTCATATAATCACTAAATCAGTATAACTATTGGCTAGATTGAGGGAAGGAAATGGAAATTATTGTCCAAAAACTCTAGATGTCAACTGGTTGGGTAAAAACACATAATGTAAAAACTTCATTGGCATCCCAGAGAGAACAAGTGACAGCAAGTATGTAATTTTCATAATTTGCAAGATGATGTTATAATGCACCCAAATTCATCAGGGATTACTGTATATTAGGCATCTACACATTTAACAATAAAGCAAAATAAATCTATATGACAATTATATCTTATTGCCTTTCAACCACAGAGCAGAAAACTATGTAGTTACTGCTTTATTTCTGATTTAGTACCTATAAGTTTCTTACTGCTGAAGACACATGCTTATATTAAATTAAAAGAGCCGATATTGTTTTTTTGACAGAGAAATTTCTGGATCATGTTTTTTCAGTCAGAAGATCACTTCCACTTTCAGTCACTTCTATAAACATGCCCCAGTAGTCTTTTAAAACCAGTTATTATAAGAAAATTCAAACCAATTTAAAAAGATTTTTTGATATTACTGCATTAACTTTTAGTTTTCAAAATAATTAATTTATTTCTGAATGAAAAAGAATCCTATACTTGTTTGCCCAGAAACAGCAATCTGAAATTCATCTTCCTTCATCTAAGGAAAAAAATAAGGAACAACCAAGCTTATGGGGAATGTTGACATTTGTGACTGACTTAACACGTCTGAGGACCAGGTTGGGAAAGGCTGCTGAAAATTAACTATCCAAGAAATGCATTTCTTGACTGAAGGATAAGAAAAGGTTTTCCATATTTTGTAAGAATAGGGAAAATAGAGAAGCAAAATTTCAGATTATTTATTACATTCTCTCAATGTGGCTAAACATTGCAGATGAATAGAATATTAAGGCGGAATTCCTGTAAATTTCAGAGATATTGATTTAGCAGTGTATATACCAGGGCTATCAAATTCATCACGGTGGTGTAACGTGATGTATCAGGACTTTCCCCCCCTTCGCTAAACCGAGCGTAGGCGTGGACAGCAAGTGATACATCTCACCTGCGGGCCAGGAGTTTGACAGCCCTGGTGTATATATACAAAACAAACTGTAAAATTTCAAGGCATGGTAATAGATTTCTATTAGGTTCACCAACTCAACAGGTGCCAAGGTTCTTCAGAGTATCAATAATTCAAACTCTTTGCAGCTTCAATGCAAATGGAAGTTCTTTCAAAGCCTAAGTAAATGAATGGGAAATCTTGGGGAAGAAATACCAATCTTGGACTGAAGTTTTAATCATGCTTGCATAAAGTTTCTGCCTCTCATTTATTGATTTGGCTTTGCAAAAGCTTCTGATAAAGCCTTAACACAGCATAGGTGGCAAGGCATAGTTACAACTGGAGACAGAAAAGTTAATTTAACCTGCCAACCCTCACCACAAAACTAAATTTGTCATTCCCTGCAAAAATAAATAAATAAAAGGATTCCTACCCTTAAGAGATTACAGAGGATTGAAAACGGTTATTACAGCCAGTAAATGTCAACACTGCTTGTACTGGCAAATACTATTTATTCAGATTATTGAGGTTAATGTACTGTTAAACAGATATCAGATCTTTTAAATATTATATTGCTGATTTAATATGTGCTTGCCTAGATATCAAGTGTTTCTGATCCAATTTCTCTGCATAAAAGTATTACCAGGAACAGATTTGTTTTTCCAGATGAGGGTCCTCTTATAAACTTAATTAATTAAAGGTTTCGTTTCTTTTAGTGGGTAGGATAACTTATTATCTTTTTCTAACTCTTTGGCTTTTTTTCTTTTCTGACAGCATCTTCTCCTCTATTCCTCTGCACACAGTAAGAAGCTAAACAAAGCCATCCCATTTCTTGCCATCCCAGAAATCCCTTGCATGGAGCTTTTGAAATTAGTCAAAGGGCCCCACGTCGCCCAAGATTTTCTAAACATTTCAACTATGTACAAAATAAAACAATCTCCAGTTTAAGGCTGAAGTAGCATTCAATGCAATATTAGCAAAATCATTTCAAGAATTTAATTATATGCATTACTACGTTGTAGTCTTACAAAGATTGTTCCCAGATGGCAGATAGGAAGTACATCACATTTCTCAGAGGGTGTATGTTTGTCTGCCACTGAATCACTGAGAGAGAAGAGTGATTTGTTATTCCTCTAACAAAGTGCCATTATACACTAGACAGACTTCATTTCAGAATAATGGGACAGACATTGCCCCTAGCATTATGTTTAATTCAAAAATTCAATACTGCCCACTTGACAGTAGCACTTACCGATTAATACAGTTTGAGAGGGGTGTTTTGCAGGTTAAAATATGGAAGTAAACACATGTTCATCTTTTAGGGTTTTTTTTTAAAGTAAGCGTAATATAGTAAATTATTTTTATACTGGGATGCACTATCTAAATGTTTAATGTAGCCAAATAAGCAGCAACAGTATATACTTCTACTGTTCTGAATTTATAAAAACATAGGTTGGCAGCCTTACAAATTTGAACAGAACCCTGCCATATTTCATTTTATTGTTGGACCTCCCTGTTCCAGAATGAATTAGTTATAGTACATGCACACATTGTACTCTCTAAAATTGCCGGTCAAATATATATTCTTTATCAATGCTGAATTTGCACAGCTGCATTCAAGCACATTTCCTGGGTAAGTCAATTTCATGGAGGATCTTGAGGTGAATCTACCAAATACTCAGGTTACAAAACTGTGATTGTGCTACTTTTTCACTTTAAAAAAAAGCCCTGTTTTTGATTTTTTACATTTAATCGTTTTAATCAAAAACAACCTCAGTAAATAAAAGTTCTTCACTTTTCTACATAGCTGGTTAGGCTCAGCACCAAAACTGAAGCTAGGTTATCGAAGCTAGATTATCAAATATGTTCTGCAGTTCCATTAGTCTATAGCAAAATGTAATAGGTTGAAATGTAAAGTGAAATAATTCTGATTCAAATCTCACAAGATGAATTTCATGGAGAGTATTCAAACAATTTGTTATACCTTTACTACCCAATTTTTAGTAGCTAAGATCTTAGTACCTAAGCCTCCTCCTTCTCCTCCTCCTCCTTCCCCTCTCCTTCCACTCCTGGATGCAGATGAATATTTCAAATGGTCATCTCAAATATTTAGATACATTTGGGTGGTGTTTTCCCACTGCCTTTAACTCTGTTACATTTATTTTAGGTTTATACTATAACTATCGGGCATTTTCCACCTCAAAATTTTAG
This sequence comes from Notechis scutatus, assembly GCF_049901735.1. Classification (NCBI taxonomy): domain Eukaryota; kingdom Metazoa; phylum Chordata; class Lepidosauria; order Squamata; family Elapidae; genus Notechis; species Notechis scutatus. The sequence continues at coordinate 242,431,635 of NC_142010.1, read as the reverse complement.
GAGACCATGCTGATGCTGCTATTTTCAACAGTGTTCAAAGGATATTCAAGGAGAGGGTTCTTGGGCTGTTGATTACCTCACAATAAGCAATACTTTTTAAAAAATACAAAAAACCCCAAGCTTTGTTACTTGTTAATCAACATTGTCATATAGATAATCAAACTCTTACAATTTCTTAAAATCATGATCTCACTTACCATGATGCATAATATTCAACAGGCTTTTGTACCATAAAGAAACTGGATAACTTTACCAAACTTTCTCTTATATTCATACTAACTATGAAAGTGACCACAGTTATGACAGTACTAATCTCCTGCTGAGAGTTTATCCCTTTAAGTTTTATAGCTATCAATCTTGAAAGTAAACAGTAGCCTATTGTAATGAAATACAAAAAATGCCATTGCAAAAAATGCCATTGATTATTGGTTCTCTATGGTGGCTAGTAAACAATGAACATTACTTAAACATAAAGATACACAAAGATAATATAAATGCTGCTTCATTTTCAAATATTCAGATTTGTCTTTTCTTGAAATAAAATCCTTTGGTCAGTTTTTAGAAAACAGAAATTAACATGTCATATCTTTCTGATATGTGTCTTTATGTAAATCAAGTTACTAGGATACTATTAATATGCTTTGATATATAGTCTTAATACCAATAAATATTCTAAATTTCAGTGAAACCTGAAGCAGCCCCTAAAACCTCTACTTGATATTCATATCCATCTCTCTCCTTTTATTCCATTGACTGTTACTATTTTTTGTCTTCAAATCAATATTGATTGCTGGTTTGGACCTTTTAATTTTCTTTAATCCACTTTTTCTGGAGTCATTTATCTAGCTACGTATCTCTATTTTCATTTCCACAAATCTTGCCTTTACTTATTCTTAGACTCATATTAAATATATTCTATCAGTTAAGTCCAGTGATATTTTCTCAAAACTGTTAATATCACCATGCTGTCCTCCCATTTTATTGTTTTTAATTCCATAGTTTTCTTCTGCTATATTTTAGGTCAAATACCATCTCCATCACACTCTGTGTCTTTTATCATGTGCTTCACATGCATGTATTGTTGCAAGTCTTATCTACAAACAACTGAGATTTTATGAGCATCCTAAAATCGTCATTTTAACAGGACCTTATTATAAACTTCCCATTACCTCTACTTCTTTAAGCTGCTCAAATGAACAGGTCAGATTGTAACATGCTACAGACTAGAATCTACAAAGGTCTTTGGAGCACCTGCACCTGTCTGCAACTCGAAAGAAGCTGTGGGTTTTCCCAGGATCATGGGGCAGCTGTAGACAGGCAGATGGTCTCACACCCTAGGAGGCACCTTTTCCAAATTGCTTCTAAAAGGCTGCTCAGTCCTACTATAGATTTTATCTATAGTATAGATTTTATTGGGTGCCTCTATTCTATCAAATAGAACATTCCAACCTTTAGATGGCAATGCAACTGAAATGAATACAAGCAAGAAAAAAATATTCAACTTATATCACTTTTGATTTATTCTCCTCAGAAAAATTATTTCTCAGAAGAAATAATACTGAATATATTCAGAATGTTCACTTCTGAATGCATCCAAAGTCTTTAAAAAAAAAACTCCACGATGTGACAAATGACAACTGCCATTTACTTTGTTTTTAAAACAACCCCTTATTCATTCTCAAGGTGACAGCTTCATTAATACTGTATTGAATATAGATAGGCACACAAAGTCATTAGCATCTAAGGTAGTCTAGCCCAAAATGCACACTGGATACTAATATCTGTAATAGAAACTCAATGGCTTACTTAGATCAGTGGTCTGTTGAATTACATGAGCCTGACATGACTCAGTAAATAGATCAATCAAGGAATAATAATAAAGAGGGTAGAAACTGCAGATGATTAGGGCTGGGTAAGATGTATAAAAAACAGGGATTGCTATCTTGGCTAAGGGAATTCAAAACCTTGCAACAGTGATGGGTTCCAGTCCAGATAATCTTAAGCAATCTAGTTCTGTATAGTTTATTAGGATGGTTATGATTTTCACAATATTAGTTATACTTAATCAACTAATAGGATAGTAAAACAGAAATCATTTATATTTTTAACCACAACATGCTATCAATATCTCTAAAGTTATATAATGGATAACCAAAAAGACAAATAATTAATAAACAACAGTCATAACCCAGTGAATCATGAGCAACGGACCTCTGTAGACAACAAAAGAAGAAAAATTTTAAAAACCAAAAAAAACTCCAAACAAAACAAAAACCGATTAAATACAAACTTAGTATTGATGGAAGAATGAATACCTAGATAAAAATCAAGCTGCCCAGAATGGACAAGTTTGCAACGTACACAAATCTGTGAACTGACAAGGAAAAAAAACGCTACTGAACAGGCAATTAAAAGGGGGGGAGCACACAGCCCAGATGGATTTTCAATGGAGTACATTTTCAATGGGTATCTATAAGAGCTTCCTAGACAGCATTATAGAACCATTCAGACAAAGGTTCTTGGATGCCATTCAAAACAAAGTCTGCATTATAGTAATTAGCAGAAAATGGAATGCTTAATTAACTGGGAAAAAGCCTACACTTTGCTCATCATACAGCCCCATCAACTGATCTATTTGGATGCCAAGAAAACAGCTAAGGTCTTGGCTCTAAGACTGCAAAGATTTTTTCCCCCAAATTAATAAACCAAAGCCAAATTGATTTGATCCAAAAAGTCATTGCTCCTAAGCCACCCATACTAAGGACTGGAGCTTTCCATTCCCAATCTATTCTAAAAATCCAGCTTCTTCAGTAATATATCAGCACTGAGAATTTGGAAATTTTAGGTACTAAAGAAATAATACAACATACACAGATGAAGAACAGGGCATTGTGCAAACAAAAGCTTTCTTGAAGCTTAAAGTAGATTTAAGTTGCCTCCACTTGGTTTGTAATAATAAAGATATTCACATATGAAAAACCTACATAAGGACAAATGAGAATACTAAAACAAGAAGATAATTTTTCAGAAGCATATTTCTAAAGTCTAATTTATTAAAGCAGACAGTCTCATTGCAAGGAGATAATTGCAATACTTCCAGAACTTTAAACTTTAAACATATATATTATACTGGTTACCAAGTAATTTCTTGATTTGGGTGACATTTGATAGGCACATGTAGAAAATAAACTATCGTACTTCTTGAATCTTCATTTTTTTGATGTCTAAATCAGTTTAATTAAAATTTAAATGTTAAATATCTTCCCCAAGTAAGGGGAAAAATCTCCCCTTTTCTCTTATGTATCTCACTTTTCTCTTGTGAGATATCTATAATCCAAATCAATGTATTTCCAAAATGTTAGCTTATTTTATTACAATAAAAGTCAGATTTTAAAAAGATAAATGGAAACAACTGAATAAAGCAATCATAAACACACTATAAATATAGTATGACTGAAAAGGAAATCAGACAATTTTTTTCATATAAGCAAGCAGTGTCGTGATTTTGCGTAAGTTTCAAATAGTTACATGTGGTTGTTTTCCTAATGGTTTGGATAAATAATTTACATCATACAATTTTAACAGTGCCCCACACAGTTTGGAAACCCTGCATATAACTCCCACAAGTGATCATCACAAACAGCTGTTTGTGGAATCTTCTTGGCTCCTACAGCATTTGAGGCAAAAAAAATCTTTAACTATTATTACTCAACATTTATACAGCTTGTCAGGTTGAAAATGCTTCTGCAATTATTATTTCTGAAATAAATCACAATTATGCCAACACTAAAGCCTTGAATCCATTGATGAGGAGTAACTACTTAGTATTGTGCCTATATAAAAGTAATAGATGAAGCTGAATTTTAAAATATTATACTTCCTAGCAGCAAGATAAGAATGACTTCATCTAATATGAATCTGCCTGAATACTGGTATCAGCACTACCAAAGAAATACATTCAGATGCATGCAAAGACATGGCCTCTCACTGCATTGTTTGCCATTCAAACAAGTTGCTCCCTGGTTTTTAGAAAAACACATCCAGAGTCGCTGTTACCAGGGGAAAAGACAAAGAATCAGAAGCACATCTCAAGACAGATTCAGAAGTTTTCCCTCTTTTTCTCCTAAATTTTGTTTTACTTTTTGCTTTTCATACCATTAAAAAAAAAAAAATCAGAAATGTGACTAGTAAGTCCAAAATCTTTGCTCAGAGAGTGACTGTTTCAACAAAAGGGTTGTTTTCTGTGTATCATTTGCTTTCTGCATTAATCACAGAGAATATTAGAACTAATCTGGAATTAATACATATCTTCATATGATCTGTATGCTTAAATATATATTTTTTTATTTCTTATAAGTGGAATCATTTTCAATGTTGCTTTAAAATCACACTGAATCTACAGTTTAATTATTTTAATGATTGGATGTGAAAAGCTGCCACATTTATCTAGTTGTTGTATTTGTACCCTTTGTATATTTGTTCAGTATGTTCAACAGTGATTTATAGCAATTCTCAATAGATTCAAACAGATTTTTCCCAGTCCTATACTGGAATGGTAATGATTGTCAACTTCTTATATGAAGTAATATTATTAAAAATTCAATGTCAGGTTTACTGAAGTTTGAATTTTCAAGGAGTGAATATTGACTGTCATTATATAGACGTTTAAGTCAATTTAAGAGTAAATTAAGATATTGTGCATTTAATATCTATAACTGCATTTTTTTTTGTTGCATACTGTATGTCAAATTTTTGCATCTGGAAGGCTACACTTAAAAAAATGTAAAGATAGTATGTCAGGAATGTCATACCTCAGTAATACAATCTTGATCACTAAAAAGGAAATAGTTGAGGGATATAAAGCCACATACATTTGGAAATTTTGATCCAAAAATCTATTATCCTGGTCTTCTTTGCCCTTCTCATTTGTACCAATTGCTTTCAATGCTCCTTAAAGTGATGCCCAGAAATGGACACAGTTTGAGGTAAGAGCCAACCCATATGGACATGTGCTAAATTTTTTAAAGTGGAAGCTTTAACAAGTAAAAAAATAATATGTTGTTAAGGATATATAAAAGAGAGTGTTAAGGATGTTGGATAAGAAGACAGTATGATAAAAGTAGAGAAACTCCACACAGATTTTTTTTTAAAAAAAAAACACAAAAGTACACACAGGCAATCCTTGGCGTGGACAGTTAAAAGTATATTTTCTTCATTCATCAATAATTATATTAATCCAAACTTTATAGACTCTACATATGCATCAGATACAAACAGTCATGACTTTCGCATTATTGCATTCAAACAATTAATAACACACAAGTTCTTGGAGTACTAAACATACCTCTTGTACTGAACGAGCAGCTGGCTTGTCTTGATGATTGGCCAATATTAAAAATGGCAAAGTGCATAATTGTGGATGCTGCAGTGCAGAATGCAGTTCATTCCTAGCAATTTCTAAATCATCTTCTGAAGAAGCACTGTCTAATACAAATATTACTCCTTGAGATCCTTGATAGTAACGACTCCAGTATTTTCTGATATTGTCAGCCCCTTTGGCAATTATCAAATAAAAAACAAGCATAAACATTAATCAGATGACATACAGCACAAATTACATATATCTTGTTTAGACATATCAAAATTAAGTTTCAATGCTTTCTTTTTACCATATTTTAATGTATTACACTATTAGAAAATTTCATATCAACATTATAAGAAATGGTTTCCTGGTTTCTACTCTGATGCCTTACCCACTACACCAAACAGGGAATCCCTTACTACCATATCTCTAAAAATATTTACTTCTGACAATTTTTTCACTGGTTATATTTTTCAGCTATAGCTTTTACATCTTAAAAACAAAACAAAATTAAAATTCACTCTCTTGCTTTTTTTTAATCTGTTCCTTTACTTCTCTCTGAAACTCTTATGCTGAATCCTCTTCTATGCATTATTTAATCAATTTGCATTATCCAGCAAAGAAATTTTGTTTTTATAGAACTAAATTGGGTATTCATCCAATGTCTTCTTAAAACATAGTTGAGTGAATGAGGGTTAAGGTTTGTTCTCCAAACTTGTGGATTGGTTTCCAAACATTTCGTTACCAGGCTAGGTAATATCTTCAGCGGAGTTTAGGGAACTCCCCTATGTTACCTAGCCTGGCAACGAAATATTCAGAAGCCAACCCAGAAGCTCAGAGAATGAATCTTCACCCCCATCTTACATCCAATCTACAGATATTCGCCACTATTACATAGTTTGAATATCCAGAATAAAGCACTTTACAGATAGTCACTGAGTTATGACATTTAACATCATTCCGAGGTTGATAAAATGAGGACCCAGATGGTTGGGGCCAATATGGTGACTCTGTAAACCACTTAGAGAGGGCTGTAAAGTATGTAAGTCTAAATGCTATTGCTATTTAGGACCCATTAAGGACTTCCAGCTTTTATAAAATTTTGTGCTACCCTCTGTAGTCATATGGCCACATTTTGTGCTTGGCAACCTGTTCACACTTACAACCAGTTCCCAAGTGCTCCATGATCATGCTATTTAAAATATTCTCTGCTTACTTCCCAGAAAGTCAATGGGGAAGCCAGCAGGGAAGGTTGAAAGTTGCTGTCACCTGTTGAAAGGACTCCCGCTCATACCTGGGGGCTGGCTAAAAAAGCTGCCTAAGTGAAGCTCAGCCCCTCCACTGGACTGGACAAATGGGGCTTGGATCCAGAAGGCATAAGCTTCATTTTTGCAGCACAGTGGAGATGTTCTCTTCCATGCATGGAAGGAAACTTGGCTACTCCATCAGGCTGCAGAAAATGAGACTTGTGTCCTGAAGATCCAAGTACTATTTCTGCACTCTGGCCCATCTTTTCCACTGAACTGAAGAAATGTAGCTCATATCCTGAACTTCTGAGTTCCATTCCTGCAGTCTGGATGAGGCATACCCTTCTAGCCTTCTAGAATGATGGTGTTCTAGAACTTCTACCCATCTAGAATGATGGTGTTAGTAAAAAGATTTCTATCCTTCAGGAGGATGGCGATCACTAGCTTTCTAGCCCTAGGAAGGCCCCTTCTCCAAATCAAATGATTTGGAAAGGAACCTTTCAATGATTGTGAGAACTGGACCCATTTGCAGGATGGCACAAGGCAGGCTTGATAGGAAGGCTTGATAGGAAGGCTATGTCTCACATTATATGAAGTTGCATGCAGCTGCAGAAGAAGGCGAAGATAAGTGAACCTGGACATGATGGAGCAAAGAGACAGTCCTCTCCCCAGCACTCAGTATAACAAACTGCATGATCACTTAATAACCACAACTGGGAGAGTTGGGATTGTGGTTGTTGAGTGAGGCTAATACATGGGCATCTGACTGCTTTAATGACTGCTTTGCTCAATGACAAAGACTCCAGTCCCAGGTTTAAACATAAGTTGCCAAATACCTGTATGTAGAACAAAGCATCCGTAGAATAGTTTTGCTTTAATTTAATGTTTTCTTTCATCGCAAGCAAAAGAAGAGTCACATTTCCAAAGTTATTTTTCACAAACATAATTTAGATGAGCAGTTAAAACTTTATGAATGAAACAAAACTCAAAATGTGGAGCAGAGTACAAAATTGCTGATTCAATAGCGACAGCCTAAATATATACAATAGATCAGCTAACATAGTCAAAATGATGCTGGGAAAGCAATACCAGGCTACTGTTCCCCAACCTGATGCTCGCTACATATATCACTTCACCTTCCAATTATGCTGTTTGTTCAAGAAGTTCTGTGTAATATCAAGGTCCATGATGAATGGCAGTCTTGCTATAATATGTAATTAATGGGAAATGTGCATTCTAAGTACAATGTAGCAGTTTTAAGAAAAAAAATCTGTATCTGATAATTATGAATGAATTATCAGATAGTAGAATGTCTCGCAGTTCTCCGAGCATCTGAAGAGTTGCCATTCTAATAGGCCTTTTTTTGTCTGAAGTAATTAGATGACACTCTAATTATTTCCAGAAATATAAGTTTCATCCTATCATGTAACAAACATAAAGCCTTTTTTTAATGTATCTTTCTGTTTACACTTAACTGGAAATATAGTTCAGTTAAATTATAACTAAGGAAACACAGAATCTTCATTAAGCTGTTGCAAATCTCCCAAATCTTATACATAACTTTGATTGAAACTATTATTTGTTGTGCTTTTTTGATATAATACATCTCTTGGAAACTCAGCCCCATGTATCAATAGTCACAGTGCTATAGCTAGCCACCTTCAACAACAATTCCTTATCTCTTTTTTGTAAAGTTGATTTCCCTGATCCAACCTTTCACTAGTTAAACATTTTTCCCCACTTTCTTCCTGAGATGGATCTACTTTAGATTGTACCAGGCAGTGACTACACCTAGTGGTGGAAAGGTACTTGATAAGTATCAAAACTATTGCTTATTGTCATAAATCAAGGCACAAAGGAATCAAAAGCTATATAATATGCATCAATTGTGCATATTATGTATAGCGTTCTTTACCTCCAAGTTCTTTTACATTCAATATTGCATTCTGGAATGGCACTGCTTTTATGCTAAAACCTGAAAATAGAAATACACAAAAATATACTTTTTTCAGTACATATGTTCACTGTAACATTATTTTCCTCAGTTTAATCTATTAGCATCTTGTCAACTTAAGTTAGTAAAATCAAATTACTAATAATTGTTACCATGAGTTATATAATGGGTAGATAAAAAAATAAAAGTATGCAAATGCATTTTGTATTATTTTAATTCAGAAGTCCATGGTATTCTCTGAGCTTGGTTGTTTATTTGCAGACATATCAATACCCAAACAGGAACATCATCAGTGCTAGCAAGTATGGGGTTTGCTTCCTGTTTATATATAGTTTTTGACTTGCAACCATAATTGGGACTGGAATGTTGGCTACTGAATCACTAATCAAGATATCATGTCATTGATTCGCTCAATGACTGCAATCCTGACATGCCTGGTTGCAGTCGTTAAATGATCTCTTGCATTTAATGCCTATAACTGAAGAAACAAAACAAAACATCAGTTCACCTGTAGTTGACACTATATTTTCTCTATTTTCACTGCAGAGCTGGGACAACAGGCTTGTCTTGCCAGAGCCACTGAGACCTATGCAAACCAAGTCATACTCTGGTCGTGGAGGTGGAGGTCCTTTGCAGCAAAGGGCTCGAAAACACTGTTGAGAAAACATTAAGAAAGTTTGTTTACTTTTTTATAAGTAACAAGAAAAGGAAGAAATAATATTTGAAAGACAGAATGTTACTCAGAATCAAATTTCTATAGAGAAATAAGAAGAATATTCTGGTTTTGCTACACTATTACACAGAAAGGGTTATCCAGTTCTGCAATCTCTATCCCAAATGCATGATTACCTAAGTTAGGGTAACTTTGTTAATGTTTTCAAAAGGCCTAGTATGCCACTGTCTTGAAAGATACTATTCACGGAAATGCAAAAATTTTCCCATAATATTTTTATTAAACCACGAAAGCAACTAATTTATTTCCTTCATAATCAATAGTTCTGCTACTCACTAACAGGATTCCATTAATTCTTGAATGATACATATGACTTTCCAATGAGTCATCAGTCAGTGAGGAAAGCACTTCTCCTATAGGATACACAGCAGGCCTGCATTGCCTAGTTCTCCCTTATTTTCATCTTCTCGTCAAAGTTCTACATGAGAATAACTATCTACCAGCTTCCAATATAATATGTTCAGACTCAAACCTAAAACATCAATAATAGATCTCTATTACCAAAAGCTTGGGGGAAAGCATGAAATATTTAGCAGAAATATCTTAAGGGGAGTATTTCAGCAATCCTTTTAAAGGGAACAACATGCTGAATTTTGGAATATTTTCTGCTGTTGTCACTCATTAACATACAGCTCTCATGGTTATCAATCAACTTTGTGAAAGAAATGTTACACAACACGAAACAATGTGCCTACAACTAAACTGGGATTCTTTTACAATTTGGGCAGGAAAGTCATTAAACCTTGGCTCCTTTAGAGAGCCTTGTGAGCAAATTTGTTTGACTAAAGGCCCCCCATTTTTTATTTAATTGAAACACCTTTATGACACTTTAGTCATTTGTTTCTAAGCAACTTATCCTGAGCAGCAACAAATATACAGTATAATAATACAATGATAAAAGATAGTTATCAAATATAAATGCCACCAACCATTATTATATTCTTAGACATAGAAATCATGACTCCATGTAACAGAAAACACAAAGATACATCCCATATAGAGTTACACAAATAAACACATGTTTTTCAATACATCTGATTATTAAAAGTGATGGCATGATCCTTATCTTCGATGGGAAAGTGTTCCATAGGAGAGGAGTTCTACAGAGAATACTGGCTTGTTGCGGGGGAGGGGGGGTAATCAGTAACCACTGTCTAGTTTCTTCTGTGGCACACCTTAGGCACACATAGACCCTAAGTAATGCAGACTTTAAAGGTTATCATCTTTACCTTAAATTACAATTTGAAACAAGCCAGTTACCAAGGCACTCTTGAAATACTGATGTTACATGGAATAAATTACCTAAATTGCCCTGCCTAATAGCAATAGCATTTAGACTTCACAGGGCTTTACAGCCCTCTCTAAGCAGTTTACAGAGTCTGCATATTGCTCCCAACAATCTGGGTCCTCATTTTACCCACCTCAGAAGGATGAAAGGCTGAATCAACCTTAAGCCTGGTAAGATTCGAACTGCCAAACTGCAGGCAGCTGGCAGTCAGCAGAAGTAGTTTGCAGTACTGCATTCTAACCACAGCACTGACATGACTCTTAACATTAGTATTTTGCACTAATTGCAGATTGCAGAAGATTTTCAAGGGCAGACCCCCATGCAGTGTGTGTTAGAGTAGTCCACTTGTGAGATGACAAGGACAGCCACTATTTCTACTCCAGAACAGTCACAGGTGTGTTTATTCTCCTCATGCACATGTTTACATTGATTGCATGTTTTTTATCTTTGCTTTTTACATTTTATTTAGTCATTTGTTTTTGTCTTGTGGTGTTTTTAACCTTATTGCCTGTGATAAACAACATTACTTCAATCTGTTTATAGTTTACCAAACATTTCTATGATGCAAACACCATTGCAAGAGTCATTGGTTTAACATTTTTATGACAGACGTACATTGTTCATGTCAGGCCAGCAAATGCATCTGCACTTTTCAAATGTGTATAAAATAGCAATAGCAATAGTATTTAAGACTTATATACCGCTTCATAGTGCTTTACAGCCCTCTCTAAGTGGTTTTAACCACTCTGCCACCAAATATGTTAGACTTCTTTTTCTTAGGTATGACTGAGTACACTTATAATAACAAGGCAAAAATGTGGTTTTGTGTGTGGGTGTGGGTGTTTGACATAGTCAGTTCATATACCATGGTTTGCAATTTTCTCTCTCTCTCTTTGTCTACTTGTTTAGGCACAGAACACATAGAAATGCATATACATAGAAATATAACCACATATATGTGATAATATTGAATTAAATAAACATGGTCTACCAATTAACACCAAAAACAATTTCCAAAAAGTTTGATCAAATTCCTTGGAATTTCTCTTCCATGCCATTTTGTTGAAAAAGAAATATTCATGTAAATCATTAAAATAATACATATCAATAATTTATTACTGCAGATCCTGTAAATTTATCCTTCCAGTGTTATATAATAATTCTTTTGGCTATCCCACATAATAAGTTCCCAATTCTTGATAACTAGTACATTCCGAATACTGGGATGATAGCCAACAAGGACATGTGCATCTCCTTGACATTCAAAAGCAATCTAAAATCATGTAACAACCCAAGTGGATTTCAATCCAAAATGTGAAAATAAGGGAACAGATCTATTCTCCTCCATGCTGCATCGAGAGCCCAGGATGGGTTGACTCTTTCCTATGACGTCATTTAGCTGAGTCTGTACTAAGATATAAAAGCCAGCCCCCGGGAGAGACCCCAGCTTTTGACTCAGCTCCTTTCAGTCAGTAGCTGTGTCTCTGAAAGCGTTCTGTTAGATAGCAATCACCAGCAATTTTCAGTACTTTTTTCCTCTCTTCAAGCAGCTCCCAGGAGAGCAGGGCTCTCTTTCTCTCTCTCTCTCTCCTGCAACGTTGGGAGCAGCATTACCAGAGCTCTGTGCAGGCAAGCTGGGCAGCGTCTGCAGACCTTCCCCACACCTGCAGTTTGGAGCAATCGTAAATACGATTGGCAAACTGATAAGAGCTCAAGCCAGCTGATCGTGTAGCTGGTTGCTGTGTTTTTCCCTTGCTGATTTGCTCGGGGCTCTGTATAGCCTAAGGAGCGATTCTTCAATCTTGGAGCCTGTTTCCTGTAGTCAGCGGCCATCTTGGATTCAAGCCTTCCACCACGAGGTGAGCGGCCATTTTGTAAGCCCGGGGGCCATTTATACCCTAAGGGGCTTAATAGAAACATTTCTAAACAGATTCTTTCCAATGCAAGAGCCTTTATTTTACAAATGGAGCAAGATAAGGCTCTGGCAGAGCTTTCCCGCCCAGTGGAACAGTCTCTTAAGCCCAATAGGATAAAAAGACGTAGGCAATGCACCCAATCAGTCCAGAGAGAGGTGGCTGCAAAAATCAACGGTAAGGCTCTAGCCCCTAAGAAGGCAACTCAGGCTGAATTGAGGGCAGAGAAGCGCAGACATGCAGCTCTAGAGAGGCAGTTCAACAGAACTATTCAACAGAAGGGAGTGCAACTACAGCATGTTTCAGGTGATACTCGTGGGCCCCAACCAAGCCCTCCCAGGGGAGGAGAAGTTATCTATGACCCTTTCCATCCTCCATCCTGGTCTCCTGAGGCTCTTGCTGTATAGTCAGATCCTCAGGATTTAAGCAGATCTGGGCCTTATTTCCAACAGGCTTCTGTGCCCTATGCTCCTCCCCCTTCCTCCAGGGCTCGAACCTCTCATCAATCTAGGCCTGAAGCCACCTTCACTCCCACAGCAGCGGGCCTTCGGTCTTCTGCCTCTACCTTTGAGCATAGACCAAGGGATATCCAAGATGTAGTCTCATCAGCTATTAGGCAGGGATTGGCTGAAGGCTTCAAGCAAATTCTTCAACCTCTGGAAAGGGTTCAGGCCCTTCTCCCTTCTCAATCTATAAGTTCCTTGCTTCATCATCCTGATTTACACAGGCCCCAGGACCTCAGGGTCCATTCTGCTCTACCAGAATGGGAGGAGGTTGATGAGGAAGGAAGGCCTTCACCATCTGAACACAGTTACTCCTCTCATTCAGAGTGTGAAGAGGGTGAGATTTTTGACCAAAATCTTTCAGAGGAAGAGGATTCTTGCCCAGAGCAGACATCCTCTGCATTGGTCTTCAAACCTACTCTCTTCAGACCATTACTCAGGGCCTTGGTCACTGCCAAGCTGTCGCCAGAGGAAGTGGCTCCCGAGCCACAAGGAAATCCCTCTAGCCAAGGGGATTCGCTCTTCTCCAAGCCTGTAGTGCATGCAGAGGTTTTGCCTTCTCCCATTTTGTTCCTGGACATGGTCAAGGAACAGTGTGCTTCTCCTTTGGCAGGTCCTCACCCATCTTCTCTGGATAAGCATTTCTACAATGTCAGCACAGCCCTGGACAATGCCCTGGCAGTGTCTTCTGTTGACATTCCGGTTCTGGCCTCGTTCTCATCTTCTGGCACTCCCACGGAGCCAGAAGATATCCTGAAACCAGATGATAAACGTTCCGAACAGACCCTCAAGCGCAATCACCAGGCCGTTGCTTGGGCTGTTCGGGCTTCAACAGCAGCATCCTTTTTCACGAGGGCATCCATACGGTGGCTGTGCCAACTCCAGAATAGATTGCCTGCTTCTGACGTTCAGTCTCACCAAGACCTTAATAAGATTATTGCAGTGGCGGAATTCACTGCGGATGCCACTCTCAATTCCGCCAAATTTGCATCCAAGGCCATGGCATCTTCTGAAGCAGCAAGAAGACTTTTATGGCTCCGAAATTGGCAGGCGGAGTCACACCAAAAATGGAAGCTGGCTTCAGTTCCTTTCGCAGGCGATAAGCTTTTTGGCGATGCTCTGGAACCTTATCTCATCGAAACCAGAGATAAACGTAAAATTCTCTCTTCCTCTGGGAAGAAAGCCGACTATTGCCCTGCTCCTTATCACCCTCCTGCCTTCCGAGCGGAGACCTCATCTCGCTTTCCCCGCTCTCACAGGCCATAATCCCAACACCAAGACCAACGGGCGAAAACATCTGGCACGCAACAACCTTCTACTGGTAAACGGCCCTTTCGGGGGGAGGGGGTCGTTCCTTCCGTCACTCTAAGTAATCCCTCATTCTCCCCACCCATTGGAGGTCACCTAGCCTTCTTTGCCTCCAAATGGGAGGAGTCAACGACGGACGCCTGGGTGCTCAGCACTGTTAGGTCAGGGTTACAATTGGACTTCCTAACCCCACCCCCCAAAAATTTTTTGATCTGTCCTGTGTCTCGGGACATATCCAGGCAAGCCCTCATGAATCAGGCCATTTAGCACCTTCTTGAAATCAGGGCTATTCAACCTGTTCCCCCGTCTCAATGGGGACGTGAGCTTTATTCTCGCCTTTTCATTGTTCCCAAAGCCTCAGGGGGTGGCGAGCCATCCTTGATCTAAAATTTCCCAACCAATTTGTAAAATGCAGGCGATTTAGAATGCAGACTCTGAATTCTATTTTAGAGAGCGTTCGGGAGGGCGACCTCCTCTCTTCCATTGATCTCATTGAGGCTTACCTCCACATCCCAATTTGGCCTCATCATCACCAGTTTCTCCGTTTCTGTTATCAGAATACCCATTACCAGTATCGAGCACTTCCCTTCGGCCTCTCATCGGCTCCAAGGGTCTTCACAAAGGTTCTGGCAGTATTGGTAGCATACTCTGCGTTCTATTCCAGTGAGGATCCAATGCTACTTGAGCGACATTTTGATTCTTTCCTCTTCCATCGTTGCAGCCCATTGGGATCTGCAAATTACCCTGTCTCCAGAGCCACGGATTTTCCATCAACACCAAAAAGAGCCAGCTCTCTCCTACAACCAAATTGCAACACTTGGGAGCAGTCATCGATACCATGTCGTGCCAGGTTTTCCTGTCCCCAGCTTGTGGAAAGAGCCTTGCAGAGATCATCAGTCAGATCCAGCAACATCAAATTGTCCCCCTGTCACTGCTGTCCAAACTTCTGGGGAAGATGGTTTCCTGTATTGGCATTGTCCTGTGGGCTCGGCTCTACTCTCAAGCCCTCCAATGGTTCCTGCTTCCCTACCAATGAGCAGGAACCAGCCACTCATCCATCAAGGTCCCACTCCCGCCACAAATCCAGAGATCTCTCAATTGGTGGCATTCCCCATCTATCTGGAGGGGACTCCTGTTCAGGGACCCAGACAGGCTAGTGATAACCACCGATGCCAGCCTCCTGGGTTGGGGTTCCCATATGCAGGGCCAGATAGCCCAGGGTGTTTGGTCCAGATCGGAACAGACCCTTCCCATAAATTGGCTAGAGCTCAGAGCCATTTTTCTGGCTGTCAAGCATTTCAGGCAATCAGTGACCGGCTCTCATGTTCCAGTCCTTACGGACAACATGGCCGCAAAGGCTCATGTCAACCAGCAAGTGGGGATGAGGTCCAAAGCCCTCATGAGAGAGGCTCTACGGCTGGGGTTATGGGCAGAAAAACACCTGTTATCGATCTCGGCGGATCACATCTCCGGGATCGACAACTTCCAGGCCGACTGGCTCAGCAGGAGCCTAGTTGACCAGGCAGAATGGTCTATTCCTCCGTCTCTCTTCAGGGACCTTTCCCTCAGATTTGGAACACCGGAGGTGGATCTTTTCTCCACTCCTCAAAACACCCAAGTCACCAGATTCTTCACCAGGTTTCCTTGCCAGGGAGCGGAGGGGACCAATGCTCTTTGGTGCAGATGGCCCAAGGGTCTCCTCTATGCCTTTCCCCCGCTTCCCATCATTCCGGCAGTAATTCGGAAGATGTTGGAGGAATGTGCGTAGCTCCTCCTCCTGGCACCCTACTGGCCAAGGAGGCCCTGGTTTGCGGACCTGGTCAATCTATCGGTGGCTTCTCCTTGGAGGATCCCTGCCCATCTAATCTCCCTACACCAGTGGGGCCTGCTCCACCCAGAGTCCCAGTGGTTCAAGCTGACTGTGTGTCACTTGAGCGGCAGCAGCTAGAGGAGGCTGATCTTCCAGAAAGGGTAATCCTCACTATCCTGGCTTCTCGCAAACCTTCTACAAGGCGCATCTATGATGCCACCTAGAAGGCTTTTTCCCGATGGTGCCTCAGGGAGGGTCTTTCTCCTGCTTCAGCCCAGTTGGCAGAAGTTCTTAGCTTCCTTCAGCATGGCATGGAGAAAGGTTTGGCCCCCAACACCTTACGCAGGCAGATTGCGGCCCTCTCCTCAGTCCTTTCATGGGGTTTGCTTCCTTCCTTATCCCATCACACTTCAGTCAGGAGGTTTTTGAAAGGGGCTTCCAACCTGCACCCTCCGGTGGTTCACAGGTATCCTTCCTGGGACCTTCATTTGGTCCTTGATGCCCTCACAAAGCCCCCCTTTGAACCCCTTAGAACAGTGTCTCTCCGTTTCCTGACTCTGAAGGTAGTGTTCCTTGTTGCCATCACTTCTGCCAGGAGGGTTTCCGAGCTTGCTGCTCTTTCCATCAGACAGGACCTTTGTTCCTTTCACGATGATAGGGTTGTTCTTCGTCTGGACCCCTCATTTATTCCGAAGGTTAACACCTGGTTTCACAGGTCCCAGGACATTGTTTTGCCTGACTTCTGTCCTCTCCCGCACCATGACTTAGAGCAGCAGTGGCACACGCTAGACGTAAGAAGGGCTCTTAGAATATACATTAAGTGCACTTCCTCCTTCAGGAAGTCAGAAGCCATGTTTGTTTCCTTTTCCCCCTCTCACTTGGGGCATAAGGCCTCTTCTCCTACTATTAGCAGGTGGGTCAGGTCTTACACTGAGCAGGCCTACAAAGCTGCGGCCCTTCTGGCTCCCCAAGGTCTGACGGCGCACTCTACCAGAAGTGTGGCCACTTCTGCTGCCTAGGCGACCCAAGCATCCTTGGAGGAGATTTGTCGTGCAGCCATGTGGACATCCCCGTCTCCTTTCATCAGACACTACCGTCTGGATGCTTTTGCCTCGGCGACTGCAGCCTTCGACAGATGGGTGCTTCAATGAGTGGTTCCACAATCGGTGTGATGAGCCAGACGAGGACCCGCCCGTGGACATGCAAGCTTTGGTATGTCCCATCCTGGGCTCTCGATGCAGCATGGAGGAGAATGGGCGTTGGTAGTAGTTACTGTGAACACCCTTTCTATCTATGCTGCGACAGAGCCCAGCCCCTCCCTTGATTCGTCCGGAGAGGGTAAGACATATTTCTGTATTTATTTTGGGCTTTCAGAGACACTTTTCAGTCTGTCAAGTATCTTCGCCGAAGCTGGGGTCTCTCCCGGGGGCTGGCTTTTATATCTTAGTACAGACTCAGCTATAATGTCATAGGAAGGAGTCAACCCATCCTGGGCTCTCTCGCAGCATAGATAGAAAAGGTGTTCACGGTAACTTCTACCAACGCCCACTTTTTGCACTTTATGTTTCCAATTTCTGAGATCTACCTCCAAAGGAAGGCTATTACAGTTAACTCATATTAAACATATTCTTCAATATCCAATATTTTCAGAATAAAATTTTACGCAGCACTATCCCCATCCTAAGATCAAAAAACAGATAGTTTAAATTGTTTTAAACAACCTACCACTGATTTTCCAAAAAAAAAGATGTTCCAGATTATTATTCCAAAAATTGTCTAAATGATTAATATTAATTTCATCAAATTCCTTCAATTTTTACAAACAGTTTTGTTGGCTTAAGAGGCTCAACTGTTTCCTCCAAAACCTCTACCAGATGTGGAACTTCAGAGGCCACATTTGTATCAAGAATAATCCAAATAACAAATGTTAAATTGAATACATTGCCAAAAAACTCATGCTTTTAAAATTCAAACTTAAGTCTTCCAAAAGTTTTAAAATTGCTGCATCAGAACTAGATTGATCAAAGTAAGAAAATTATGAGATCTCCAGTTCTATCCAAAAGAGATTTGGATTAGTAATTCAGGAGTTGTCATACTGTGTATTTTGTTTGCAGATGCTCTGTCAATCCTCTTGGCTTTATGGCTTGTCCAAGCAAACCAAATCTAAACAGACCAATGCAGTTCTTTAAATATATGATTTTAAATCTGTTTTTCTATTTATTTTCAATGTAAGCATTTTATTTGGTGACAAGCAACTTCACATTACTATTATCCCTAACCTATATCAATATAAATTGATTGTTCAGCAGAAGAGAAAATTTATTTATTTATTTATTTATTTATTTATTTATTTATTTATTTGTTTGTTTGATTTGATTTGATTTGTCAACCGGTTACAAGATAATAGGTATAAGTATAAACATGAGTAAGAATACAGGAAGTAAGGTATGAATAAATGGGAACAATAGGACAGGGACAGTAGGCACCATTGTGCACTTATGCACACCCCTTACAGACCTCTTAGGAATGGGGTGAGGTCAATGGTGGATAATTTGAGGTTAAAGAGTGGGGGTTAAAGGATGTAGCAACAGAGTCAGGTAGTGCATTCCAGGCATTGATCACTCTGTTGCTGAAGTCGTACTTTCTGCAATCAAGTTTGGAGCGGTTTACTTTGAGTTTGTATTTGTTGTGTGCTCTTGTATTGTTGTGGTTGAAGCTGAAGTAGTCATTGACTGGTAGGACATTGTAGCAGATAATTTTGTGGCTACGCTTAAGTCACGACAAAGCTACAGTTAAATACTCTGATCTCTATATACAATAGACACGACATGAAGAAGATAGAAAAGAAAAGGGATCCCCAAGGCAATATCAAGATTTATATGATATTAGCCATTTTCAACCCTGCCATGATGCACAATCAAGGATTTGTTATAATTATATTGGAAACCATTCAATAACTACTGCTACTCAATGTGAGATACACATTCAGAAAAAGCCTATAGAGGACCTGATTGATGGGGTCCTGCACTTGAAGATGCAATTCATTGCTATCAGTGAAAATAAAGCTTTTCTATCCTGCTTTTTTTTTTTACGTCCTCGTGATATACTGCAAAAGTAGTATTACTTTCTATTGCTTTTGCCAGATCCAAGGAAATATCATCAGCAAAAGACAGTCCTAAGGTTTAGGGAAACTAAGGGAAACATTGACACAAGATAGATCCTTCATGCTCGGGAAGTTCTTTAATGAGGTATTTTCAAGTTTAACCATCTCTGCAGATACGGGTGTAGAAATTTCATGAATACAAAGGCAAGTTAAAATTTTTAAAGTTAAAAATGGAATAAAAGAAAATATCCAGGAGATGACGCCCATTACAAATTATATCCATTATAGGTCATTATTATGGACCTTTCAAAACATCTCAAGAAGAACTTGCTGTTTAATTGAGTACAGTACAACACAATCTCACAGAAAGAATTACACTAGAAAAAGTCCTACTAGAAGACTCTTTTATTTTGCCAAAACCAAGGTACGTGCTTGTCACATTTATAATAGCTCAAATGCCAAAACAAGTTAGAAAACAGAGCCTGGTATTTTATTCCTGGTCTGTAGCACTAATGATTCACGAGATGTGAACCTAGCAAAATAATTCAAAATATTATATCACCTGTAATCAAAAAAACATTTAAAATTTCCCTATATTCTTTATGAAACTGGCATCTATTTACTTATTCTGTCTACCCTGTACCTTCACATTATTGGAGATGATGCTCCTATACAGAACTTTTAGCCTAGACTTCTAGGGTTTTTTAAAAAGGATTTTTAGTTTTATACCTACATTTTATTATTCTTAAGTGTAATAACTGGAACCAGAAATCAAGAGAGGGAAGCATACTTTTTTAATAAAATAAAATAAATTAAAAACTGAATGTACATTCAGTTAAAAGAAACATGATAGTATCCATAACTTTTCTTAGCTTTGCCAATAAATATTACCAGACCCTAACAATGATCCTATTGATTAAGGATCAACCCACTAAGCCACACCCAGCAAACCGGTGGTAAAAATCTTTGAATCCCACCACTGGTCAGGACTACTGTCATAAATAAGACATCGCACCTTAGAGCTGCATCACTCAGCAACAGGGTACCTGGTCCCGATT
The DNA here is from genome assembly GCF_049901735.1 of Notechis scutatus. Taxonomy (NCBI): domain Eukaryota; kingdom Metazoa; phylum Chordata; class Lepidosauria; order Squamata; family Elapidae; genus Notechis; species Notechis scutatus. The sequence continues at coordinate 242,411,356 of NC_142010.1, read as the reverse complement.
ACTGTTTGTAAGTGAGGATTATCTGCAAACCAGAAGCATTGTCTTCTTCAAGAACACCCTGGTTTTCTGATCATTTATAGCTAATACACACTAAGCCCATACTAATGTTTTGGATTTTAGGAAACACAGTATTTGCGTAGTTTTGATTTCTAGCATTTCTTTATATTTGCTTATTCAGAAACAGTGCTGAACACTCAGATTACTCTTGCCTTGTGAACTGACTGCTGAAAAACAGCCCTTTGCCAATGGTAAGAGCTGTCCAAGGGTAAAACCTCCAGGATGCCTAAGAGAAGCAAATGAGAAGATGGCATTGTCATATTCTAAAGGCCACAGTTCTTTCCAATCAGATCTAACACAACTTATCTTGTGCTGCCATAGGAAACTACATTGCTTTTTCCTGGAAATATTATAAGAATATAAATATGTGTATATTCTTCCCATTCTTTTTGAATTCGTATTTTTTTAAGCTTTATACTATTTTCTTGGCTTGAGGATGCTAATAAGAAAGATTAAACACTGTGAACCAGAATTATAGATATAGAAAGCAAAATGAGGCAACACTGAAAATTCATCAAAAATGAAACTATTAACAGAATAAATGAAATTTGGGTGTTATGAACTCTGTACATAAATCATTTTTTAATTATCAAGCAAGATGTATAATGAAATCTAATATTGTTTTTCTAACAATTTAAAAATGGCATATACAGTGTGGGTCGAGTTCTGTGTAAAAAAGAACAAACATTAAAACTCATTACATACAACAAATTGTTTTCTGCTCTGTATGGTAGTCAGTATTATGTTAATTGGATAATAAGGATGAGATATTTCTTCTTTTCCTTCTGACACAATCACTGGTATCTTGAAGATCTAAACCTTTAAAAATGTACTTTATTGATATGCTCATCTGACATTTGTATATATGTAAAGTCACAAAATAGGCCGGGGAAAAATACTGAACAAATTCACCTCTAGCTAGATAAAATTTGGAAACATTGGTAAAAATTAGCACCTAAAAGTTTTTTATGAAACTATTTACAAATAACTTCCTATTTTATTTATAGCAGTGCATAATATTCCATATTTCAAATGTTATCTAGTATAACGTCCAAAATATTAATCCAACCACTAAATCTTAACTATTAATCAGGCAAGTACCATTATGAATACAATAGAATCTCAAAAATTACACCACAACCAAAACCCACCACAGAACAAGATAGTACAATATTTATAATAGATGGAAAGAAAAAGTTTAACAAAATACAAATGCTTTTACCAATTCACTGCCAAAAAGTGAAGTATGCATGTTTATGTAATAATTAGCAATAGTAATGGAACTTGGACTTATATATCGCTTCATAGTGCTTTAGAGCAGTGGTCCCCAACCTTTTTTGTACCAGGGACCGGTTTCAAGCAGAAACATTTTTTCAAGGACCGGGGGAGAGAATCCGAGTTTGGTAGTTTGCTTGCAGACGTTTCATTACCTGACTAGGTAACATCTGATGTTGTTACCTAGTCGGGTAATAAAACGTCTGCCAGCAAACCACCAAGTTCAGGGAGCGCCTCGGCCCTGCCTCCCTCAGCCCCATCCCTCAGGTGTCTCCCTCCCTCCCTCCCTCAGGTGTCTGCCTCGTTCCTCTCTCAGTCACTCTATCGCTCCTACAGCAGCCCAGGAAGAAACTGCTTCAAAGAAGCCGGGGTGGGGGGTGGGGTGGCTTTCCTGTCGCCACAGCTTCCCGAGTGCCCGTTTCACCCCCACCCCGCCCGCCCGCCCGCTCGCGGTTCAATCCACAGTGCTCCGTTCTACCTGCCTGCCTGCCTGCCTTCTTCGTTTCGGAGCAGCTTCGGCTGATAAAAAGAGGCGAATAGTTATTATTCTCAGCGAAGCTGCTCCCAAACAACCAGACAGGCAGGCAGGCAGAACGGAGCACTGTGGATTGAACCGCGAGCGGGCGGGCGGGGTGGGGGTGAAACGGGCGCTTCGGGAAGCTGCGGCGACAGGAAAAGCCACCCCCGGCTTCTTTGAAGCAGTTTCTTCCTGGGCTGGTGGAGGAGCGAAAGCGACTGAGAGAGCTGAGCCAGAGAGCAGGACAGGCTTCGGTTGCTTCCTCCCTCCCTTCTTTCATTTGTGTCCTTGATCCCGATCCCAGCAGCATTCACCGAAGGCGAAGAAAGCCGCCATTTTTAAATTTTTTTTTCTGCGGCCCGGTAAAGAGTGCTCCACGGCCCGGTGCACGGTCCGCGGCCCGGTGGTTGGGGACCCCTGCTTTAGAGCACTCTCTAAGCAGTTTAACAGCCAGCATATTGCCCCCAACAATCTGGATCCTTATTTTACTGACCTCAGAAAGATGGAAGGCTGAGTCAACTTTGAACCAGAACTAAACTCCTGGCAGTGGGCAGAAGTAGACTGCAATACTGTATTCTAACCACCGTACCACCACAGCTCTTAGAATTATATTCAGTCCTAAGTTGCTTGATAGCTAGATGAGCGACATAAATTTAATAAATAAGTCTTTAAACAATTGCACAGTATAAAGTTAGAGTTAAGTCTAACCTATAGTTAAATATAGAAAAATGCTTATTGTTTATTTGAATTATCATTCTAGTTCAAATACTGAATTGCTAGATACTTTAAGAAAGTATACACAGAAAGAATAAAGGCACTTATAAAATAATAATCCTTGATTAAAATAATAAAATAATAATCTTGATTGTATTTTGTCCCCCAGCAACTTCTGGTCAGTAGCTTACTGCTTGTTAACATGATTCCATTATGGAATCACTACTATATGTTAACATGATTTCCATTATGGAATCACTGCTTGATTCCATTATGAAGTAATGATTAATAAATTTTGCAAAATCCACTCTGTAGTTTTGCTAAATACTTTAGCTTGTGTAACTTGTGGCAATGGACTTCATTAGTTCAACTATGTGTGGAATGGAACAACTTCTCCTATTTTTCAGATTTGATTGATCATCAGATTCACTGGATAAGTTGTAATATCATAGGAAGGAAGAACAAAATATTCAATCATTTTAGAAAAATTAGATCATGACTTCCTTCAGCCATTCCTCTTTCCAAAATAACAGTTCAGTTGTAGTTTCATTTGCCCCTTCTTTATTTTTTATATCTATTAATTGTTGTTTGTTTGTTAAGAATCACCAGTGTAGAATTTTCCCCAATTTGTATTATAAACACTAGTAGTTAAGACATCTTGTCACAATATTAAAAACAATTCCAGTAAAATCACTACCATATCAGTAGGATACTATATAGTAAAAAAAGAGCACAAAAGGGAAGGCCTTGCTTTCCAGACCTTTAAATTGATACAGACAAAAGAATATTTCAACAACTTGTTTTTTAAAAAAAGGCTTTAAAATCTAGTATCATTTATTTGATGTGGACTCAAAAGTACATCAGCAAAAAAATGAAGTTGGGGCCCATAGTGTAAAAGAAGAACATTGGAAGTTTTAAAATGTTTTAATTCTGATAATTTGTCATATCACTGTTAAATATTTTGAGATATCTCATGAAAAATACAAGGTGTGACCTTTTTCTATAGTTCAAATGGCTACCACACACATTCTTTTTTTCCATCACCACCAACATTTTGTTATTATCAAAGATCCAAATTCAGAAAAAAGTAACTGAATCACAGAACAGTAAAACAATCCTTATTGTGTACCATTAAGTCAGTGTTGACTCTCAGCAACTAGAAAAACAGATTTTCTGTATGACAATTTGCCCCCAACCAGATCCTTCAGCACAACTTGTTCATTCCCCCAATGTACCCATCACCAATAAAACAATCCCTCCACCTTGCTACTAGCTAATTCGTCTTCCATCTTTCTGAACATTAGAGTTTTCTCCAAAGAGCTAAGCTGTCAACTTTGGAAGCCATATTCCACACTGCCACATAGCCTGAGAAAGTGGGAGGGGGATGATTTCAATTGAGGAGTTCTAAGTAGACAAAATAAAATTATTTTGGTAGTTCAAGGTTATTAAGTGTGGCGCAGGATGGAAAAAGGATCTTACACTGGAACGGATCGTGATTGGTCCATGTGATGTGATGATGGTAAAAAGGGGATGGATTGTAGTTTGGGACATTGTGGGAAGTCCGGTGAAACTTTTAGTTTCAAGATTCCACAGATGTGCCAGGTGCTATTCTAATAAGATAGATAAGATAAGATAAGATAAATTTATTGTCATTGTGCTCAGGAACCTGAGAACAACGAAATAAGGTTATATTAATAAAGGTACTTTTGAGATTATGCTTGTCTCAGAGTTACTGATTGGAATGGAGGTTTGCTGGAATGCTGACATAAGCCTTCACATAATGTTTCTGAAATAAGATAATTTGAGCTTGGCTTTTTTTTTTTTTTTTTTGGTACCTTGAGTGAAAACTCTGAGCTGATTTGTACAATGATCCATTGGTTTGTTTTTGTGGCTTTCCGTGATATTCTCAGCAGTTTTCTCCAAAGCCAATTTTTAAATGCATCAATTCTCTTACTATTCTTCTACTCAAAAGTCCAACTTTTGCTTCCATAGAGTGTTACAGGGAATACCAGCGTCTGCATTATTTTGATCTTTGGAGATATAATCATATTACAGCATTTGGATATCTTTTCCAAGGCCTTCATGTCAACTCTACCAAGTGCTAGTCAAAAATAATCCTTACTA